>NC_067484.1:75585762-75908887 GCF_947179515.1 Apodemus sylvaticus
ATCCACCCTCATGAGAAGGGCTGTGGCAGAAATGGCAAAATCAATAGAGGCCAAAGCCAAAACAAAAGACATTGGGGTGTTCATCTTTCACAGCTGGAAGAGAGAGCAGAGGGCTCTACCACTTCACTTAGAGGGCTTTCCATGCTTTGGAGCTGTGTTTCAGTGGTAGAGTCCTCACTTATCTTCTACTAGGCCTAAGCTTGCTTCCAGTACAGGAAGATAAGCAATTGCTTGTCTTCTATCCCTGGCTCCAGAGACCCGACTACCTAAGAATCTCCAGCTCTACAAACAGCCTTCAAATTTCCAAGGCGTCTGAATACACTCTGAAGGGAAGAGCAAACATTCGCCAAGATGGAGATTAGAAAACAATCTTGAGTCTATATTCCCTGCAATCTCCCAGGTTCTTGAGGCACAAAGGAGAAGAGCTTGAGGATTTGTGCAAGGGGCTCCTGACACTATGAACTTCAGCCTGACACAGGTAGGCAGGGCTCAGTAGCCAGGTAGAGGAGAAAGATACCCTTCATGGTACAAAAACATGGGATCAAAAAACCAACGCTGGCCAGATGTGCTGTGTCTTGGGACTGCTCTCAGGAAGAAAGATTGTCTAAGGTCAGATGATGACCTTGCCCACTAACCTTTCTGTCTTTGTCTTTCTGTGTGTCCTCTCTCTGTCTCTCTGTCTCTTTGTCTCTTTGTCTCTTTGTCTCTCTGTCTCTCTGTGTCTTTATGTCTGTATCTCTGTCTCTCTCTGTCTCTTTGTCTCTCTGTCTCTCTCTCTGTCTCTCTCTGATTCTCAATGCGGAAGACTATCTTTATGTAGACAACGTCTAATTAATGGGGTATTGGAAGGAAAGACAAAACTGTTTTATAAAGTCATTCTGAGATTCAAATCACATAAATGTCCCTGCCATTCTCCTTCTGCATAAAAATTGGCATCCCCGAGAGTTGTTCTGTAGGTGCTAATTCTTCCACTGTTCTGCAAACCTTTCTCCAACTCTGGGCTCAATCTTTTAATCTATTGAACTTGCAAATTTAGCCTTCTCACATAAGGAAGAATAGAAATTAAAATTACTTTTTTGTTTCTTTGTTAAGCATTAAATTTATTGTATTTCTTCTATGGAAAAGGATTTTAATCTGGTTTTCTCTGGTGGGATGCCCTGGGGTTATTTAGTTTACTATTCATCCCAATATTTAAAAGATTAACAATTAATAAACACAAGGATTTGTAAATTCTCACTGTCATCCACCAAGAAGCCATTACTCAAAAGATAAGCAATTTAACATCAATCACTCTTCTTTTGAGTGTCAATGTCTGCCCCTATTCTTGGATATTTAGTGAATACTAGAAAGCAAAACTCATATCCTATGCTGAAGGGCATGTGCTGGAAAAGCAAATGCATGTGTAACAATAGCAAATAATAAAATAAAAAAAGTACCAGCAGACACAGTCGTATACCTTATGAATTCTAAGTGCTCCACACAGACGCCACATAACGGAAGCTTATGACTTATGTATAATTCTCACCTGAAATATGCATTTGCTTTGCATGGTTGTAATCATCTCATCCATAGGACATGCAAATCCCTCGTTCAAATGAAATGGAAAAAGGAGAGGTCCCTTTCTTGAGCAGAGATTGTTTCTGATGCTGAAAAAAAAAGGAGAATCATAAACAATGGGAAAGGATTCATGCAAAAATACTTTATTTTTACATTTTTTGGTTTTGTGCAAGATTTCATTAAATGTTTTTACAGAGAACCATCCATCTCCAGTTGTAGCTGCCAAGACTTTATCTTGAATTTTTCAGTTGTCTCACAAAGTGCTGGTTTCTAGATGGGATTTTCATGTCTGATTGTTGTTAACTGATGCTGTCTCCTGACTCCTTTTCCCACTATAGTCTTTAGCCACTGGTATTCTCCAACTCTTCCTGGATCTACTGACTTCTCTAACCCTCCTTTCAAGTCTCTTCCTGACTCCAGTCTCTTTTTTGTTTCTTGGTCTTTACCTATATTAATTCCCACATGGCCACACACAATTATCAGTCAGAGTCTAAGATTTACATATGACAAAGAAGATGGGGGTTTATCTTTCTAAGCCTGAATTATTTCACATGTTTCCATCCCCACAGAAGGATGCTTAAGTCATGAGGTGACTATTCAACAAGGTAGAAAAGAAGAATCTTTAGAATGGGTTTGTTCCACAGGGGAAAAAAAACCTTTTATTCTGGACAGGGAAAAAACGTTCAGTATTTCTGAAGTTGACTGTGAATCTGAGTATGGAAATGCATTCAAAACATACTCGGGTCACATGAAGCACCTACACAGCAAATGCTATCAAAGATCAAAACAGCAGTTAGCTTAATGTCACCCTTAGAAATGACTTCCCATTTACTTATGTAGCTGTAGATTACTTTTAGCTCAAGCTATAAATAATTAGATATAGTAGGATGTTTCTATTTTATCACAATGCTGTTGAGCAGGGAGATACCAGTGCTCTTGTAGAGAGTCCCAACAGAAATTACAGGATGGATATAAAAACCACATATGTAAAGTACAGATATCTAAAGAGACCTGACTGGTGAACACCTATAATCCTAGCATCCTGGAGGCTGAAGCTAGAGTATTTCTGTGAGTTTGAAGTCACTCTTGGCTACATAGTTTATTCAAGGCCATATTAGGACAGACAGTTATACTTTCTTAAATTCACTGACCTCAGCTGGGAAAGGAGAATAGAGCTGAGGGAAAGAATATCATTGAATCTGCTAACTAGACCCAACTTCAAGAGCTCTCTTAAGGCACTTAATGTTTACCTTGGAATCTAATCATTAAATAAAATGTTGTATTCAAATGTTGTGTATGGTAGAGGGAGGTTAAGCTGGACCTACTTTTATAACCATAGGGGTCTTGGTCAACCTTCAAAGCAACATTCACCTCAGTGTCTAGCTAATTTGGGGAGGGCCAACAGTTCATAGTTGAGTTTATTAATATTTGTCTATGGCATGTTAGCAAAAATAGCTCTTGGAGGTGAGCTGTTTACCTCATCACAGTATTTAATTTTCTCAAACATCCCTCATTTCTCAAAACATGGGACTTATAAAGCTCCTTCCTGTTGACAAGGAAGAAACTCTCTTTCCTCTTAGAAGTGGATCTAGTTTATATCCTGATGCACCCACATATTTTCCTTTGTTGGCATGTCACCCATTGAAGGCTTCACACTGCTGTGCAAGATGACTTTCAGAAAAAGGTAAAAACAATGTCTCAGTTTGGATTTTATTGCTGTGAAGAGATACCACGGCGCAACTCTTATAAAGAAAAATTACTTAATTGAGGCTGATTTACAGTCTCAGAGAGTTAGTTAGTTCATTGTCATTCTGACAGGAAGCATGCCAGTGTGCAGGCAGGCATGGGTCTTCAGTAGGCAGCAGCAGAAGACTGTGTTACACTGCCCAGACTTGAGCTTATAAGACCTCAAATCTTGCTTCCACAGTAACATACTTCCTCCAACAAAACCACACCTACTCTAACAAGGCCACACCTCCTAGCAGTGCCACTCCCTATGGTCAAACATTCAAACACATAAATAAATCTATTGGGGACATTCCTATTCAAAGCACTATCAACAGTAACTTTTATTTACATATAGAAATGAACATATGTTAATAATTATTTTCTGCTCATTAGTCAATGAAAGTACTGGAATCAAACAGCTGTCATAAATACATGCAAATTATAAATATGAATCCAAGGATGATTTTTGAGAAGTCAATTGCATTTGTCTATAGGAATTATTTTGCATTGTAAATTATAGTCTCAAAACATTAAAATAGATCAAAGGCAGCAGAACACTAACACCATAGAATCTTGAAATAGTCAATACTTTTTACAGTTCCTTTTTTTTAATTGAGTATCTTTTTCATTTACATTGCCAATGGTAAAATTTCCCAATTTTCCCTCGCCCAAAAGCCCCCCTCCTGAAAGATTCCCAACCCCTCCTTCCACTCCCTGTCTCCATATGCCCCTCTACCTGACACACTCCCACCTCTCCCCAACCCCCGTCTGTTTCCCTTAGTTGGGGCCTCTATTGAGCCTTTACCTGACCAAAGACCACTCCTTCCACTGATACCACTCCTCCCACTGATGCCCAACAAGGCATTCCTCTGCCACATTTTTGGCTGGAACCAAGTGTATGTAACCCTTGGTTGATGGTTCAGTCCCTGGGAGTCTTGGGGTATCTGCATGTCCAAAGTCATTGTTCTTCCCATGGGGCTGTAAACCCCTTCAGCTCCTCTGGACCAACCTCCAGATCCTCCATTGGGGATCCCAAGTTACAGTTCTTGTGCAGTCCACAGCTCCAAATCTCTCCACCCACTGTTGGTGGTTTTCCTCCTTTAGGAAGCCACCCAAAGGTGATTTGTGTTTTTCCCTCAATTTTAGATTTTAAAGTCTTAGCTCTCAGTTATTCTATAATGTAATCGTATTTTAACAAAAGGTATTAGAATTCCATTGTTACAATGTCATACAGAAGTCCCCTATTTCAGTATGACAGGTGTCCTTGGAAAAGGGAAATACAGACTCAGGCAACTGGGTTAGAAAAACTTCCACAATTAAATTTAATTCTATAAGACTGCAGAAAATGTATTTGTTTAGCATATAATATCTGAAGCATGAAGATTGGGTCTTCTCTTGTTTGACATCAGTGGCAATTGATCTGTTGGGATGCTGTGATATTAATTTTGCCATTGTTCTAGTATGCTTCTTCATTGCTGTGATAAATGCCACAACCAAAACCAACACAAGCAATAAAGGGTTTATTTCATCTTACAGGTTCTAGACTATCATCAAAGGGAGGCCTAGGCAAGAACTTGAAAAATATAATTAAGCAGAAACTATGAGGGAATGTTTTACTGGTTTCATAATATAGTCCAAAACATAAAAGTCACATAGTCTGTTTTTTTTTTTCCTGGCAGTATCAGAGACTGGTACTAAGTTTTGTTGTAGTTTGATTTTTGTTGTGATAAAATTCTGACCAAAACTAACTTGGGGTTAAATCATAGTTTGTATATGCTCAGCCCAAGGAGTGGCACTATTAGAAGGTGTGGCCTTGTTGGAGTAGGTGTGTCACTGTGGGCTATATGACCTTCATCCTGGCTGCCTGGAAGCCAGTTCTCTCATAGCATAGAAAAATGCTGATTACTGACTTATTCTCTCTGACTTCCTCAGCACCCATCCTCATACAGTTCAGACCCACTTTTCTAGGATGCCATTGACCTGAGTGGACAGGGGCACACCTGTGGTGATTTAAGTGAGAATGTCCTCCTAAAGGTTCATATATTTAATGATTAAGTGCCCGTTTGTTGTAACTGCTTGGGATGGATTAGGAGGTAATAGCCTCATTGGGAGGTATGTATCACTAGAGTTGGGCTTTGAGGTTTCAAAACCCCATGCCATTTCCAGTTAGATCTCTCTGTGCCTTGTGTTTGTGAATCAGATGTGAGTTCTTAACTACTACTCTAGAACCATTCTTCCATGATCCCTGTCATAACGGTCCTAGACTCAAATTCTGAAACTATAAATTCGAATTAATTTTTTATTCTGGAAGTTGCTTTTGTCATGGTGTTTTACCACAGCAGAAGAAAATTAACAATGGCCCTACCACATTACTTAGCAATCCAGAATTTCATTTTGATGGAGGTTGATCCTCAATTGAGATTCCCTTTTTCCAAGTATATCCAGATTTCTGAAAAGCTTATAAAAAGTAGCTGGAATATCTGTATTATAGTTAGAAAAGGCACCTGTAACTATCTGAAATCCATGGCTAAAAACTATTTAATTAAGATTTACAAACCAAAGAAAATCATATCTAATTTTAAAATGTTACAAGATGAAAATTTATATAGGATTATTTTCTATGATACTAGAACCTTTACAATGCGTTGACAATCTAATGAAATAGTTGTACTTGTGTGTTTTCCTGGTGACTTGGTGGAGCAATGGACTGTTAAGAATTATAATTGGGCTCGGGCGGCGGCGGCGGCGGCGGCGGCGGTAGCAGTGGCTGCTCCAGCTGAAGGGCCATCAGCAGTGGAACCAAGGCGACACAGGGTCCAGTTAGGCCCTGCGCCCACGACCACTGACCTTCGCTGACCAGCCGGGCGGCAAGCAACTGCGGTTCTGCGGAGCCTTTCGCTGCACGGAAGCCACTTCAGAACTCGGCTGCCCGCCAGTCAGGAGAGACT
The DNA here is from genome assembly GCF_947179515.1 of Apodemus sylvaticus. Classification (NCBI taxonomy): domain Eukaryota; kingdom Metazoa; phylum Chordata; class Mammalia; order Rodentia; family Muridae; genus Apodemus; species Apodemus sylvaticus. The sequence goes on from NC_067484.1 coordinate 75,591,996, forward strand.
CACCGCCATCTTGATCCCGGGCTCCAGAGATCGGTCAGACTGAGGTACACAAACATAATCCTAGGCCCAACACCGCAGGGGTCTGAGCCAGACGGGCGTTGGCCTGCACCCAGGCCCTGGGCTGTTCGAGTGGCCATCGGGGCGCCAACCCAGCCAGGAGTTTTTTTTTTTTTTGCCCCGGCCGGTGCACGCGCCGCCATTTTGCCTACAGGAGCCAGAGTGCTCGGGAGGGCAGAGACTGCTAACAAGCGTAGCCTGAGGCTAACAAAACGGGGGTCTAGGCCCCAAAAGGCACAGGACTGACCCCAAGAACTGGGCGGCTTGGTGGGCCATCTGTGTGTCAACCAGCCCAGGAGGTTATTAGCACAACAGACTCTCCCGGTGCTTTCGCGGAGCGCGGACGCGCACGCCCGCCATCCGGGTCACCTGGCGGACCCAAATAACAGACATAGCCCTAGGGGAACTTTGCTCGGACCTTGGCCTCCCAGGCGTTTGCCTGGACTCAGGGCCCAGGCGACAAGGCTAACCTAGTGTGCGCCAGCCCGGTTGGGGAAATCGGCTGCCCAGCGGAGTGAGCGGAGCACAGGGGAGGTCACAGCAACATTCACCTTCGGAGCTCCCTGGGGGTGCACACGGGTTCCACCTGGTCCACAGACACAATCTGGGGCAAGGCCTCAGGCAGAAGCCCCCAGCTCAAATCTCTCCGCTTCAGATCAGCCTGGGTGGCCGCCACATCTCCAGGTCCCTCAAGAGGCTAGTGGGGGCTTCCGGGCGGCCAGCTGGGAAAAGTCGGTGTGCTCCGATAAATCCTGCGGGCCCCAGCGGGAGCCTTCAGGTGCCTGCTTTGGGATCTGAACAGCCTGGAAAACAGCACCCTGTCTATAGGCAGTGCAGAGTGTAAGCTGTGCACCAGAGGCCAACGGGGAAGGGGCAGCTTGCACTGGTGAGTCCAGCACTGACAAGACCAAGTAACACCAGTGAGAGCTAGATGGCAAAAGGCAAACGCAGAAACGTCACTAACAGAAATCAAGGCAATATGGCAACATCTGAACCAAATTCTCCTCTACCAGCAAGTCCTGGATACCCCATCACACCAGTAAAACAAGATTTGGATTTAAAATCACTGGTCATGATGCTGGTACAGGAACACATGAAGGTCATTGAGGAGAAAATGGATCAAAAGTTAGAAGCCCTTGCAAGGGAAACACAAAAATCATTGAAAGAAATCCAGGAGAATACAAAAGCCAACAAGGAGGAAATGCAAAAAACACTTAAAGAAATACAGGAGAACTTTGCTCAACAGGCTGAGGTCATGAAAGACGAAACACAAAAATCTCTTAAAGAAATACAGGAGAACTTTGGTCAACAGGCTGAGCTCATGAAAGAGGAAACACAAAAATCTCTTAAAGAATTACAGGAAAACACAAACATGCAAGGGAAGGAGCTAAGCAAAACCATCCAGGATCTAAAATCAGAAGTAGAAACAACTAAGAAAACTCAAAGGGAGACAACTTTGGAGATAGAAAGCCTTGGGAAGAAATCAGGGGACAGAGATGCAAATATCAACAACAGAATACAAGAGATAGAAGAAAGAATCTCAGATGCTGAAGATTCCATAGAAACCATGGACTCAACAGTTAAAGAAAATGCAAAGTGCAAAAAGCTTGTAACCCAAAATATCCAGGAAATCCAGGACACAATGAGAAGACCAAACCTAAGGATTATAGGCATAGATGAGAGTGAAGATTTACAACTTAAAGGGCCAGCAAATATCTTCAATAAAATTATGGAAGAAAACTTCCCTAACCTAAAGAGAGAGATGCCCATGAATATACAAGAAGCCTACAGAACTCCAAACAGACTGGACCAGAACAGAAATACTTCCCGTCACATAATAATCAAAACACCAAATGTTCTAAACAAAGAAAGAATACTAAAGGCAGTAAGAGAAAAAGGCCAAGTAACATATAAAGGAAGACCTATCAGAATCACAGCAGACTTTTCACCTGAGACTATGAAGGCTAGAAGGTCCTGGGCAGATCTCATGCAGACTCTAAGAGAACACAAATGCCAACCAAAACTACTATATCCAGCAAAACTCTCAATCACCATAGATGGAGAAACTAAGATATTTCACGACAAAACCAAGTTCACCCAATATCTATCCACAAACCCAGCCCTAAAAAGGATAATAGGAGGACAACACCAATACAAGGAGGGAAACTCCACCCTGAAAAAAGCAAGATAGTAACCTTTCATCAAACCCAAATAAGTTAAGCAATCAAATTTAAAAAATAACGTCAAAAATGATAGGAAGTAACAATCACTATTCCTTAATATCTCTTAACATCAATGGACTCAATGCCCCAATAAAAAGACACAGACTAACTGACTGGATACGTAAACAGGACCCTACATTTTGCTGCTTACAGGAAACACACCTAAGGGTCAAAGACAAACACTACCTTAGAGTAAAAGGCTGGAAGACAATTTTACAAGCAAATGGTCTCAGGAAACAAGCTGGAGTAGCCATTTTAATATCAGATAAAATTGACTTTCAACCCAAAGTCATCAAAAGAGACTCTGAGGGACACTTCTTGCTGGTCAAAGGAAAAATACAACAAGAAGAACTCTCAATCCTGAACATCTATGCTCCAAATGCAAGGGCACCCTCTTTCATAAAAGAAACTTTATTAAAACTCAAAGCACACATTGCACCTAACACAATAATTGTTGGTGACTTCAACACTGCACTTTCCTCAATGGACCGATCAGGAAAACAGAAACTAAACAAGGACACAATGAAACTAATTGAAGCTTTGGACCAATTAGATTTAACTGATATATATAGAACATTCTATCCTAAAACAAAAGAATATACCTTTTTTTCAGCACCTCATGGTACCTTCTCCAAAATCGACCATATAATTGGTCACAAGACAGACCTCAACAAATATAAAAAGATAGAACTAATCCCATGCCTCCTATCTGATCACTATGGAATAAAAGTGGTCTTCAATAGCAACAGAAACAACAGAAAACCCACAAACACGTGGAGATTGAACAATACTCTACTCAATGACACCTTGGTCAAGGAAGAAATAAAGAAAGAAATTAAAGACTTTTTAGAACACAATGAAAATGAAAACACAACATACCCAAATCTATGGGACACAATGAAAGCAGTGCTAAGAGGAAAACTCATAGCCCTGAGTGCCTCCAAAAAGAAAATGGAGAGAGCATACATTACCAACTTAATGACACACCTGAAAGCCCTAGAACAAAAAGAAGCTATTTCACCCAGGAGGAGTAGAAGGCAGGAAATCATCAAACTCAGGGCCGAAATCAATCAAGTAGAAACAAAGAGAACCATACAAAAAATCAACAAAACTAGGAGCTGGTTCTTTGAGAAAATCAACAAGATAGATAAACCCTTAGCCAGACTGACCAAAGGGCACAGAGAAAGTATCCAAATTAACAAACTTAGAAATGAAAAGGGAGACATAACAACGGAAACTGAGGAAATCCAAAAAATCATCAGATCCTACTACAAGAGCCTGTACTCAACACAACTGGAGAATCTGGAGGAAATGGACAATTTCCTTGACAGATACCAAATACCAAAATTAAATCAGGACCAACTAGACCATCTAAACAGTCCCATAAAGCCTAAAGAAATAGAAGGAGTCATAGAAAGTCTTCCAACCAAAAAAAGCACAGGACCAGATGGTTTCAGTGCAGAATTCTACCAGACCTTCAAAGAAGAGTTAACACCAATACTCTTCAAACTATTCCACAAAATAGAAACAGAAGGAACACTACCCAATTCCTTCTACGAAGCCACAATTACGCTGATACCAAAGCCACACAAAGATCCAACAAAGAAAGAGAACTTCAGACCAATTTCCCTTATGAACATCGATGCAAAAATACTCAACAAAATTCTTGCCAACCGAATCCAAGAACACATCAAAACGATCATCCACCATGATCAAGTAGGCTTTATCCCGGGAATGCAGGGTTGGTTCAATATACGGAAATCCATCAATACAATCCACTACATAAACAAACTCAAAGAACAAAATCATATGGTCATTTCATTGGATGCTGAAAAAGCATTTGACAAAATTCAGCATCCTTTCATGCTTAAAGTCTTGGAGAGAACAGGAATTCAAGGCCCATACCTAAACATAGTAAAAGCAATATACAGCAAACCGGTAGCCAGCATCAAACTAAACGGAGAGAAACTTGAAGCAATCCCACTGAAATCAGGGACCAGACAAGGCTGCCCCCTTTCTCCTTATCTTTTCAATATTGTACTTGAGGTACTAGCTCGGGCAATTCGACAACATAAGGAGGTCAAAGGGATACAAATTGGAAAGGAGGAAGTCAAACTATCATTATTTGCAGACGACATGATCGTCTACCTAAGTGACCCAAAGAACTCCACTAGAGAGCTCCTACAGCTGATAAACAACTTCAGCAAAGTGGCAGGTTACAAAATCAACTCAAGCAAATCAGTGGCCTTCCTATACTCAAAGGATAAGCAGGCTGAGAAAGAAATTAGGGAAATGACCCCCTTCACAATAGCCACAAACAGTATAAAGTATCTTGGGGTGACTCTTACCAAACATGCGAAAGATCTGTATGGCAAGAACTTCAAGACTCTGAAGAAGGAAATGGAAGAAGACCTCAAAAAATGGGAAAACCTCCCATGCTCATGGATCGGTAGAATCAATATAGTTAAAATGGCCATTTTGCCTAAAGCACTATACAGATTCAATGCAATACCCATCAAAATCCCAACTCAATTCTTCACAGAGTTAGAAAGAGCAATTATCAAATTCATCTGGAACAACAAAAAACCCAGGATAGCTAAAACTATTCTCAGCAACAAAAGAAAATCTGGGGGAATCAGTATCCCTGACCTCAAGCAATACTACAGAGCAATAGTGTTAAAAACTGCATGGTATTGGTACAGTGACAGGCAGGAGGATCAATGGAACAGGATTGAAGATCCAGAAATGAACCCACACACCTATGGCCACTTGATCCTCGACAAAGAGGCTGAAAACATCCAATGGAAAAAAGATAGCCTTTTCAACAAATGGTGCTGGTTCAACTGGAGGTCAGCATGCAGAAGAATGCGAATTGATCCATCCTTGTCTCCTTGTACTAAGCTCAAATCCAAATGGATCAAGGACCTCCACATAAAGCCAGACACTCTGAAGCTAATAGAAAAGAAACTGGGGAAGACCCTTGAGGACATCGGTACAGGGAGAAAGTTTCTGAACAGAACACCAATAGCGTATGCTCTAAGAGCAAGAATTGACAAATGGGACCTCATAAGGTTACAGAGTTTCTGTAAGGCAAAGGACACCGTCAAGAGGACAGATCGGCAACCAACAAATTGGGAAAAGATCTTCACCAATCCTACATCAGATAGAGGGCTAATATCCAATATATATAAAGAACTCAAGAAGTTAGACTCCAGAAAACCGAACAACCCTATTAAAAAATGGGGTACAGAGTTAAACAAAGAATTCTCACCTGAAGAACTTCGGATGGCGGAGAAGCATCTTAAAAAATGCTCCACTTCATTAGTCATTAGGGAAATGCAAATCAAAACAACCCTAAGATTTCATCTTACACCAGTCAGAATGGCTAAGATTAAAAATTCAGGAGACAGCAGGTGTTGGAGAGGGTGCGGAGAAAGAGGAACACTCCTCCACTGCTGGTGGGGTTGCAAATTGGTACAACCACTCTGGAAAGCAGTCTGGCGGTTCCTCCGAAAACTGGGCACCTCACTTCCAGAAGATCCTGCTATACCACTCCTGGGCATATACCCAGAGGATTCCCCACCATGTAATAAGGATACATGCTCTACTATGTTCATAGCAGCCCTATTTATAATTGCCAGATGCTGGAAAGAACCCAGGTATCCCTCAACAGAAGAGTGGATACAAAAAATGTGGTATATCTACACAATGGAGTACTATTCAGCCATTAGAAACAATGAATTCATGAAATTCTTAGGCAAATTGATGGAGCTAGAGAACATCATACTAAGTGAGGTAACCCAGACTCAAAAGGTGAATCATGGTATGCACTCACTAATAAGTGGTTATTAACCTAGAAAACTGGAATACCCAAAACATAATCCACACATCAAATGAGATACAAGAAGAAAGCAGGAGTGGTCCCTGGTTCTGGAAAGACTCAGTGAAACAGTATTTGGCAAAACCAGAACGGGGAACTGGGAAGGGGTGGGAGGGAGGACAGGGGAAGAGAAGGGGGCTTACGGGACTTTCGGGGAGTGGGGGGGGGCTAGAAAAGGGGAAATCATTTGAAATGTAAATAAATTATATCAAATAAAAAAAAAAGACAAAAAAAAAAAAAAAAAAGAATTATAATTGGGTTGCAACCCCATAGGAAGAACAATAATATCAACCAACCAGATCCCCCAGAGTTCCCAGGGACGAAATCACCAACCAAGGAGTACTCATGGAGGGACCCATGGCTCCAGCCACATATATAGCAGAGGATGGTCTTGTTGGTCAGCAATGGGAGGAGTGGTCCTTGGTCCTGTGAAGGCTCGATGCTCCAGTGTAGGGGAATGCCAGGGTGGGGAGGTGGGAGTGGGTGGGTGGGAGAGCACCTTCATAGAAGCAGGAGGAATGGGATATTGGGTTTACAAGAAGGGGGGAAACCAGGAAAGAAGATAACATTTGAAATGTAAATAAAGTAAATATCCAATAAAAGAAAGAAAAAAAGAATTATAAATGGATATGGACAAGGACAAAATGGTCATAAACCAAGGAAGATTTATTAAGGCTTGAGTACTGAGATTTATCTGTGATTCCATTTTCAGAGACTAATATGCATCTTTCTTCTGGGCACAGAGAGGATATATTTCAAGTGAAGCTCTCAGCGACAATCAGAACTACTTCCAGGTCATAACCTGCTTGCTTTTGAGTGATCCTTCCTCTTCTGATGTGGTCTCAGTTGCTGTGGCACTGGATCATAATGCTGAGTCCTAGACCCTGTTGGGGGAAAATGTGAATTTGAAGCTTGATCTGCTTGCATTAGTCACACGAATTGTTTATAAGTGTTTGGGTAGCCTACTGGAGGTCTGCTATGAGAATGGAATGCTAGGGACCTCTAACCATGGCCCTTGGTCCTGTGAAGGTCCCAGTGTAAGGGAATACAAGGTCAGGAAAGTGGGAGTGGGGTTGGTATGCAGGGGGAGAGATGATGGGATAGGGGGTTTCTGGAGGGGTAACGAGGAAAGGGGATACCATTTGAAATGTAAATAATGCAAATATCTAATAAAATTAAAAAATAAAAAATAAAAATTATCAGTTTTACAAAAAATAAAAGAAAGAAAAAAGAAAGAAGGAAAGAAAAGTAGGTTCCATACTTGTGATGAGAAGCCAAAACTTTTAAATTCAGACTCCATTTTAGAGAACCTGACCTTGGTTTGAATTCAGGTAAACTAATAGCCTGGTACCTAGCATTAGTTTCCAAGCTGTCCCCAACAAGACCCAAGTCTAGCTCCAGTCTCTAAGGCTAATACCCAACAAGACCAGCATCTCCAGGTTACACCCTCAACAAGACCAGCATCTCCAGGTTTTTACCCCAACAAACTTGCATCCCCAGGTTACAAGCCCACTCCTGCCTAATGAACACCAATGCAGAGGAGAGCAGAAGCTAAACTTATGATAGGACTCTCAGCATCAGTCAATGTTAAAGGCCACAGGAGCTTTTCAGTCACATGCTTGCACATGTATTCCCTGCTTGCTGCTTACTATAAAGCCTTGCCCTGAGAGATGTTTGGGGCTTACCCCCAGCAAAACCGTCCTGCATGGTGCATTGGTGGGGTGGGGGGAGTGAATTAGCTCCAATAGAATAAAGACCCTGCTGTGAGTTGCATCAGATCAGCTCCTGTCTGGTTTGTTGGGGATCACTAACATTTCTCTGGCACAGCAGTTATTTGGTTTGTTAATATATTAGGGCAAAGATTTTACTATCTAGGCTATAGGTTCTTCACACCATGTAAGTGTCCTGCAGTCTAGCATTCTAAAGGGAAGGAGCAACCTTTAGTGTTTTGCAATTGCAGAAAGGTTTAGGAAGTATTGGTAATGGTGAGATCTCTGAAATGTCTCCTATATGACAAGAACACCCTTAAGGGGTTCCTTATCAAGGGAAGAGGCAGTGGAACAAAATATTTAGCATCCCAGGACCTAAGAAAATATATATGTAGTTGTCAGGATGCACAAGACTTCTGAACTACAAAAATAATCAACTACTTAATAGTAAAAGGACACAAGGAACGGCCTTAGAAGATGGTAGTATTTAGCTTAGTTTCTCTCTCTCTCTCTCTCTCTCTCTCTCTCTCTCTCTCTCTCTCTCTCTCTCTCTCTCTCTGTGTGTGTGTGTGTGTATGTGTGTGTGTGTGTAAAGGGTGGTCATCACTACCTAACCTGTCTATCATTTGTGGATATCTCTGGAAGAGCAAGGCACTGTGGAGGAGAAAAGACACTCTACAGTGCGGAATTTTCTACTCTATGGTTCATTTAGCTCCATGCCTCCTCCTTCCCACCTTACTGTCACCTCTCAAACTTTTCAGAATCAGACAGGCTCCTCAGTAACGAGTAACAAGAGTAACACAGGGCACAAGAGAGTCTTTCTGCTCCACATTCCTTTTCTGTTCTTCCTACCTCTCTCTTGTAAGTTTATTCTTGCTAAATGAGCAGTGAGAACTCCAAACTTAATGTTTCTCGGAATCAACAGTAAAGAGTTCTGTTTTGCTCACAGGGTTGAAAGTTTTTACCTCTTTGGGAATACCAGCCTTTTCACAATGCTGATGCGTGTTTTTTTTTTCCTGTGTTAGTTCTGTGAAGTTAGTTCTGAATGTTTTCATAATATTCCCCTGGTAGTTAGAGGTGGGAAAAGAATTATTTTAAAGGGAAGAAAAATAGATCATTATTTCAGCCCCAGAGTCACAAGTTAAGAAAGGAAACTTGGAATATGTGAATGCAATACTCCCAGCTCAAACTCTTAAACCACCCCGGGCTCTGCCCAGATCATTTCAATTACAGAGGAGAGCTGCTGCTCCAGAGTCATATTTATATTGTTTTTTAAAAGAAGAAAAAGCAATTTAATATTTATACTCTATTATTCAAATATTCTTTACTCTGGAATTTGAAAATAATGAATTTTATCCATACCAGATTTCTTCTAATTTTAATATCATCTAAGTAAGTGCAGAAAGAAGCATTCATTTTTTGTGCTATTTCACACACCCCCTTTCATTGTTGAATAGTTATTATGCTTTAGGATGTAAACAGTTTCACCTTTAAAAAAACATACACTTCTAATACACAAAAGATACTTAAAAGGTTCACTGATTTGCATGCTCCCTAAGGGTGTCCTTAGCAAACTGTGTTCAGCAATGTTTTCCCATAGAACATTCAGGAATCTATGTGGTATGTATTTTCCCATAGAACTAAAAACCATATTGTTGCCAACACCACCGTCCCCAAGCAACAGTGTATCCAAGAATACATGGTAAAGCAGTTCTTCCTAAGGCTCTGACCCTATTAATATAGTTCCTCATGTTATGATGACCCCCCCCAAACATAAAATTGTTTCATTGCTACTTTATAACTTTGCTAATTTTGTTATTGTTATGAATTGTAATTTAATTATGTGATACGCAACCCAAAGGGGTCATGACCCAGAGGTTGAGAATCATTCTTTTAATGGCACCATTACTATTTCAGAATAAAAAGTGAGTATTCGCATTTGAATGGGAAAATCAGATATGTCAGGTAAGAAGCATCCATCACTAACTAGGGTAACTGGGGGATATTTCAGAAGCTAAGAGAGTTTCAACAGACCCAGGAGACATACATGACCAAAGATGTAAACATGAACTAGGAAAATGGCATTCTCACTTTCAACATAAATATACACATCCCTACATCTTTTCTTTTCTTTTCTTTTTTATTGGATAATTTCTTTATTTACATTTCAAATGTTATCCCCTTTCCTGGTTTCCCCTCCAAAAACCCCCTATCCCATCCCTCCTCCCCCTGCTCACCAACCCACCCACTCCCGCTTTCCTGTCCTGATATTCCCCTATCCTGGGGCATTGAGCCTTCTGAGGACCAAGGGCCTCTCCTCCCTTTGATGTCCAACGAGGCCATCCTCTGCTACATATGCAGCACCTACATGTTTTTATAGTGCACTTAAAAGCCCAGGATGAGAAAGCTGCTTATTTTCTCAACTGACAGAAACAGTGGTCTTAATATGATTGGAAACCCTCTTTTGAAATAAAGAATGAAGGACAAGTGATTTAGCCTAAGAAAAGAAGTAAGATGTTAGGAAAATGAGCCCAACAAGGTGGGACATAAACTCACTTCTGTTTCTCTCACTACACTTCAACAGTTGGACTCCTAGCTAAAATCAGGGGTGCTGCAGGGTGCGGAATCTGGTACAAATTAAGCATCTCTTTTTCACAAGGAGAACTGGGAAAGCTACAGTGTAAATGTGAAAAGAAAAGAGATATGAACACTGATACAAACAATATATGAGAAACCTGGTAAAGTCTTTAAAGCAGCCGCCACCGAGTTTCAGCTAGGAATCCTCCTGAAGCAACTAAAAACAGAATCCCAGCAAAGCAAGTAAAAATGTAAAGAAAACGAACAGAGTAAAGTACTAGAGATAAAAAATAATGGTAACAGTAGTGAATGATTAATAGATGGACTTAGGTAGAGAAGTGAATCTGTGAACTTGAGGCCAGGGCAGTGGCATGTGCTCTACTTGACCAAACAGAAAATATACTGAAAAGATCAAAGTATCAGAGATCAGAGCTAGCTTTTACATCTTTAGGATTTCCTAAAGAGAAGAGAGTGAAGAATTATTCAAGCAAACAGGTAATGGCATGTCCTCAAAGCCGGTGAACAACATAAATTTACAGGTTAAAAATCTGAACCCGTTCAACTGGAGGTCAGCATGCAGAAGAATGCGAATTGATCCATCCTTGTCTCCTTGTACTAAGCTCAAATCCAAATGGATCAAGGACCTCCACATAAAGCCAGACACTCTGAAGCTAATAGAAAAGAAACTGGGGAAGACCCTTGAGGACATCGGTACAGGGAGAAAGTTTCTGAACAGAACACCAATAGCGTATGCTCTAAGAGCAAGAATTGACAAATGGGACCTCATAAGGTTACAGAGTTTCTGTAAGGCAAAGGACACCATCAAGAGGACAGATCGGCAACCAACAAATTGGGAAAAGATCTTCACCAATCCTACATCAGATAGAGGGCTAATATCCAATATATATAAAGAACTCAAGAAGTTAGACTCCAGAAAACCGAACAACCCTATTAAAAAATGGGGTACAGAGTTAAACAAAGAATTCTCACCTAAAGAACTTCGGATGGCGGAGAAGCATCTTAAAAAATGCTCCACTTCATTAGTCATTAGGGAAATGCAAATCAAAACAACCCTAAGATTTCATCTTACACCAGTCAGAATGGCTAAGATTAAAAATTCAGGAGACAGCAGGTGTTGGAGAGGGTGCGGAGAAAGAGGAACACTCCTCCACTGCTGGTGGGGTTGCAAATTGGTACAACCACTCTGGAAAGCAGTCTGGCGGTTCCTCCGAAAACTGGGCACCTCACTTCCAGAAGATCCTGCTATACCACTCCTGGGCATATACCCAGAGGATTCCCCACCATGTAATAAGGATACATGCTCTACTATGTTCATAGCAGCCCTATTTATAATTGCCAGATGCTGGAAAGAACCCAGGTATCCCTCAACAGAAGAGTGGATACAAAAAATGTGGTATATCTACACAATGGAGTACTATTCAGCCATTAGAAACAATGAATTCATGAAATTCTTAGGCAAATGGATGGAGCTAGAGAACATCATACTAAGTGAGGTAACCCAGACTCAAAAGGTGAATCATGGTATGCACTCACTAATAAGTGGTTATTAACCTAGAAAACTGGAATACCCAAAACATAATCCACACATCAAATGAGATACAAGAAGAAAGCAGGAGTGGTCCCTGGTTCTGGAAAGACTCAGTGAAACAGTATTTGGCAAAACCAGAACGGGGAACTGGGAAGGGGTGGGAGGGAGGACAGGGGAAGAGAAGGGGGCTTACGGGACTTTCGGGGAGTGGGGGGGGGGCTAGAAAAGGGGAAATCATTTGAAATGTAAATAAATTATATCAAAAAAAAAAAATCTGAACCCGTTCCAAATAAGTAAGATCCAAAGCACCACCTCCTGCGTGTGCCTTTCTTGACTATAGGTACTAGAGCGAAAAGGAAAAATAGCGTCCGGGTTACAGAGCCAGAACCAAGGAGTGAAATGTTCACTTTCAGACCTGGGTTCAAGGGACTGAGGCACATATTTTACCTATGAAAACAGACCTGAACTTCAGCTTCTCCCAGCATCCCTCAGTCCCTCCCTGGCATACCCCGCCCACAATGGGCTGCCCTTCCCCTGAGGCTCCTCCCTATATAATCCAGACATTTTGTGTGCTCTCTTCCTCTTCCTCTTCTTCTCCTCCTTCTCCTCCTTTCCCTCATCTTTCTTCTCTCTGCATTTGTGCACTGTCTTGATTTCTCTTACCCTCCTTCCACCTCTCTCCCCACAGCGATTCCCCTGGGGCCAGTGAACTCATATAAGAGCAGCTTCCCAATAAACCTGCCTTTAATATAATCTAATCTGGCTTGAATTGGCTCATTTCGCTGGCAGAGAAATAACCTATGAGGAAACAAATGTCAGAATTTGTCAGTTGGCTTGACCCCTTCCTGAAGAACTCAGAGAAAACAGACTGAACAGTCTTCTTACTTGCCAGGCTAGAACTCTAATTAAACTCTCTGCAGCACTAAATCCAAAGAGAATGGAAATTCAGAATTTAAATAGTGTGGAAATGCATTATTTATAACTTGAGAAGTCAAAATAGTAAATTCTTCTCTAAAATTTTAACGATATGGAACGTTCCCATTCTCATCTAGGAGGTATCAATAGTTGATCAGGAATTTTATAAAGATGGCCTGTATGTATTTTTAAATTTTTAGAAACCGATTTCATCAGACTATTAAAATATTCTATTTTCACACTCCACATGACTGTAACTGAATGAAAGATTGGTTGAATGACTGTTTTACTAATTCTAATTATTAAGATCTTTAAGGCTCAGAAAACCCCAAGACCTAGGCCTGAGGAAGAGAGTGGAGATGCAATCATTTATTTACCTTGACTTATTTTGCCACATGGGTTTTCATTGCACAAACAGATCTTCTCAACTTCTATCTGTATGTTTTTACATCCTCATCTTATAGTTACATTTTTTTTTCCATTCCACCACAGATTGGTCAATGTAAATTCTAGTGCTAAAGTCTCAAGAGATAGCTTTTGTCCTGGTCAGGTTTCTCCAACCCAATTAACTGCAGTCCAGGAGGCCAGATTTGTGTGTAAACACACATCTAAAGGGCACACAATGTGTCAAGTAAGGGTCTCCTGGAAGGTAGATTGCCGCATTGACATGGCAGTTCATTAGGCCGTGTGTGCTGTGACTCCAATACTTGAGAAGCTGAAACAGGAGAGTTCGGAGCTCTATGATGGCATAGATTAAAATGCAAGGCTTTTTTAATAGTCTGGAAACAGTAACAATGACAGCAACCCCAGAAGGAAGACACATTGCTGTTGCTGTCCATTGTTGCAGCTTAATACTCTTTCCTGCGTGCTTTGGTTTTGTTCATGACATTTTTTTTTTATCAGACACACAATCACTGACACCTATCTGCTGATCTTGTCTATCCTTGCTCTATGTTGACCTTGACCTATTGTTCTCAATTTTGTCAGGATAGTGTTACTACGTTAATGCGCATCACACTAGTTCCTTTACCTTTTGTGTAACCGGTCATATCCTAACTCATCTAAAATGTACCAACAGACAACTGTTGGGAGAGCCTGTTGTGTGGACTATATGATGCATGCAGAAGAATATGATATACTCAATTATATTTCTAAGAAAGATTGAGAAGCTAGTAACGTGCTCTTTTATCTCCTGTATTGCTTGGGCTACTATGAGGATTCTGTTTTTAGTTCCTGGGTGTGTCATCACATGCTCCCTCCCATCTCTATTTCCACTCTTGCCATCCTTAGGAAAAATGCATTTCAGAGACGGGAGTAGGTGGGAGAAGGTGTTGGGTCACGTTAAGGTTGTTGTGAGTGGCTACATGTTCATACCCTGAAGATTAAGAACTGGTACTCAGCTCTACTCCCCTGCAACTCTTTGCAACTGAAATGATGGAACTTTATCCATTCTTCAACTCTGAGCCATTAGAAGAGAAAGAATAACTGGGCTCAAGAGCGTTTCATCTCTCAAGTATAAATGGAGTTATGGCTATGCAGAACAATGGCTTTTTATTTTCCTTGTATTTCTACAAAAATTTTCTTCTCTCTTTTAAAGGAAACTGATATAAAATAATTTTCTCAGCTGATGAATGATCATGGTGCACTTGCCATGCTATCACACTGTCAAGCTTGTGAGTAGATTCCACTCACCCAGGGCAGCCTTGGACAAGCACAAGGCACCATGTGGTTCTTCTGTATGAAGACCCCAGTCCAGAAAGCAGAAGTGATTATATACACTGGGATTTCATTGGTTTTATTTTTGATTTTGTGGTTGTCTCTAAAGTCATGGAAGACAGCATTTTGGAGGTGTTTCTAACAAGCATGACCAAGAAAATATAGGTAGGCTCAGCTACATGTACTTTCCAGTTGTTTGTAGCACCTTGTTGCATGAAAATTCTCACTCCTGCCATTACAATGACAGGTGGCTATAACATCACCACATTTTGATTTACACAAAAGACTTTTCTCAAATCAGATGAGAAAGAGAATATATTTTGTATTTAGACATAAAGCCTAGGAGTAGAATGGAAGAAAAATCAATATTTGGTAATAGAACTCTTGGGTTGATTATTAAATAAAACTGGGGAAAATGTCATAAAACTACATCCCTAGATTGTAAAACTTCCTATGAAAAATGTCTAAAGCCATTAAGGCAGGCTGCAACATATCCTCTTCTGAAGGCTTCCTGAAACAACAACCTGTTTTTTTCTTAGAGTTTACCAAGTGAAGTCTACTAGTTCTAGAAATTATGATATTTAAGTCATTCTTTGTAAAACCTAAACATGAGTTAAATTTTTTCTTTAAATCTTTAAATATCCATATAGAGCTATGAGTGACATCTCCTAACACAGTGAATTTAGTTCCTTTTAGCATATTGAGAGTTTTAACATCTAATATTACTGCATTTTTATCACTTCAAAAAGAACCTTCTACCAGATAGCAACCTCTCATTTATTCCTTCCCCTGTTGCCTAAAAATCTTAAATCAACTTTTACAAATAGTTTTATCTATTGTATTCTTTTAATTGTGTGATAAGGGACTCAGTTCATATGGGCTATTACAAAATATAAATGTTGTGCCTTATAAGCTAAATGAAATAATTTCTTACCATTCTGGAAACTGGGAATCCCAAGATCAAGACACCAAGACCTGGTACCTAATCCTTTGCTTCCCCCTCACAAGTAGACTCTCTCTACCTGGTAAAAAGGACTGAGGTATTGAGTCCCTCTCTTTTTTTTATTCGATATATTTTTTATTTACATTTCAAATGATTTCCCCTTTTCTAGCCCCCCACTCCCCGAAAGTCCCGTAAGCCCCCTTCTCTTCCCCTGTCCTCCCACCCACCCCTTCCCACTTCCCTGTTCTGGTTTTGCCCTATACTGCTCCACTGAGTCTTTCCAGAACCAGGGGCCACTCCTCCATTCTTCTTGTACCTCATTTGATGTGTGGATTATGTTTTCTAGGTTAATATCCACTTATTAGTGAGTGCATACCATGATTGATCTTTTGAGACTGGGTTACCTCACTTAGTATGATGTTCTCCAGCTCCATCCATTTGCCTAAGAATTTCATGAATTCATTGTTTCTAATGGCTGAATAGCACTCCATTGTGTAGATATACCACATTTTTTGCATCCATTCTTCTGTTGAGGGATACCTGGGTTCTTTCCAGCTTCTGGCTATTATAAATAGGGTTGCTATGAACATAGTGGAGCATGTATCTTTATTACATGGTGGGGAATCCTCTGGGTATATGCCCAGGAGTGGTATAGAAGGATCTTCTGGAAGTGAGGTGCCCAGTTTTCTGAGGAACCGCCAGACTGATTTCCAGAGTGGTTGTACCAATTTGCAACCACACCAGTAGTGGAGGAGTGTTCCTCTTTCTCCACACCCTCTCCAACACCTGCTGTCTCCTGAATTTTTAATCTTAGCCATTCTGACTGGTGTAAGGTGAAATCTCAGGGTTGTTTTGATTTGCATTTCCCTAATGACTAATGAAGTTGAGCGTTTTTTAAGATGCTTCTCCGCCATCCGAAGTTCTTCAGGTGAGAATTCTTTGTTTAACTCTGTACCCCATTTTTTAATAGGGTTATTTGGTTTTCTGGGGTCTAACTTCCTGAGTTCTTTGTAAATATTGGATATTAGCCCTCTATCTGATGTAGGGTTGGTGAAGATCTTTTCCCAATTTATTGGTTGCCGATTTGTCCTTTTGGTGGTGTCCTTTGCCTTACAGAAACTTTGTAATTTTATGAGGTCCCATTTGTCAATTCTTGATCTTAGAGCATATGCTATTGGTGATCTGTTACGAAACTTTCCCCCTGTACTGATGTCCTCAAGGGTCTTTCCCAGTTTCTCTTCTGTTAGCTTCAGTGTGCCTGGCTTTATGTGGAGGTCCTTGATCCATTTGGAGTTGAGCTTAGTACAAGGAGACAAGGATGGATCAATTTACATTCTTCTGCATGCTGACCTCTAGCTGAACCAGCACCATTTGTTGAAAAGGCTATCTTTTTTTCATTGGATGTTTTCAGCCCCTTTGTCCAGGATCAAGTGGCCATAGGTGTGTGGGTTCATTTCTGGATCTTCAATCCTGTTCCATTGATCTGCCTGCCTGCCACTGTACCAATACCATGCAGTTTTTAACACTATTGCTCGGTAGTATTGCTTGAGGTCAAGGATACTTATTCCCCCAGAATTTCTTTTGTTGTTGAGAATAGTTTTAGCTATCCTGGGTTTTTTTGTTATTCCAGATGAATTTGAGAATTGCTCTTTCTAACTCTATGAAGAATTGAGTTGGGATTTTGATGGGTATTGCGTTGAATCTGTATATTGCTTTTGGCAAAATGGCCATTTTAACTATATTAATCCTGCCAATCCATGAGCATGGGAGGTTTTTCCATTTTTTGAGGTCTTCTTCCATTTCCTTCTTCAGAGTCTTGAAGTTCTTGTCATATAGATTTTTCACATGGGGAACATAAATAAGCTAGAATCCCGTATAATGGAAACACAAAATTCACTTAAAAAAATTCAGGAGAATAAGGCTCAAGAAATAGAAGCCAATAAAGAAGAAATGCAAAAAAAAAAAAAAAAAAAAAAAAAAAAAAACGCAGGAGAACTTGAGTCAACAGGCAGAAGTCATGAAAGAAGAAACACAAAAATCTCTTAAAGAATTAAAGGAAAACGCAAACAAACAAATGATGGAACTGAGCAAAACCATCCTGGATCTAAAAACAGAAGTAGACACAACTAAGAAATCACAAAGGGAGACAACTTGGGAGATAGAAAACCTTGAGAAGAAATCAGGGGCCATAGTTGCAAATATCAACAACAGAATACAAGAGATGGAAGAAAGAATCTCAGGTGCTGAAGATACCATAGAAACCTTTGACTCAACAGTCAAAGAAAATGCAAAATGCAAAAATCTTGTATCCCAGAACATCCAGGAAATCCAGGACACAATGAGAAGACCAAACCTAAGGATTATAGGTATAAATGAGAGTGAAGATTTACAACTGAAAGGGCCAGCAAATATCTTCAACAAAATTATGGAAGAAAACTTTCCCAACTTAAAGAGAGATGCCCATGAATATACAAGAAGCCTACAGAACTCCAAATAGACTGGACCTGAGCAGAAATACCTCCCGTCACATAATAATCAAAATCCCAAATGCACTAAACAAAGAAAGAATATTAAAGGCAGTAAGAGAAAAGGGCCAAGTAACATATAAAGGAAGTCCTATCAGAATCACACCAGACTTCTCACCAGAGACCATGAAAGCTAGAAGATCCTGGGCAGATCTCATGTAGACTCTAAGAACACAAATGTCAGCCAAAACTACTATACCCATCAAAACTCTCAATCACCATAGATGGAGAAACCAAGATATTCCATGATAAAACCAAATTTACACAATATCTTTCTACAAACTCAGCTCTGCAAAGAATAATAGGAAAACTCCAATACAAGGAGGGAAACAACACCCTGGAAAAAGCAA
The DNA here is from genome assembly GCF_947179515.1 of Apodemus sylvaticus. Taxonomy (NCBI): domain Eukaryota; kingdom Metazoa; phylum Chordata; class Mammalia; order Rodentia; family Muridae; genus Apodemus; species Apodemus sylvaticus. The sequence continues at coordinate 75,610,439 of NC_067484.1, forward strand.
GATAGTTACCTTCTTTCATCAAACCCAAAAGAAGATAACCACTCAAATATAAAAATAACATCAAAAATGACAGGAAGTAATAATCACTATTCCTTAATATCTCTTAACATCAATGGACTCAATTCCCCAATAAAAAGACATAGACTAACAGACTGGATAAGGAAACGGGACCCTACATTTTGCTGCATACCGGAGACATACCTCAGTGTCAAAGATAAAAATTACCTTAGAGTAAAAGGCTGGAAGACAATTTTACAAGCCAATGGTCTCGGGAAACGAGCTGGAGTAGCCATTCTAATATCAGATAAAATTGACTTTCAACCTACAGTCATCAAAAGAGACACAGGACACTTCTTGCTGGTCAAAGAAAAAATCCACCAAGAAGAACTTTCAATTCTGAACATCTATGCGCCAAATGCAAGGGCACCCTCATTCATAAAAGAAACTTTACTAAAGCTCAAAGCACACATTGCACCTAACACAATAATTGTGGGTGACTTCAACACTCCACTCTCCTCAATGGACTGATCAGGAAAACAGAAACTAAACAGGTACACAGTAAAACTAATTGAAGCTTTAGACCAATTGGATTTGACTGATATTTATAGAACATTTTACCCTAATGCAAAAGAATATACCCTTTTCTCAGCACCTTATGGTACCTTCTCCAAAATCGACCATATAATTGGTCACAAGACAGAGCTCAACAAATATAAGTCCCTCTCTTTTGGTTGGCACTAATCTCACTCATGTCCATGAGCTGATCACCTTGCACAGTCCCCAACACCTAATTACAGTCAAATAGGATTTCAAATCGTAAACTTGGCTTGTGTTCTAGTTTGCTCTCTATTGCTGTGACAAACATTATGGCCCAAAAAATAATTGGTAGGAGTGGGCTTATTTGTTTTGAACATTATAGTCTATCACCAAGAGAAGTTAAGGCAAGAGCTCAAGATAGGAAGCTATAAGAAGAAACTGAAGCAGAGGCCATGGAGGGGTGCTGCTTACTGGCTTTCTCCTCATGACTTGCTCAGAGCTGCTTTTTTGTAGCACCCAGGACCACCAGCCCAGGGTTACCCTATCCACAATAGGGTGGCCCCTCCGACACCAATCACCAATCAAGAAAGTCCCACTATAGATTTGCTGACAGGACAATTGGTGGAGGAATTAATCCATTGTGGATTTTCCTCTTACATGACTCTTGTTTCTGTTAAGTTGATAAAACTAACCAACACAGTGAGTAAAGAAATTCAAATTTAGACCAATTCATATATTTTACTTCTCCTATAAATGTCATATTTTCAATTTTATTAATGTATTAGCACTCAGCTACTTTTCATGACTAAATGATATCTCTACGTGACTATATTTCATTTGTTTATTTACTTAATACTTGGTAAGAATTTATGTTGCCTGATCTTTGGCCATTGTAAAAAGGCTGCTACGAACAATGGTATACAAGTTGTAGTGTGCATGTGTGTTTGGGGAATAGTCCCAGGACTAGAATTGCTGAGTGATATGGTAGATGTATACTGACCTTTTTAGGAACTGTGAATCTGTTTTTCCAAACAAGTGTACCAGCTTTCATTCCATGTGATGATAAGTTTTTAATTCTCACCTTGCCACAACCTGTAAAGAAAGCCACAGCTGAGAAATTGTGAAGCGCTGGTTATATATTTTTAAATGTTTATTTAAACACCTTGCTGATTTTAAAAATTATTTTTTAAATGCATAGTATAACTATAACTTCTGTATTCATGAATCAATAGACATTATTTGCAAATGTTCTCTCTGATTCCATTTCACTTTCTTGGTGGTGTCTGTAAAAACACAAGAGGTTTTAAATTTTGATGAAATTTTATTTTATTTCTTCCTTGTCTCTGACTTTTAGTGGTGCATCTAAGAAAACATGGCCTAGTTCAAGGCCACAAAAATTTTACTTCCAGAATAAATTTTCTCTCTAGGAGAATCAGTTCCAGCTCTGACATCTAGCCTATGGTTTATTTTGAGTGACAATTTTCTTTGGGTGAGTTATCAATTCCTTTACCTGAGAATATCAAGCTGTCCCAGCATCGTTTGTTGAAAAGATTACTCTTCTTCTCAGAACGAGTTGGCATCGTTGCAGAAAGTCAGTTACCAGTAAGTACCACTGTTGATTTCTACAATCCCAAGCTTCATACCTTGATATGCATGCTCATCCTTATGCAAGTACCACATTGATATGTCACACTGCTGGGGACTTTGTAGTATTGCTTCCTAAGTCTGAGTAAAACACTATTTGATTGGCTTGTCCTAGCATTATAAATTTGCTTACCACAGCTGTATAAAATCAGTGCAGTTGAAGGGAGCTTGGTGATTAGGTGCCTCAGGCAACTCTTTTAACAAATGATGACCCTAAAAGCCAGAGTCTTCTCTACCAGATGTGTTTCTCAGGGTTTCCTGTCTGCAGAGCTGTGCATTTGGACACAGTGCCCATGCATCACTCTGCTATAGTTGCCTTAGCTTTGAAGAATAGTTATCAGAGACTGTACTTCTGCTTGATTCTCCTCTTGAGCAAACTATCATCTCAACTTAATATGGATTACTCCATGGCTGTGTGGATTCTTGGCACTGCTTAAACCGAGCACAGTGCTTTCTCTTTTCAACATTGTTGTTGTAACATTTACTCTAGAAGATACACACAGTTTGGATTTGGTCAGTCAAGTGTTCTGTGGTGATCCACATGACCACATTCTTTCATGTATCTGTTCCTTAGAGGGGGATTTAAGATTTTCTTATGATAAGTAATGTTGTGTGTATGACCTCACAGTTTCCAGGTGACAACGCATCTACTGGAGGCGTGTATCAGGACAGCAGGTGTGGCATCCCTCCTCTTTCAGCAGATATTGAACTGCTCCCCCACAGATCTTCACATGCCCTTTGCCTCTAATATTCTCCCTGGAATTGGTTTTTGTTGACTTTTTCATTTTCACCAATCTGCTAAGTATGTGACACAATCTACATGTCCCTCATCACCAGTAGGATGACTTTTAAAACTGAACATTGGTTACCCCACTGCCACCTTGTACAAATGGTTAAAATGATACATTACTGAGGACTGTATGTGTGTGTGTGTGTGTGTGTGTGTGCGTGTGTGTGTGTGTGTGTGTGTGTGTGTGTGTGTGAGAGAGAGAGAGAGAGAGAGAGAGAGACATTCCTTATAGCATGATATTGCTAATCCTTATTTAGCATGTGGTTAACTACGACTCTCCATTGGACCAGCTGTTCCTGCTCTTGCTGTTGTAGCCCTTGTTGCTTCCTTTACCACCTCCAATATAGTTGCAACAAACAGCTACTCTGTGCCTAGAATGCTTATTATTCTTATTCCAAAAAGAAACTTTCAGAGACATACATGGACTGAGCTTGGGAGTAGAGGTCTTTCAGCTTCCAGTTTTATTTTTAATTTTGGAATGTCTGTGTATATATTATAAGGTATTTTGGGCATGCTGTCCATGCTCAAACATAAATCTCACCTTCTGCACATAGTCTTCAGGTAATTCCTTATGTTTTAGTGTGCTTTCATTTGGTCTATGACTGTCAACTAAGGGCAAGGGTAGAATTGTCCACTTCTAGTATCTGCTTTTTTTTTTTTTTAATTTTAGATTGTCAGATTAGGATGTTCAGTAAATGTTGTATTTAACATCAATTTATTTTTGTTGTGTTATACAAAATTTCCCAGGTGGACCTTGAATATACTGTGTGGCCTGTACAAGTCTCAAATCATAAGATTCACCTGCCTCACCTTCCCATAAGAGGTCACCAGATTGGAAAAGATAATTTTCATTTTAAAGATAAGAAAGCCAAGGTTGAAAGGGTTAATGCTTGTAAAGTTACAAAGTACAGAGCAATGTATTTGTTTTTCATCTTGCTAACTTGTTTTTTTTTCTTTTTTTTTATTCGATATAATTTATTTACATTTCAAATGATTTCCCCTTTTTTAGCCCCCCCCACTCCCCGAAAGTCCCGCAAACCCCCTTCTCTTCCCCTGTCCTCCCACCCACCCCTTCCCACTTCCCGGTTCTGGTTTTGCTGAATACTGTTTCACTGAGTCTTTCCAGAACCAGGGGCCACTCCTCCTTTCTTCTTGTATCTCATTTGATGTGTGGATTATGTTTTGGGTATTCCAGTTTTCTAGGTTAATATCCACTTATTAGTGAGTGCATACCATGATTCACCTTTTGAGTCTGAGTTACCTCACTTAGTATGATATTCTCTAGCTCCATCCATTTGCCTAAGAATTTCATGAATTCATTGTTTCTAATGGCTGAATAGTACTCCATTGTGTAGATATACCACATTTTTTGCATCCACTCTTCTGTTGAGGGATACCTGGGTTCTTTCCAGCATCTGGCAATTACAAATAGGGCTGCTATGAACATAGTAGAACATGTATCCTTATTACATGGTGGGGAGTCTTCTGGGTATATGCCCAGGAGTGGTATAGCAGGATCTTCTGGAAGTAGGGTGCCCAGTTTTCGGAGGAACCGCCAGACTGATTTCCAGAGTGGTTGTACCAATTTGCAACCCCACCAGCAGTGGAGGAGTGTTCCTCTTTCTCCACACCCTCTCCAACACCTGCTGTCTCCTGAATTTTTAATCTTAGCCATTCTGACTGGTGTAAGATGAAATCTTAGGGTTGTTTTGATTTGCATTTCCCTAATGACTAATGAAGTTGAGCATTTTTTAAGATGCTTCTCCGCCATCCGAAGTTCTTCAGGCGAGAATTCTTTGTTTAACTCTGTACCCCATTTTTTAATAGGGTTGTTTGGTTTTCTGGAGTCTAACTTCTTGAGTTCTTTATATATATTGGATATTAGCCCTCTATCTGATGTAGGATTGGTGAAGATCTTTTCCCAATTTGTTGGTTGCCGATTTGTCCTCTTGATGGTGTCCTTTGCCTTACAGAAACTAGCTAACTTGTTTTTAAAAGATCTGTTTCCCAAAGACCCTTTTTTCTATTCAGTCCCTGCTCCCAACCTCTCTCCTTATTTTCTCCATACTTATTCTGCTGTTCCCATGAGCTCAGTCACTTTCCAAATGTATCAGGAATACTTCAAGTTTTCTATTTCTAAATACTTTAAGATAATTGGTGTTTCTTAACCACACTCTTGGGGGTTTGTTTTATAATTGGTCATTATTCTCGATGAGTCATTTCGTCCATGACTTTAAATTATATATTAAAGAGTAAATTATGTCAAGTAACTTCAATTCAACTTATTCAAGAAGTGCTCCTGAGGTGGAGTCTGTTTCTTTGAGTAGTGTTGGTGACTACATTTGACTGCTTGCTGCAAGCATTCAGCATCTCCACTGTCGTCATCTATGCATGTTCAGGGGGAATGTGAACTAGTGTAATCTACGGTACGGCTGCACTACGGTAGATATTGTATTGATGCTTACAGTATATTTTGTGCATAAAATAATTGCTGCTTGATTGGTGGCTTGTTCCGGCACTTTAGGTATTGATGACAATCTGGGAGAATCTGTTTTTCTTCATCTAGTCTATTCAACAATAATGCATTTTACATTTTTAACCTCTCCGTGTGGCACGGACTTTGCCTGGCCCTGTGGTAATTACGAGCTGGCTAATAGTTCTAAAGCTAATAGTTAATGAGTTCCTGGTATAGGTGCCCTGAGTACTTCTTATTCAGTCTCTGAAAAGGCAACTGGTCCAGTTTTACAAATGAGGAAAGTAGGGTTTAAGAAATTAGACAATAGTCTCAAGGCTACAAAATGTGTGAGTCCTGAACTTTTGATCAATTACACAGTAAGCAGTTGCTAGTTAGGCCAAATTAATGTGCTGGGATACCTTTGTTAGAGTCGGAAAAGAGAAAGAAAAAAAAAAGGAAAAAGGACTGATGAGAGAAAATAGATCTGACTTGACCTTCTGAGTCTGATGTTCTGGGAAATGGTAGGTTCCTGGGAAGATGCCTGATCCAGCATTATAGATGCAGAAAATCAAGATTCAGGGCAGCAAATGGTAAGCTAACTTACAGCATGGTCTATAACAAGACCACCTGTTAGCTTTAGTTCCTGTAGATTGGTGGAGCAGAGAGCCGGCCCCTAGCTCTTGAAATGCCAGGGAATAGGGTTCACCATCCCATCTCTCTTCAGGTCCTCCTTTAGGTTTTATCGTTTGTTCTCCAAAAACTTTAAAGAACTAGTAGTGGGCCATAAGCAAGTACCCAAATGTCTGCCTGTGGGAAGTCATCCTTTGACCCACACTGCCTTTAAGGGTTTCTGAACAGACTTTTCCTGTGATTAGATTTAGGCCTTTATTAAAGGTGAGGTATGACCAAAAGGATTAATGCTTATCAACAAGGCTACTTAACACTGCATAGTTTTCTTTTTCAATCGTGCTTTTGAAAATCTTAGAAAAATGATTCTCCTATGATGTGGCTAGGAGTCATACAGCTCCAACTCCGTGGACCCTGCGACTGCATTCCCGACAATGTCAATTAATTTTGCTTCCTGAATCTTATTCTTTCATGTACAGTTTCAGCCATGCTGTGTGCTATGCCTGGAGTGATTAGAGGCCTGCTAACGTGGATAAAAATAACAAATTAAAAACAGAAAAAAATCCAACCAAACATAATAGCTTTTCCGGAGCAGGGCCAGCACTCAGTCTATTTTCCTTCCATTTTCTATGTTTTAATTTATAGTGTAAATTAATCGCCTTTCTCCCACCCCTTGATAAGCATGGTCGTCTGCACTCTATTAACCCCAGGTTCTGGAGAGAGGCAATTTCCTAACAGGTGAATTAGCACTAGATAACATTACCTCAAATGCCAAGTCATTTAATGTGTAATTGAAAAGAAATGTCTTAGGACAGAGCAAGAATATGGCAGCTTCTAAAAAAAAAAAAATTATGTAGAATCTTTACAGACTCCAAACGCCCATCTCCCCAGGGTGATTTCTGTGTTAACAAAACACAAAAATTGGCCCCACAACCAGGACTGGAGGTGGACCCCTGAGTTCCAATTACTCTTGTAGCTGACAGTTCACTGGACTGTTGAGCTGGTTTTTTTTTTTTTTTTTTTTTTTTTTTTTTTTTTTTTTTTTTTTCACCATTGTGTGGAAGAGGTGAGGCCATACAGCTGCGTGTGTGTCTCTCTCTTTGATATGCAGTAATTAGACTGTTCCACTAATGGAAGGTGGGAGAAAATTTCTACAGAAAATGATTTCTACTTGTGGGGAGGGGGCCACCCGGGGAAGGGGGAGCCACAGGAACAAAGGAAGAAAGAGTTGGCTTTTGTCATGAGTACTGGGAAAGGTTTCATGTGTTAACGGCAGCAACACAAAATGAAAAGTTGGAATCTCAAATCAGGCCAGGCATAACTGTGTGTTTGCTTCCAAATCCTAAAGCAAACAAGTGATTCAGAAAAGCTCACGAGTTAATAATGAAGCCTTGCAGGGCTGGACACAGGAGACCCCCACCCCCAGCACTCCAAGAATTCCACACTGTCTCTGCTAGGTGAGTTCATTATGAGTCCAGGGTGGTGCCTTATTAGGGGACTGGCACTTGGACTCTGTCCTTGAAATTCTCAGTGGTTTCACTGAGAGCTCGGTTCTTTTTGGATTGTTATTATTGCATTGGTTGCCCTGTAACATTCCCTGTGATTGAGGTTTTGGCTGAAGGTTTCAGTTCCTAGACCCCATAAGGTGAAAAGCTTGGTCCTGCCTCTCTTCTTTTGTTTTTGCCTGACACCCACAGGTTTCTTGAACCCCTTTCTTCCTAGTCACATTTTCCTCGTGTTAACTTTATAGTTTTAGACATTCAAGTGGATTTGACATTTTTCCTTTTTCCTACACTTTTCCCAATCTCTTCCCAGTGTGACTTGAAAATGGCGACTCTCTATCCAGAGTGCTGCAAATGACTACCGTTCTATTGGAAGTACTAGTGGAACCGATGTCTCTCTTTTCATTCTGATATACTTTTGAATGTTTGGCTGCCCTTTGCAACTTTTACTCTCCCCTGCCCACAGACAGAGTAAAGAGAATTTGGGTAAAACGTTGAAAGTATCACTTAAATTTGTTGCTACACTAAAGGAGAATTTTTAATTATTCATGTTTTCGTATTCTTGCATTATTCCTGATTCATACAATTAAATTTCTATACAATGGTTCTCTGATCTTGTTTTTTGTGTATGACAATCTTTTTAAAAAACACACACTCACAGTTTTATCACTATTCCTCAGTGAATGTATTTTGCAAACAAATCTTTAGGATGTAGGTTTGACAAAAGACTAGGGTGCCCATAGTGCCTTTGAGGAGTGAGTTGCCTCGGTTAGGTTTTGACAGAAAGGTACAAGCTCTTTGTTCCTGAGATGACAGAACATTTGAAGTGAGGATACATGAGAGTTTGTCACTGTGAGACTATGATGCAGACAAAAAAGAATATTCTTTACGATTTTTAATATACCAGTTATATCTTCAGTTTTCCCACTCTCAGGAGACCATAATTTGAAAGGAAATGAACAAAAGTTTTACAGTTTGTAGTAGAACCTCAGATATACAGTCTTTTAAAATTACATTTCAGTACTTTCCCTATTAGTATCTAATTATGTTGCATACTAAGACCAATCTTGAAGTATTCCCCAGCCGGAAGATAAAAATGAGTGTGTCGTGACACTTTGGCTGAGAGCTCGTGATTTGAGATTCAGTCCTGGTCCTTCATGTCAAGCAGCATAATGCAGTTTGAAATTATTTGTGATTCTTCACCTATTATTACCAATGGAAAAATAAAAGAAATGAAGACGAAAAAGGAGAGGAGGAGGAAGGAGAAACACAGAAAGGACAATGTGAGAGGGGGCTTTTCAAGAATGAGACTTTCCATCTCAGCAGCTAGAGCACGCTGCCTTCGACATTATTACTGCCACTAACATTATTAGTTTGATTGCTTCCACTGCTGGGCCCTGAAGACCCGAGAACTCTCCAACAGGACACCTTGTATCTTTATTTTTGGGAGTCATACATTGTTGTACTGGCATTAAAAAAAAAATAAAAGATTAAAAAATGAAAAAAACCAAAAACTTTTCAACCATCTCTTGGAAAAATGTATTTTGAACTGTTATATTTTACTTTTAATGAAATGCCTGACTTTATACCACACGTGCCATTTATTAGTAAAAAAATCACATGCAATTGATGTTGGGTTGTAGATATTCCAAGACACACTGAGTAGAGTTGCTTCCTTCTGTGCATTACAGTTATGAGTTGGATTTTTGCAAATAGGGATTATTTTACTTGAGGCAAACTTTTACATAAACTTTTAACTGACCAGTTTATCAGGCAGAATACACTTTGGTGGGGTGGCTGGAAGAATGACTTAGCTCTTAGGAACACTGGCTGCTCTTCCAGAGGCTCCAAATTCAGTTCTTAGAATGGTTGCTTACAAATATGTGGAACTCCACTTTCAAGTGGTCCAGTGTCCTCTTCTGGTCTCTGTGGACATCAGGCCTACATAAAAAAAAACAAAACAAAAACAAAACAAAACAAAACAAAACAAAACAAAACAAAACAAAACACTTTGGGGCTAAATACTAATTGATTGCTTATCTTTTTATATTTGTTTTAGAAATTTTATTTCTATTTTTCTTCTCTGTATTTTTAAAGTTTAATGCTACTGAGAGTGCAATCTTTTTGCTTGATTGTGTCAATAGGGTATTTGCAATGAACCCTTTGCCTTCAGACTGCAGGTTCATTAACTGATGAAACATGAAGTACATGGTATGCTTTTACCAAGTTTTAGAAGAGAAGGAAATCGGGAAAGATTGGGGAGACAAAAGCAGACTAGAAGGTGAAGGACCCAGGTTCTATGGTGGGGAGGATTGTGACTGGTAGTAGGTGGACTTGGCACCAAATTAATAAGAGTGAACGTGCGAATTCGGAGGCGATGTGGTTTAAAGGAGTAAACAGTGATTTGAATACCCGTGTCAAGATTAGGAAGGTGACTTTGCTGTCCCTTTGTTAGGATATTTCCTCCCTGTTCCTTTGTCAGACCTACTTCTCTGACCTCAAGTTTGATGTCTGGTGCTGCAAGTTTAATGTCTGGTTAGGGACTGTCATAATTCCTATGCAGTCATGTTCTACATAGTTTATGATGTTCCTGATTGCTAACGCTGTGTATTATAGAACTTTTTGTGGCTCTAAGAATGCCACCCAGGACCTCATACATGCTAGGCAAGCCATTTTTCACTTAGCTATAGGCTAACTTTTGTTCTTTGGGACTGTGTCTTGCAATGTAGCTTAAACTGAGTTGGGATTCACTATGTGGCTGAAGCTGCCTTTAAAATAATTATCCTGCCATAATTATTGTGTTCTGGGATTATGGACTTCTGCCACTATCCCTGGCCAAGAGAATACTCAGTTTATGTATTTATTATTGAGGATATAGGGAAATCCCAATTATATGAGAGATAATTGTATTATTATATTTATTTTATTTAGAATAAATAGACACATGGAAGGTTGAACCCCAATACATGTAAAATACAATAGTTGATCTTAATTCTTTCTCCAGGTATAAGGTGCAAACTAGTCCTGAGAATAGTTTCAGACATTAAATAGTAAATGTTCACACGTTTATTTCCCTACATGCCATTCTGTAATGTTATCTGTAATTGAAAACCTCTGCCAGGATTGATAATTTTACTAAATGTACTTTTGATGTTTCATTCCAAATATAATTGGTTTTGAGTTATAAAGGGCCGGTACTTAACATCTGGAAAATAACATTCTGATTGTAGCTGAGACTTGGGGGAAAAACCCCTGCCATCTATCCTGTCAAATCTGACAGAGACTTCCCTTTCCTGTTTCATGAGACGATTTTCAATCTGCCTACAGTTAGCTGCGAAAATTTTGGGTTGAGTAGGGAAAATACAGTCAGATGCCCAGATGCTTTTGCTACATGAAACAACACAGTCAGCTCTCTGACACAACCAGGTGCCTGGAAGAAGAAGCCAGCACATCTGGACTGTGTGTTTATGAACTTTTAAAGGAGATAGATAGATGCTGCTTTTATATAAGTATTAAGACACTTTGAAATAACCAGATTTAATATTAAAATGTGCATGATACAGTTTAGAGAAACATTGAGTTATTGTCTATATTATGTATAATCTTATGACAGAATGTTGACAATTCCATCACAAGAGGTCTACAAATGCTGCTTATGAAATGTCCAACTCTAATTGAATATTGAATTCTGGTTATTTTTATAATTTTGATGTGTGTGGTTCATTAATTTATGTACTGCTAGTTTTTCTTGATTTTTGCCTTATCAGGGACTCAACATCTTTGCCAAGAGAATCTCATTGTCAGTGAGTTCAAATGACCAATAAAAAAAAAGAATGCTTCCTTTCTGTTTTTAGCTTGGGAAATGTGGATTATAGTGACAAATATAAGGTGAAAATGTATAAATAGTGCTCACATATGGTAAAAATGCACTTTAAAAGTTCAAGTCTAAATATTTAAACATATAACCAATGGGTAACATTATGAAAAAATATGGTAACTCAGTACTTAGGAGCCACACAAAAGCTTGGTATTACAGTCCTAATATGTGTTATACTAGGATAGTGGTCCTATCCTTAGGTGTGCAGATGGGGCTATCAGATTTTCTATAGAGCAAATAGAACCAGGCAGCAAGAAAGGTTAACTGTCATCAAGCTAGGGTCTGAAGGGAAGAGGGCAGACAGAAGTGGACATGGCCAGAGTAGGATGCTTATTCCATGTGTTAATCAGTTTTCTGCCACTGTGGCAGTTACTAATGTAAATAACTTAAAAGGAAGAAGAGCTTAGTTGTGTCTAGAGTCTTTGGTTCTACTACTGTGGACCTCTGGTGGCACAATGCCTCATGATGGAGTAGATGGTGAAGAAGGTATGTTCACCTCACCGCAGACAGAAAAGAGAGTGAAGGGCTGGCCTACCATATCACCTCAAGGGCACAGCCAGGATTACCTTAATTCTTCTCACTGGACCTCAATTTATAAAAGTTCCACCACCTCCTAGAAAACTATAGGCTGATGATCAAGACTTCATGGGATCCATGGAATACAAATGGGCCTTTGGAAGACATTTAAGATCCTAACTATAGCACTCCATGGTGTTGGACGCTACAGGACTGGCTTGGACTGGAAAGAGCTTTCAACTAAGGGAGAAGAAGCCCATAGGCAAGGCTGAGTTCTGTACTAGAGTTTGGACACATCGCTGCACAAAATGACGAAGTGCTAGAGGTTAGTAATCTTGTCCTCATTCCTTCATGTTCCCTTCTCCCAGAGTATATTTGCAAAGCAGGCTTAAAACTTTATTGTTTTATAGTTACTGTCACAATACCACTTAAAAGAAGTAGTGCAATTATTTAGGGAAGTATCTCTGTAACCCCTTACTAGCTCTACATCAACTCAAACTACAAAGGACACACCTATGTTGATCCGAGTTGTAAATAAAACAGAAATTGAGAGGGGAGAGAGAAAGAAGTGGTATGGGAGAAGAATTGGTGGGGAATACACAGCTAAGGCATGTCAGGGAAAGTGACCAATGAGGGGTGGAACAAAGTTTAATCTTAAGGCTACCTGAACAACTTTGATACCATTTACTCTTCTGTAGCAGAAGCTTTTCCCACTCATTAGTAATCTGAATTGTTTTTAGTAGGAGACAAGATAAGGAGACACCTTATCTTCATTAATAGGTTGATGTGATGCAGAATATGGAGAAAGCATACCTGAGAAAATAATACATAAATATTCAACACAAGGGGTATCAGGAGGGGATATCCTTAACCAATATACTTCATCTTACCAGTTATAGGGAGAAAATTAAGTGAGGGCTTCGTACATGCACAGAATTCCAAACGTGATTTGAGTCCCTGAAATAAGTTAAAGAAATTGTGATACCTTAGGGACCTGTGAACTGGCATCTAGGCATTGGTATAGCCCTGGATCTCCTTGTTTTTCCAGCTCAAATTATGAATGCCTTTTTTCCTTTAAGAAATAGATTTAATGCAACAGCTGAACTCTGTGATAAATTGTCTAAAGCTAGTGTGGACCATCTGGCTGTCATGAATGGTCTTAAATAAATTGAACCCAAAGTAAGAAATATAAGGAGACACTAAGTTCCATCTTACTTGAGCTTAAGAGAATACAGAGTTTAAAAAAATCATGCTCTGAATCTCAGAGGCTTCTCATTGCAATATGGAGCATTGACTCGTCATAGATAATTATGACACCCTGACTAGTTCTAGACTGTCAAAAGCAAAAAATAGGACTCTGAAAGAATTCACAGATCTTAGAATGCCAGAGAGCCTGCAGGTTACCAACCTCTCTACTCTGATAAATCACAGTCACAGACTCAGTTTTTATTTGGCACTAATGGAAATTTAGTGATTTCAAGCCCCTGTTTCTTGAGTTCTTTCACTTATAGGTCGAAACTTAAAAGTACCTGTGCTTTCATTCTTCGGCATTTATTGACTATTTGCTATATGTCAGACTCTGACACTGCAAGTACACAGAAAAATAAGATATGATCCTTTTCCTTGTAAGAATGTGGTCTGAGGAAAAGATGCCTGGAAAACAGCAAATGAGGCAGTAGGCTACCACGCCTTGGGCAAGGTTTCAGTGTGGGCATGGTAGGAGAGGGCACCGAGTCAGGCTGGGAAAGATGGAGTAGGCTTTGAACAAGTGGTGTTTTTAGTGCAATTTGGTCCAAATCAGGGATTTATGGTACCTTCTAGAAAGTAAGAGGAGGTTCTTAGAATGTGATAAAGCCTTGAAGCATGTATAGTCTAATTTTATTGGTGGATATTGTATTTCTCATCTTTGTTCTAAGAGATGTGGTCTGGATGTATTGTATAGGAGAAAAATAAAAGGATAGATAGGTAGGTAGGTAGATAGATAGATAGATAGATAGATAGATGATAGATAGATAGATGATAGATAGATGAAGATATTCACATATGAATGGAGATACATTTTACTTTATATTCTCCATAAGTAGGTTGCATACTCGTTAATGAATGGGAGTTAAACTATTGCAATAAATAAAACCCAAATGAATAGGTTTAGCACTATTCGTTGGCTTGTTTCTTGATCAAATTACTCCAATGTCATCAGTATTCCTGGGAAAAAGGGGAGTTTTTCTCTGCATGAGGATTCAAAAAATCAGACACTTTCTGTCTCTGCTCTTTCATCTTCAAGAATTGCTGGTCCAGAGTATACTTAAGCTAAAGAGTGGAGAGGGGAGAGAGGATAAAGTAGGTTCATTGCTTCCTTAAGGCTCCTTGCTCTGTGCTTAATGGATTTTTTATATTGTAATGAAAATTAATCACCACAATGATAGATTAAGAGATGGGACTTTAAGAGTTGCCCCATCTCAAGGTATAGCCCTCACTGACAGGACCTTTATTAAGGAGCTCGAATGAATGGATTTGTTCCCTTCCATCTCTTTCTCATGTGATGTCGTAACATTTGGCCCTTATTATCTTCCCACATAATGATGAGTTATCCTGTTTTATCCTTCTGTCTTTTGCTTTGTTTAGACACAATGTCTGTTTCCTCTGGGGGGGGATCTGGCAGCAAGATGCCATCTTGGAATCAGCCGTCCAAGACATTACCTCAGCCAGTACCTTGAACTTAGATGTCCCCCTTCCAGAACTGTGAGACATAAACTTCTGTTTTGTTTTTTGTTGTTTTTGTTTTTGCTTTGTTTTGTTTGTTTTTAATAAGTTATTGAGTCTTGGTAGCAAGAGGAATAGACTAGCATACTTTTCAGTGGAGCATATACCGATTTACTCGTATTTGATTGGCTAACAAAAATTTTCCAGATTTATTGAACTGCAAAGATGAAAAGATCAGGAAAATAATCTAGACATGTATTCAGGGAGGAAAAATTCAGTTTAGATTGGCATCAAGTGTTCTTTATAGATACAAAATTTAAAATTGATATCAATTCATAATAGTCTACATTATTCTTAATTGGTCTAATATTATAAGATTTGTCAGTATAGTATAGAAATTCTTTTCTGGTGGATAAAAATATTAATTCAACATGCTTAGAGTAGTGAAATTAGATTAATGTTTATGTGATAAAGGCCTGGTGATTGTGTTTGAAGGCTAATTTATCATGTGCCCTAGTTGTATGTGGTTTGTGCAAAACAAACAGAAAACAGACTCAACAAAACAGTACCCTGCACCAGTATAAGTGCACAGGAAGGAAATGAATTCTGTTATGAAATTATTTAATTCAATATACTTTAGTAACAAGGCATAAGAATAAAGAGAAAAAGCTTAGGATTAACATTTTAGGGTTTTTTTGTTTGTTTTGTTCTGCTTGTTTTGTTTTCCTTGTGGTTGGCACAAGGTAGAGTCATCTAGAAAAGGAGAACTTCAATTGAGAAAATGCTTTCATCAGTCCAGCCAAGTCTTGGGGGTCATTTTCTTGATTAATGTTGATGTGGGAATGAGGATTCATGCCACTGTGCATCCTGCCACCCCTAGGCAGGTTGCCCTGGGTTGTAAGAAAACAGGCTGAGCCAGTCATGGGGACCAAGCCAGGGAAAAGCTGTAAGTTGAACTTCTCTACGGTCTCTGCTTCAACTCCTGTCTTGAAATTCTTACCTGACTTCCCTTGCTGATGGATGGTGAACTGTAAGATGAAATAAACCCTTTCCTTTCCAAATTGCTGTGATCACAGTGTTTATCACAGCAATAGAAAGCAGAGACATGGCAGGTAGGGTTCTTGAAACCATCTAACACCAGGAAAAACTCAAGTGTTTCCTCTGGGAGATGTTATTTTTATTATGTTGTGGATCTAAGATGTCCTCTGTAAGCTCGCACACTTGAATAACAGACTACTGGCTGGGGGTTATGTCAGGAAAGGTTTGCAGAATAACAGGCAGGAGGCCCTGTTGTCAGACAGGCCATGTCAGGCAGGCCATTAAAGGAGACAGTCTGCTTTCAGTTACATCTTTGTTGACTTCTCTGCCAAGATTTCACCAAGACAAGCCATAAACTTCTGCTTCCACAGACTGACTATTCCCACTGTCATGGCCTCTCTGTTACCATAGATTATGAACTCTGAAACTAGCTTCTACCTCCTTCCCCGACAAAATACCTTCTCTCTTAGGTTGCCTCTGTTAGATGTTTTGTTACAGAGATGATAAAAGTAACTAATGAAATATGAGGATGGAAAAGATGTGTGTAAGGGTCTGTGTGGGGGCGTGTGAAGTAAGGAAAGATATAGGTTTAAATGGTCTTTGACATTCAAAGAAATTTGAAGTTTAAATGTTTGAGCATTAGTAATATGGAAAAGGAGTCAATGTATTCTTTCTGCATCATGGAATGAAGAACATTTTGCCTAAAATGATGGTCTGAATATTAATTAATTCCATGCAAGAATAGTAAAATAGGCTGCTTAGCAAGTTAGAGATGCACATAGCTTGAAGTATTTGTCAGGCCTGCCATAAAGAGAATTTCCAGAATATAAGAGATGGAGCCTAAAATGGTTTCCTTTCTAGATGGACTATTTCAATTTTCAACATGTCTGACAAGATATATGGAATTTTTTTCAACACAATTCCCCAGTGTTCCAGACACCAACTATTGCAATGCTATGCAATTGTAACTGTTCAGTTTTGACACCAGAAGTACTGGTATATGGCCCATAGGTTAAAGGCTTGTATCACACAAGACTGCCCAACATGTCACCTGCCATCTCAAAAGATCAGAAAATCAATGGACTATCTACTGATTTCTCCTGACCATCTCACATAGCTATACTACTGTATGAGTACAGCTCATGGTACTCAGGAAAATATTATTCAAAGTACCATTGCTCTGTTATAAAGAATTCAACTCAAAAGAGCCAACAGAAGGGACGTGTATATTGAAGTATGTGGGAAACCCTCAGAATTTTCTATATTCTTTCAGAAGAAGCCACCCCCACAGGTGAAAACTAATGTGTTCACCAGTTGGAACTTTCAGAATCCAATGGGTTAGGACTATGAAGGGAAGTTTTATTATAAGACTCTGTATATTAAATTGGTAGTCATTTGTGATCATTTTTACACATTTGGAGACATATGGAACTGAAAATTTTAGTCATGAAATCATACTTTGATATTCTGCAAATGATCTCCAAACTGAAGCTACCTTAAGAACTCTAGTGACATATCATCTCAGGAACTCTCAAGAGGGACTCATCACTCCTGACATTCTATGTCACACAAATTCTTGTGTTTTGAACCAAGAACTAAGACAAATTATAGTAAAAGCAAAAATACAAATTATAGAGTAAAGTAATTAAGATTCTGAATACTTAAGTACTTCTAGGAGATTTTAATGTTTCCTAACATAGAAATGAGACAAAAAAGATCAAAATGGGCATTTTATATGAGAATCAGTAACATACCATTCTTCCAGATATTTCAGGCTAAACTAAAGTTCCTGATGGGACAAATGTCAGAAGACTACACCATTAAGTTAGTTGGAAGTATGGATGAAGTCATCAACATGACTAACCTGCCCTTTCCCATACATAGATGCAATCATTTAATCAGCAGTTTTCCATGAAGTCAAATATTGAGAAATTATGATAATCTAGAATTGAGAATCTAACAGACATGAGCAATGCCATTCTGTCACTTCAAAAAAACAGTAAATATACTCATTGCTAATGAAAATATATGTGACTTTAAGCCAAATTAGCAATATGAACCATGGTATCATGGTAGCTTCTTAACACAGTATGAAGTTTCTGAAGGTTAGAAATGATGTTTAAAAGGGTGAGATTCTTGATATTGTATGCCTTACATGCATTAATGTCTGGGTGATCCATATAATTCTGTTAGTCATTATTTTCCAAATGATTAGTATCTAATGTTATAAAACCATGCACAGATAAAAGAGCAAATTTTTTGTGTACTAAAGAACAGAGATCTCTTCTCAGGTTCTCAGAAACCAATCTATTGTGTTTTGATATGCTAGCAAACGAGTACCCAATGATCTAAGGGAGCTACTGAAGCATCCCTTGTGATTTTCCCCTATACATCTTTATTGAGGCAAGTTTTCTTTTTAGAGTATAAATTTTAAAAAGGAAGAAGAATGGTAATAGACTGAATGCATAGTCAAATTCAGGAATCTAGTTGTCAGCTAATATGGTGGTGCATGCCTTTAATTCTAGTTTCTGGAAGGCAGAAGCAGTGGCAGACAGATTTCTGTGAATTTAAGGACAGACTGGTCTACATACAAAATTCCAGGCTAATCAGTGATATATAGCAAGACCTTGTCTCAAAACAACCAATCAACCAACCAACCAAGCAAACAAACTTTTTAAAAAGAATCTAGTCACTTAGCAAACATTAAGTAAAGCAAGCCAGTCATTGAAAAACAATACAAAATTGTGTCATGTATCTTTATATTCTTTTATTTTGAAAAGTACAACATTTTTTTCATAAAACTGCTTGTGCACATATATAATTAATTGTAAATGTTATAAATAAACAACTGTTATTAAAGGTATGTTAAATTCAAATATTGTAACTGTCAATTATAAACTCACTAAAGTTATTGTTATCTGCATAAGACCTGTACAAGATTGGAGTAGTCAATATTTTATTTAGGATAAGGGAGAAGCCCACAATGTCCTACCACTATCCAAGGTACTATAATCAATTCATAGGTGTTGCAGGAGAGGGAATCATTTTCTTTAGTAGTAGAGCCACTGATACGTTGTCCTTGTAAACAACCCCTTACTCACAGCAGAGTCAAAAATTCTAATTAAACTCAGTAGGCCATGCAGAAAAAGGGACCATGAAAGAGGGAGGGGGAAATGTAGAGAAGGAAGGCCCTGGCACAGAAGGGAGGGAGGTTAGAGAGGGGAATGGGGTGTGAAAACAACTACATTTTCCTTATATAAATGTATGAAACTGTTGAACAACAAAAACAATTTAAAGAACCCTTTGGATTGTGTTTCCTGACCTAATAACTTCAACAGTCATAGGGACATGTGTTATTATCTTAGCTTATTGTTTAATGTGAAGAAATTGGAGAGTCAGAAAGAGGTTGAGCAATTCTTTGGATCATGTGATGAATTGCAAAATTCTTTCATAGAAATTCAATTTAATATTATCAACCTCTGCTTCACTTCTGGCTGTCTTGTGAGATGATTCTAGAGTTAGCACCATACTGAGTAGGTGATAGAAGTCTCAATGTGGATCCAAACTAACATCGTTCATCTTCACATATTATTTATTTTTAAAATAATATAGAATGTAACAGTAACTAGAGTTAGCTAGTTAACTATATTTAGCTACCTAGAATATTCTTCACCAGGAAGAGTGGAGAATAATATCAGATTGGAGGAAAAAAAGAGGATAAAGTAGATACTTCTCCACAAGTCCGTTGTGAAGATTGAATTTAAGACAAGGTAAAAATGAAGAAACAGGCTAGAAACGTGAGTGTGTAGGATGCAAAGGAATTTGAAAAGCTGAAATGACAGTTTGGCAGTTGCATGGTGAAGTACTTGTCTCTTTCGTGTTTGGGGTTTGGGAATGAGTTGTGTGCATCCAGAACCCAATGAGGAAGGGCACTTGCTCACATGTTTTTATTTCCCATGTATTCCAACTATGCATCAATCCAGGGGGTCTTTTCTAAGGCAAAGCAGCAGGGAATCGAATAAATTCGGTCTAATTTCACTGAGCAGGATCTGGCAATCAAGGAGACATTCCCCTGTGTTTCTATATAACTAAACTCCAGTGTACATTTTACAGTTTAACACACACTTTGACAGAAAATGAGCCAATATTCTTCTATTCTATACAAAAAACAAAAGATTAAAAAATAATTTCCTCAAAAAATACAAAAACGGAAAAAAAAATCCTTAAAATATTTCGAAGTAGAAAAATACTCAGGCGTTTACGAAAAGCCAACTCTTCATATTTTTTGGAGTATGTTAATTTATGAATAAGCACTAGATGTCACTGGTGTACAGCGTTTGAAATGGTTTCCTGACAAACTAAGGCTGCTTGCTGTGAGACTAGAATCTGAGGTTTTTCTCTCACACAGCCCATTTCTTCTTCTACCCAGAGTCAAGAGGGTATAGGACAGAAAGCTTAAATCTCTTCTGTGCCTTTGACTTGTAAAGAAAAATGAACATGGCAGAAGTGTTCCTGATTAGATCTGGGGGAAAAGGATGATGTGTTCTTGCTGGGTGCATCAGGAGAGATGAGGCTCTGTCACTCTATAGATATAGACCTGGAATACCAACTTGAAATTGATGGTTACTGGTATGATCTGCTGTTGTCTATATGCCTGGTTAGTGCATTTGGTGCTATGTGAGGAGTGTATCGTGTGATCAAGTTACTTCATCACACTGGTGATTTCAGAAGTAAGAACCCTTAATCCTTTTGGATGAACAAAACAAATAGATCTCACAAGTCTTATCAGATTACCATTGGTTGATTCATCTTTATGAGAGCTGTTGGCCTGGTTGTTCATGATCCCTGTCTTCCCATCTGAACATTTCCAGATGAGGTCAACAGTGGTAGCATATGGGAAATTCTACAACAGCAGTATCGAGACCAGTATAGGATATATCCTCCAACACAACAAAGAGATAGATGAGAAAGGAAGGAAACAAACAACCCTTGATAATTTTAGGTATTTGAGGAGCGGTCCTGGAGAATTGGCACTTTGCCTAGTGTGTATCCTTCATCACTGTGGCCCAGAGCTATTAGCATCATCTAGAGCTACCCAGCAAAAAAAACCTGACTTCCTTTGTGGGAAGTAGGGTGCTGGTGGTTTGCCAAGGCCTGTTTTGCAGCCCCATTAGCTTGTCATCACTGAGCAAATACTGACCTCACCTCAGAGCGCCTTTAATCCGGCCTTTTAGTAGCTTCAGATTTCTCCCTGAAGCTTAACCTGTAATAAGTGCTTGTTTGGAAGCATCACCAGATCTGATATGAAAGGGACATAAAGAAGATTAAGGTGAGGTCAGGGAATCCAAAAATGGTTAAAGGGAAAGAGCAGAGTGTGTAAGGTGGGTAAAGGAGATAAGACACAGAGATTGGGTGCTGGGCAAGCACAAAGTATTTTTGACCTTTGATGCCCAAGGTGGCATTTCTCAGTCAAGCGTTATTCATTGCTAGAGAGATGTGAAGTTTCCAATAGCTTGACTATCTGGGTGGTTGTAACACCACGCCACAGGTGCAGGCTAGTTTCTAATCAGCAGGCATTTATTTCTCACACATATAGAGGCCAGGAGGTTCAAGATGACGGCATTATGGAGATTTGGTGTCTCAGTATAACCTGACTCCTTTTTAGTTTATAGATGGCTTATTTTCATCTATGCATGGATCCCAGAATCCAATACCTTAAAACAATTACAAAACTCTGTTTAGGCATTATGTGGAAAATATGGAGCCAGGGATCTCTTAGGGACCTCCTTGTAAAGGTATTGCTGTGAATCACGAAAACCCAGCCTCTACAACTTACAAGCCTCAAATGTCCACCCCTGATACCTCTTACACTGAATTTAATTTCTGCATAGGAATTTTGGAGAATGAAGCTTTCTAATCAAAGCATTCTTTTTTTAAGGCTTTCCCAATTAATACATTTTAAGGCAAAATGTTTTTAGTCCATTCTAGGAGCCTCAAATCTCAAATCATCCCAGTACTAAGAGATTGATTTTCAAAGTTTCCTTAAAATCAGATATCCATGATACCCAAGGTGCAAGTTGCTCTTCCATATACCTATGAAAGCAGACATGAATGGATAGACAGAGAAGATGGTGTCACTTTCGAAGGAAGAGATGTGCCAGTAGGCAGTGAAATGATGGGTGAATAGCGGTGAACCATAAAGTTTCCTATGTACCTTAAAGTCACTGGGGAAATGTTAGCAACACTGTAGTGCTGGGTAGAACACTGCTTTCATGAAGGCTTTGAGTGTCACAAGTGTATGGTTCTTCTAGAACTTGAGTCACATACTCATGGATCTTGAGAACTCTGTGTGTCCTCAGGACAGAGTGTGTGCTTACTGTGTCACTGGGGGCCAGTGATGAACGGTAGTCTTTCAACTCTTTACTTAGTTCATCAGCCATATACAACTTGTTACTTAGTTCATCAGTCAAATACAACTTGTTACTTAGTTCATCAGCGAAATAGAAAAACTTATTGCTTATAAATTCTAGCTACCACATACTGCTGGAACACAAACACAAGAAACTCATTGCTATCATACATTGTGAAAGGACAACCTTCACGGCCATTACACCAGAATGCCCTGACATCACTGTCAACATTTTTATCCACATTCTTTCCCTGAAGTTAGGGAGTCTCTGCTGTTCATTCTTTATGAGCCCAGGACCTCCCATAGAAGTTTCTTCATATTAGTGTCAGTTTTTTCTAGTATGAACCTCAAAATTCTTCCATTCTCTACCCATTTCCTGGTTCTAATGTTGCATCTGTATTTTTAGGCATTTCCTCAACCATCTTCCCATTTCTGGGTACCAATCTACCTTTGTCTAATGGACTATAACAGGATATCATGAATTGGGCAATTTTAAAACAATACAAACTTACGATGAAGTTGCTGGCAGGTTGGTGACAGGTGGTGGCTTATTTCCTGGTCAACAGTTAACTTATTTTTTGTCTTCATGGGGCCAAAGATCAGGAGGGATTTCCCTTGACTCCTTTTACAAAGAAACTAATTTTTACTAATTCCATTTGTGAGGCCTCAGCTTTCATGACCAAATCTCAACATTATCTCTGCTTTCCTCCCAGTGGAAACTTTTTAAAAAAAGAATTGTCTACATATAGTTAATTTGAATATGTTGCCTGAAGGGATGCATGAAAATCAAATGCATGACTGATGACTCTGAATGCTGGAAGATGACATCAGATCTCCAGGAACTGGAGTAACAGGTTGTTGTATGATGCCTTGTAGATGCTGGAAAACAAACACTCTGCCATCCCTCCAGCACAAGGAGGACTGGAGTGTAATGTATACATATTGGAGAACAAAAATCTTCAGAGTATAGAAATAAACAGACATTTTTGCTATTGTCTGAAACTGAGATGAACAGAAAATGTCAAAATTAGTGGAGTACACAGGAGTCATTTGTGAGAAATGACCAACTGACACGTCTATTTCTTCTCTACTCTGCTCATCTCACTTTTGTCACACAGCTTGCTTTCTGCTCTCTTCCAATAGGAATTGGCTCCTTCCTTCCATAAACCCATGTTTTTTCACACACCCCCCCCCATGGTTCATTTGGGTTTGACAGTCTCTACATGTTCTGATTCAAGTCAAGTATTACCAGTCACAGTTTCTGTTATACAACCCAAGCCAGAGTTCTTTTGGATTTGATAAACATAAAAGTGTTTTCTCTTTCTTTGGAATAGCCCAGTAGGGAAGATGGAAAGCTGAAGTATGGCATACCCTTGTTCTTTCTTCTTGTTTCATACAGAATGAGGCAAAACAAGCAAGATGTAGAGATGTGAGCTGAATAGAAGAAATGACTAACAGCTCTATATTCTGAGTCTCACAGGAAATGACCTCGTAATTCCATTGTCAGGTTATCTAATTTTCTTCAGATTTTGTTCTGTCACTGAAAACCATAAGGATCTTAGCTGGTATACTTAAGAAGTCCAAGACATATCTAAAATGGTATTGTACATATTGTACATTTGTACATATTGTACATTGCATCTTTACTACAAGCTGTCAGTTGAGTTTAGTGGAGATCGCAATTGGTATCTTTTCAAGAAAATAAAACTCTAATACAATATTTGATTGTCTCTATTTATTATCATTTTATGACTTGAAGCATACAGAAAGAGCTAATATCTAGGACAGACTGAAATAGTATTTTCAGCAATTTGACATATCTTAATGAAGGAATTTAGTGAATATGTTCCTCACCAGCCCCTGGGCTTTTTTCTTAAAGGTTGTGATGATTTGTAGGGGACCAGGCTCAGTAATGTTCTTCTGTTTTCTTCTAACAAAGATCAAAGTGTCTGGCTTTATGTGGAGGTCCTTGATCCATTTGGATTTGAGCTTAGTACAAGGAGACAAGGATGGATCAATTCGCATTCTTCTGCATGCTGACCTCCAGTTGAACCAGCACCATTTGTTGAAAAGGCTATCTTTTTTCCATTGGATGTTTTCAGCCTCTTTGTCGAGGATCAAGTGGCCATAGGTGTGTGGGTTCATTTCTGGATCTTCAATCCTGTTCCATTGATCCTCCTGCCTGTCACTGTACCAATACCATGCAGTTTTTAACACTATTGCTCTGTAGTATTGCTTGAGGTCAGGGATACTGATTCCCCCAGATTTTCTTTTGTTGCTGAGAATAGTTTTAGCTATCCTGGGTTTTTTGTTGTTCCAGATGAATTTGATAATTGCTCTTTCTAACTCTGTGAAGAATTGAGTTGGGATTTTGATGGGTATTGCATTGAATCTGTATAGTGCTTTAGGCAAAATGGCCATTTTAACTATATTGATTCTACCGATCCATGAGCATGGGAGGTTTTCCCATTTTTTGAGGTCTTCTTCCATTTCCTTCTTCAGAGTCTTGAAGTTCTTGCCATACAGATCTTTCGCATGTTTGGTAAGAGTCACCCCAAGATACTTTATACTGTTTGTGGCTATTGTGAAGGGGGTCATTTCCCTAATTTCTTTCTCAGCCTGCTTATCCTTTGAGTATAGGAAGGCCACTGATTTGCTTGAGTTGATTTTGTAACCTGCCACTTTGCTGAAGTTGTTTATCAGCTGTAGGAGCTCTCTAGTGGAGTTCTTTGGGTCACTTAGGTAGACGATCATGTCGTCTGCAAATAATGATAGTTTGACTTCCTCCTTTCCAATTTGTATCCCTTTGACCTCCTTATGTTGTCGAATTGCCCGAGCTAGTACCTCAAGTACAATATTGAAAAGATAAGGAGAAAGGGGGCAGCCTTGTCTGGTCCCTGATTTCAGTGGGATTGCTTCAAGTTTCTCTCCGTTTAGTTTGATGCTGGCTACCGGTTTGCTGTATATTGCTTTTACTATGTTTAGGTATGGGCCTTGAATTCCTGTTCTCTCCAAGACTTTAAGCATGAAAGGATGCTGAATTTTGTCAAATGCTTTTTCAGCATCCAATGAAATGACCATATGATTTTGTTCTTTGAGTTTGTTTATGTAGTGGATTGTATTGATGGATTTCCGTATATTGAACCAACCCTGCATTCCCGGGATAAAGCCTACTTGATCATGGTGGATGATCGTTTATGCACTTATTGGAGCTTAAGCTCATCTAATATGAGTGAAGGAGGAAAATTGGAATTCAACCTGAATTTGAATGTGCAAGTCAAGTTTTGTAGACTTTTTTCTCTACCCCTGTCGCTCTTACCTCCACAGTAGAAGTAGCAGGGACCATAGTCCAATGTCCTTCTTTTGTAGAAGAAGAGACCCTAGAGGTTAATTAAACACTTGAACCAGTCTTACAAAGCATATCTGTCAAGAAATGGAATTCTCAGTGTTCTTTATATATAATAAGTTGTGTGTGCATATTTGTTATAAGATGAAATGTTTGATATTATTTAAAATATTTTTCTCCGTTAATGAGGTAATGAGGTTCAGTATATTTATACATATATATGTACATGATCATGAAATCTCTGGACAAACTTAAAAGTAAAACCCACATCTGTAGTTTACTGTTTTCTCAAAGCATCACATTTTCCTACCACTGTGTACACCTCCTTTTCTCTACTTCCTCTCTGCTTTTGTTATTTCTTTGCTTTCCTACTCTCAGTCTGGTTCAGCACACGCTTTTTACTAGGAGGTACACAATTAGTAATGATGAGCTGGGGTTATGCTAGGTCTTTCTGAGCTCTGATGATGTATTCGTTCTCTTTCTTGTGGCTTCCCATGTGGCTTACAGCAATAATACAACTGCAAGATAAATGACCACTAATCTGAAGGAAAGTCTCCTAAAGCAAGTCTCCAGGTTCCAAGCTAGACTTGTCCCATCTACTCACTGTAGGCCTGTGTGAAGACAGTCAATGAATGTTGATTCAATTTATAAGGGGCACAAAGCAAGGCTGAATATCTAATATGCTGGAGGTCAGACTCAAGGCTTAAAAAGGTCTTTAGTTGCTGGGGTAATGGTCTAAATCCAATAAGACAAAACTTACAGGGAATAATGTGAGGTCTTGCACTTCAGTCAGTAAATTCAATTGGGGGAGATGTAGCTTAACATTAGATTTGAGAAAAAAATCTCTGGGGTGTCTTAGCTGACTATAAACTTGATGTGAATCCGCAGTAACAGGATTGTTGAAGATGAAGTCAGTCTTGGTTGAATCCATTATGTTTAGACTCCAGTATGATAGCAGTCATCATTCTGACTCCTGGTTCTTGTTGAACAATGCCTGGAATTTTATATTTTGTTTTGGGTATTTTACTTATGACAGAGACATATGGTGGGATATTCAGTATAAGAGAAATGCAACTAGTACCTTCCTTTCAGTCACTTATTTAGTATATGTCTTCCGAGTGCCCATTATGATTCTGGATCTTATCTTGACAGTAGAGATAGAAAAGGAAACAAGTCAACACATGAAGGAACTCAGAAAATCAGCAAAGAGTAAATATGTTAATATGTCTTTTTTAATTCTTAAGGGTTTGCATCTTCAAGATGCCCAAAAACCAGTGCTCATTTTGTATGTGCTAAAACAGAGTAATATCTGGGTTGAGACTTCCCACTGATAGAGTTTCACTTGCAATTTTGACACACATGCATAAGTTGATTGATTTCATACAGATCATAGAAGAAAGTCAATTTTAGCAAAATCTCAACTCCATGAGTCTTAGAATTCTCAAACAATGCAACTAGCGCACCTCTGTCTGTGCTCTTTTTACAAAATGATTTGCATTTTTCAATTTTCTTATGAATGAAGGGCTTGGTAGAGTTCACCAGGATATTAAGTGAGATTAAGAAGTTAAAGAAAGTACATCTGTACCTGAATGATCCCATTGCTCTCCTAGCCCAAGAACTCCTGACCAAGCTTGCATGAAAAGGTGTTGTCTAATTAGTAATATTTAGAATTACTGTAAGAGTCCTAGAACTCTAAGACAGCCCCAAATCCTAGAGTGGCTTTAGTTGATCCCGCTTGGGAATAGATAAGCCACTATCAAGTGACATTAAAATGTAACTGGCTTCTGTGTAGAGAGAGATTGTATCACTAAGAGGTATGCAGAAATTATGCCATTTTATTAATTTTATAATAATGAACTTGGGCTTCCTATATGCTGGAAAAATTAAAACTTCTATTGAAGTGTAAAGGGATGCAGTACCCCACCATTTCATTTGGCCTCTGCTTACCTAACTATAGCTATCTTTATTGTGAAGCATCCACACATCCTTTTGCAGATGTCACATAATAATGTCTGGTCTGACTCCTCTGGTCAGAAATCATTTTTCTTTCTTGGCATTTCTATAGATTTTCTCATATTTATTCTCAAACAGTTATTAAATTGTATTACAATTCCCTAGCTCAAACTCATTCATCAGTAAATATTTGTCAAGTACCTGCTCTTGCACAAGAAGAAGTAATTGGGCCTGATCTTGAGGGACTTTCAGGACAATCAGGGATCAGATCAGGATGGGGGGCCTCCACAGGACTGTGCTGGGGTGAGTCTGCATTGCAGCTCTGAGAAGTACATTCCCTAGAGACAGGAAAAGTTTGTGGGGACTGATGATCTTGGAAGGTTCCTGGGGGCCTTGTACTTACTCAGTTTGCTTCTACTAGGGAAGCTGTGTTCATAATAATAACTTTTACATACATACATATACACACAAACACATACAAACACACACAAACACACATACACAAACATACAAACACACACAAACAAGCACACATACAGAAACATACAAACACACACAAACACAAACATACAAACACACACACAAACCTATACACACAAATACACACATACTCTAGGGGCTCAGATTTTCAGGATTTATGCCATAAATTATCAAATATTGTACTACAGCAACTATAGCTGTAATAATAATAAATTAATAAATAATAAATATTAATAAATAAAAGTCCCATTGAGTCTAAGGTATTGTTATATTGAAAAAATAGTTTAAAATAGCTAGTCAATGAGACTTTTCTTAAATATCAATATTTGAAAAATAATAGTTTCCCCAAATACTGCTTGCCCCTTTTATTTTACTTCAAGGTTGGAGTCAGCTTTTTGTATTATCTTACTTATTAACAGTGTTCCTCTAAGTCAGCCAAGTTATTCTCTTTCTGAAGCTAGTTATTCTGTAGAAAAAATATCTCCTAACTTGTAGAAATATAGATATCAAATACAATCATAAAAATAAAAATCAATGCTTAATATATAATTTAGGGAATAAGTGTTATTTTGGGGTACTTTTTATATTAGGTGGTTCCCTCAATTTCCCATTTTCTGAGAGGATATTTTTCTGGATTTCTTTTGCCATTGATTTTTCTTGATGAAGTTTAATTGCTGTTTTCCAAGATCAATAGCTTGGCAAAGCTCTTGAAATACCTCATGTTTTTTCCATCAATAAATAAGGAATTAAAATTATTTTATTGAATGGAGAGCATTGTTTTGGTCTTTGGGAGGATATTAGGTAATCTGAAGAAGTCAAGGTCCTTGACCCCAAGAAGTTAACAGTTTTATAAATGTAGTAAGAAACACACACAATTTTTTATAACCATGTGTGTTCTACTTAGAGTTTCCTTCAGCAAGTCACAAAAAGATACATTGAATCAGCATGTTAGGAACATTCCCTAAATATCCTGATTGAACTTTAGATATATTCTTCATGAATTTTTTTTTTGCCTTGGAGCATACTTAGTGTAAGAACCAGGGGTTCTACATTTGGCATTCCATTTATAGGGACTTATCTACCTGGCATGTCTGCTGAACTTCTCCAATAAACCCAATACATTCAGCAGTTATGTTTTCCAGTATTAAGTCTTTGTACTCTCTTCTCTAATTCTGGCATTCTACAATGTCACAAAATGTCTAATGTAAGGGGTGTGGGATGCCTTAACAATTACAAGGCCCTCTAACTTTGGCTCTACCAACATTTTTCTGGTCAAGTGCAAGTATGTCACCTGATCTTTGCCTCTGAGTCTGAGTGGTGGTTTGAATATGCTTGGCCCAGGGAGTGGCACTATTAGGAGGTGTGGCTTTGTTGGAGGAAGTGTGTTACTGTGGGGGTGGGCAATGAGACCTTCCTCTGAATTACATGGGGGCTAGTCTTCTCCTAGTGGCTTTCAGATGAAGATGTAAAACTCTCAGCTCCTCCTGCCTGGACTCTGCCATGCTCCCAACTTGATGATAATAGACTAAACCTCAGAACCAGCTAATTAAATGTTGTCTTTTTAAGAGTTGCCTTGGTTATGGTGTCTGCTCAAAGCAGTAAATCCTAACTAAGACACTGTTTCCATGTCTGAAAACTAAAGACAAAGGGTATCATCCTCTCTTAGGAGCAGAAAATGCAGAACCTTATATGGGAGGCTGTACCGTGATGATACTAATAAACTACATGAGAGAAGATAACAATATCATTAAACACAACTATGTGAGGTCGCTCTTTATAGTTCCTTTGGATTTGTATAGTTTCGACCCCCCTCCCAATTTTCTCAAAATTCTCAGCCTTCTGTATTCTCTCATTGTTGTCACAAAATACAAAACAAAAGCAACTTAAGAAAGAGGTGATTCTGCCCCACCATTTAAAGGTGCATCTCATAATAGCCAGGAAGGCAGAACAATGGGAATGTAAGGAGGCAGCTGACATATCACAATCAGGAAGAAGAGATAAATGAATGCTGGAACTTTGATTCAATTCCTTTCTTTTCTTTTCTTTTCTTTTTTTAATTCAGCAAGAAGAGACCTTGTGAAAAAGCACTATCCACTCTTAATGGTAAGTCATCCCCCCTCACTTAACCCAATCACTAATGTCCTTCACAGTTATGCTCAGAGTGTATCTCCTAGGTAGTTCTAGATTCCAGAAATGGTGTCCATGGGGGAAACAATGCAGACAAAGCCTAAAAATGCGCTTTTCTTCTCCCATTTTGTTATGAATAGCACAAAATTTGGGGGGAACTGCTCTTCTTCTATCCTAAAACCATTGTGTAAAGAAGTCACCCCTGATGTGACTAGTCAGTGAGGTCCCATTTCTGTTGTTTTGCATTTGTTCATTGCCAGATAATATCCTCTTAGAGAGACAGTGTTCTCTTTCTTCTTTTAAATTACGTGTTAATCGTGGCTCTTCTGCAGTTTTTTTTTTTTTTGGATGTTTCAAGACGGGGCTTCTCTGTATAGCCCTGGCTGTCCTGGAACTCACTCTGTAGACCAGGCTAGCCTCGAACTCAGAAATCCACCTGCCTCTGCCTCCCAAGTGCTGGGATTAAAGGTGTGTGCCACCACTGCCTGGCTTCTTTTGCAGTCTTTCACCAAGAAGTTTATATAGAGGGCTAAGTGGGAAGCTAAGGGGGAAGGTTGATGTGTAGACAAATGAGGATATGTGGGAGATATAAATCTATTTATTCTATAAAATTTAATATCAAATATAATTCACATCAAATGATACAAGTGGGATAAGGGTTATGGAATAGGAAACATTCTCCTTGAAGTATACCAAAAGGGGGGTGGCAGCCTTTGGACAGGAAAAACATTTCAGGTTGGATAGGTTAAGGCAGTTGGGTGAGGGAGAGTGGACTGACTCTGGATATGGAGACTGAATTGGCCTGGAAATTAGAGTGTACCAAAGAGGTAACTTGTAAGCTTAAGTTCTGTTTGGAAGGCAATTGGAACAGTTAATAGAGGAGAGAAATATATGCTGATAGAATATATACTATGTAAGGGAATAGAATTTTGAAACTGTAATTTTAAAGTTGGAAGGAATATGACTTGTCTTCGTTCATAAAATTTTTGTATGAAAAAAATTAGAATTTTTAAAAGCATATCGAAATTTAGAATCTCAGCCATTGGATAGACATAGCAGATTGCCCCTCTAACTTGATTTCCTAACTCAGGAGAATTTTATGTTGATTGTTTGTATGGATCACTGACAATCTTGCTGCCTTCCAACCAAGTGTCTGGCCCATATCAGGTGCCCAGCACATTTGTTCACTGAAAACATGTGTGAGCCTTTCGGAAGGTGATGATATACATTATATACATTGGAGGGCCAAGCAAGTGCTGAAGGAAACACTTGGAGAAGTGGCAAACAGATATGGGAAGCTAATTTCTTCAAGCTCAATAATTCTTTAAATTAAATAAACACCAGAAGGAAATCAGAGAGCAAACACATGCTCTTTTCTAGTACCAGTACTGGATATTTTCAGCCAGGAAGAAGTCATATAATTTTGTATGTAGTCTGCAGATTGCCTGGTAGAAATCACTGTTGATTGGTGGAATTGCTTTACTGATCAGCCATGAAAAGGCAATGGATGTTCAAGAATGGCTGAGGAGTTTGTGCTTAGTCCCGTCATCTACTAAGACTTGGATCCACACAAATTACTCCATAGTGTGTCAAGTCTCAAGTCTGGATCAAGGGCCAGCTAGAGTCTTCATTACAGGTTAGTTTAGGCTAAGCATAGATGGATAACAGTGAGATGCCCTGTAAATGGTTTTCCAAATAGAAGTTTGAAATTGCCTCTATTACTAAGATTTGATGGAAACACTTGGCTAGGAATAAAAGGTGTAGGAGGTCAGCATGAATCTCCATAGAGGGAACTGCTGTTGTAGTTGTAATCAGTGGGGAATAAGAACATACTCTACAGGCAAGAGCTCTCTTGAGGGAGTTTTCCATAGTTCTGGTAATTGATCAATGGGTATTGAAGTTCTAGATACTGGTCAGTAGGTATTCTATATTGATTAAATTTCACTAAGTATATAATTGATTCCACCTTATGACAGTTATCCTTTCATGCTGGTCATTCTATTACCCTTTCTCTGTATATTTTAAAGTATAGGCTGTCTGCATGTTGTAGGTTGTGTTGAATGTTAGAAACTCAAGAGACAATTCTAATTTCTTTATGAAATTGCTGAAAGGTTTCTTTCTATTTAAATCCCACCATCGATACTGGGAATCTGGATTAAGACCAAGTTGCATCAGGGAAAGTTTCAGGGAAAGTTGTTTGACCTTGTTTGTGTGATTTTTTTTTCCACTTCCCTGGTGATACCTGTCACACTTCTCTATGACTCTTGATTCGCTTCCACATTGACACATGATGTATGCTCTAAACAGTAATTTTCCCTTGCTTTGTTTCTTTTAGACTTTTTTCTTTTCTTCTGAAAATTTCTACAACATTGTAGAAATTCTCTTCTGACACTTAAGTACTCCTGTGTGTAGTTGTGTTTGTTAATAGAACTAAAAAACAGCCTGATTCAGGGGGGAAGTCAAACAACTTTTCTGCATTCTTCATAGAGTCTGAGACTGTTAATTAATTAATATTCCTCAGAATAAAATCAGACACCCCAATACTGTAGTGCAATTACACCCTGATAAGCTAGACATTAAGCAGACAATGGTGTAAGTGGAGAAAAAAATCATTTAATGCGCCTCACCTACAGGCATATCATGGTGTAATGCTGGAGGTTTACTTCTGTGAATGTGGCTGACAGGAAGCTGTGGTTCACTGATGATGACCAGGATAGCACAAGAGCCTTTGTACTGCAAATCACTAGACAAAGAAAAGGCCAAAATTCAAAACATGAAGAAATGTCTATTGATATCATTTTGTGATGTTATGAAGTCAAAAACCAGCGAGCAGAACCATTGCAAGTTGGGGGTCATTTGCATTGCATTAACCTGTCTATGTCTTATTCTGTTCCACTTTCTTGCCTTTTGCATTTGTCTGGTTTTACATTTCATTACACAGAAGAGACAGTTAATAATGAGAGCGGTCGACAGTACTGAGCACTTAGCATGTAGAGTTGAGTCTGTCTAAATGCTTTCCATTCATGATTTCATTTAATCCGTATGACAACCTTCTGAAGTAGATGCTGTTATTGTCTTCATTGGATGCTTGACATTGCTGATGTAATAGGGGCCTAAGTCCATTTCTGCATCTCCCATTTTGGGCATATTGATTTTAATAATCATATAAACATCTTCTTAGCTTTTGCCACCTCCATTTCTGTTCTTTTTGATTATGTAGCACAGATGATCCCCTTTCTCAGATTCAGATGGTTCTCTAGTTAGCAGTTCTTGTTTCAAGTGCTTTGTGAAATGTCTTGATTTTCTATTTTGTTATCATTCATGCTCATAAATTCATTACTGCTTCTCTCTCTAGTCAATCAGGAATGTTTATTGAAGGGGTATACATGGCTTACCCTTGTTTCAGATGGTGTTATATTAGGCTTTATATTTCTTTATTGAGAGAAGAAGCTATTTTTAATTTTTTTTTTTTTTTTTTTTTTTTTTTTTTTTATTATTCGATATAGTTTATTTACATTTCAAATGATTTCCCCTTTTCTAGCCCCCCCACTCCCCGAAAGTCCCGCAAGCCCCCTTCTCTTCCCCTGTCCTCCCACCCACCCCTTCCCACTTCCCCGTTCTGGTTTTGCTGAATACTGTTTCACTGAGTCTTTCCAGAACCAGGGGCCACTCCTCCTTTCTTCTTGTACCTCATTTGATGTGTGGATTATGTTTTGGGTATTCCAGTTTTCTAGGTTAATATCCACTTATTAGTGAGTGCATACCATGATTCACCTTTTGAGTCTGGGTTACCTCACTTAGTATGATATTCTCTAGATCCATCCATTTGCCTAAGAATTTCATGAATTCATTGTTTCTAATGGCTGAATAGTACTCCATTGTGTAGATATACCACATTTTTTGCATCCACTCTTCTGTTGAGGGATACCTGGGTTCTTTCCAGCATCTGGCAATTACAAATAGGGCTGCTATGAACATAGTAGAACATGTATCCTTATTACATGGTGGGGAGTCTTCTGGGTATATGCCCAGGAGTGGTATAGCAGGATCTTCTGGAAGTAAGGTGCCCAGTTTTCGGAGGAACCGCCAGACTGATTTCCAGAGTGGTTGTACCAATTTGCAACCCCACCAGCAGTGGAGGAGTGTTCCTCTTTCTCCACACCCTCTCCAACACCTGCTGTCTCCTGAATTTTTAATCTTAGCCATTCTGACTGGTGTAAGATGAAATCTTAGGGTTGTTTTGATTTGCATTTCCCTAATGACTAATGAAGTTGAGCATTTTTTAAGATGCTTCTCCGCCATCCGAAGTTCTTCAGGTGAGAATTCTTTGTTTAACTCTGTACCCCATTTTTTAATAGGGTTGTTTGGTTTTCTGGAGTCTAACTTCTTGAGTTCTTTATATATATTGGATATTAGCCCTCTATCTGATGTAGGATTGGTGAAGATCTTTTCCCAATTTGTTGGTTGCCGATTTGTCCTCTTGATGGTGTCCTTTGCCTTACAGAAACTTTGTAATTTTATGAGGTCCCATTTGTCAATTCTTGCTCTTAGAGCATACGCTATTGGTGTTCTGTTCAGAAACTTTCTCCCTGTACCGATGTCCTCAAGGGTCTTCCCCAGTTTTTTTTCTATTAGCTTCAGAGTGTCTGGCTTTATGTGGAGGTCCTTGATCCATTTGGATTTGAGCTTAGTACAAGGAGACAAGGATGGATCAATTCGCATTCTTCTGCATGCTGACCTCCAGTTGAACCAGCACCATTTGTTGAAAAGGCTATCTTTTTTCCATTGGATGTTTTCAGCCTCTTTGTCGAGGATCAAGTGGCCATAGGTGTGTGGGTTCATTTCTGGATCTTCAATCCTGTTCCATTGATCCTCCTGTCTGTCACTGTACCAATACCATGCAGTTTTTAACACTATTGCTCTGTAGTATTGCTTGAGGTCAGGGATACTGATTCCCCCAGATTTCCTTTTGTTGCTGAGAATAGTTTTAGCTATCCTGGGTTTTTTGTTGTTCCAGATGAATTTGATAATTGCTCTTTCTAGCTCTGTGAAGAATTGAGTTGGGATTTTGATGGGTATTGCATTGAATCTGTATAGTGCTTTAGGCAAAATGGCCATTTTAACTATATTGATTCTGCCGATCCATGAGCATGGGAGGTTTTCCCATTTTTTGAGGTCTTCTTCCATTTCCTTCTTCAGAGTCTTGAAGTTCTTGTCATACAGATCTTTCACATGTTTGGTAAGAGTCACCCCAAGATACTTTATACTGTTTGTGGCTATTGTGAAGGGGGTCATTTCCCTAATTTCTTTCTCAGCCTGCTTATCCTTTGAGTATAGGAAGGCCACTGATTTGCTTGAGTTGACTTTATAACCTGCCACTTTGCTGAAGTTGTTTATCAGCTGTAGGAGCTCTCTAGTGGAGTTCTTTGGGTCACTTAGGTAGACGATCATGTCGTCTGCAAATAATGATAGTTTGACTTCTTCCTTTCCAATTTGTATCCCTTTGACCTCCTTATGTTGTCGAATTGCCCGAGCTAGTACCTCAAGTACAATATTGAAAAGATAAGGAGAAAGGGGGCAGCCTTGTCTGGTCCCTGATTTCAGTGGGATTGCTTCAAGTTTCTCTCCATTTAGTTTGATGCTGGCTACCGGTTTGCTGTATATTGCTTTTACTATGTTTAGGTATGGGCCTTGAATTCCTGTTCTCTCCAAGACTTTAAGCATGAAGGGATGCTGAATTTTGTCAAATGCTTTTTCAGCATCCAATGAAATGACCATGTGGTTTTGTTCTTTGAGTTTGTTTATGTAGTGGATTGTATTGATGGATTTCCGTATATTGAACCAACCCTGCATTCCTGGGATAAAGCCTACTTGATCATGGTGGATGATCGTTTTGATGTGTTCTTGGATTCGGTTGGCAAGAATTTTATTGAGTATTTTTGCATCGATGTTCATAAGGGAAATTGGTCTGAAGTTCTCTTTCTTTGTTGGATCTTTGTGTGGCTTTGGTATCAGCGTAATTGTGGCTTCGTAGAAGGAATTGGGTAGTGTTCCTTCTGTTTCTATTTTGTGGAATAGTTTGAAGAGTATTGGTGTTAACTCTTCTTTGAAGGTCTGGTAGAATTCTGCACTGAAGCCATCTGGTCCTGTGCTTTTTTTGGTTGGAAGACTTTCTATGACTCCTTCTATTTCTTTAGGCATTATGGGACTGTTTAGATGGTCTAGTTGGTCCTGATTTAATTTTGGTATTTGGTATCTGTCAAGGAAATTGTCCATTTCCTCCAGATTCTCCAGTTGTGTTGAGTATAGGCTCTTGTAGTAGGATCTGATGATTTTTTGGATTTCCTCAGTTTCCGTTGTTATATCTCCCTTTTCATTTCTAAGTTTGTTAATTTGGATACTTTCTCTGTGCCCTTTGGTCATTCTGGCTAAGGGTTTATCTATCTTGTTGATTTTCTCAAAGAACCAGCTCCTGGTATTGTTGATTTTTTGTATGGTTCTCTTTGTTTCTACTTGATTGATTTCGGCCCTGAGTTTGATGATTTCCTGCCTTCTACTCCTCCTGGGCGAAATAGCTTCTTTTTGTTCCAGGGCTTTCAGGTGTGTCATTAAGCTGGTAATGTATGCTCTCTCCATTTTCTTTTTGGAGGCACTCAGGGCTATGAGTTTTCCTCTTAGCACTGCTTTCATTGTGTCCCATAGATTTGGGTATGTTGTGTTTTCATTTTCATTGTGTTCTAAAAAGTCTTTAATTTCTTTCTTTATTTCTTCCTTGACCAAGGTATCATTGAGTAGAGTATTGTTCAGTTTCCACGTGTATGTGGGCTTTCTGTTGTTTCTGTTGCTATTGAAGACCACTTTTACTCCATAGTGATCAGATAGGAGGCATGGGATTAGTTCGATCTTCTTATATTTGTTGAGGTCTGTCTTGTGACCAATTATATGGTCGATTTTGGAGAAGGTACCATGAGGTGCTGAGAAAAAGGTATATTCTTTTGTTTTAGGATAGAATGTTCTATATATATCTGTTAAATCTAATTGGTCCAAAGCTTCAATTAGTTTCATTGTGTCCCTGTTTAGTTTCTGTTTTCCTGATCGGTCCATTGAGGAAAGTGCAGTGTTGAAGTCACCCACAATTATTGTGTTAGGTGCAATGTGTGCTTTTAGTTTTAATAAAGTTTCTTTTACAAAAGAGGGTGCCCTTACATTTGGGGCATAGATGTTCAGGATTGTCAGTTCTTCTTTTTGTATTTTTCCTTTGACCAGCAAGAAGTGTCCCTCAGGGTCTCTTTTGATGACTTTGGGTTGAAAGTCAATTTTATCTGATATTAAAATGGCTACTCCAGCTTGTTTCCTGAGACCATTTGCTTGTAAAATTGTCTTCCAGCCTTTTACTCTAAGGTAGTGTTTGTCTTTGACCCTGAGGTGTGTTTCCTGTAAGCAGCAAAATGTAGGGTCCTGTTTACGTATCCATTCAGTTAGTCTGTGTCTTTTTATTGGGGCATTAAGTCCATTGATGTTAAGAGATATTAAGGAATAGTGATTGTTACTTCCTATCATTTTTGACGTTATTTTTTAAATTTGAATGCTTAACTTCTTTTGGGTTTGATGAAAGGTTACTATCTTGCTTTTTCCAGGGTGAAGTTTCCCTCCTTGTATTGGTGTTGTCCTCCTATTATCCTTTTTAGGGCCGGGTTTGTGGATAGATATTGGGTAAACTTGGTTTTGTCATGAAATATCTTAGTTTCTCCATCTATGGTGATTGAGAGTTTTGCTGGATATAGTAGTTTTGGTTGGCATTTGTGTTCTCTTAGAGTCTGCATGAGATCTGCCCAGGACCTTCTAGCCTTCATAGTCTCAGGTGAAAAGTCTGCTGTGATTCTGATAGGTCTTCCTTTATATGTTACTTGGCCTTTTTCTCTTACTGCCTTTAGTATTCTTTCTTTGTTTAGAACATTTGGTGTTTTGATTATTATGTGACGGGAAGTATTTCTGTTCTGGTCCAGTCTGTTTGGAGTTCTGTAGGCTTCTTGTATATTCATGGGCATCTCTCTCTTTAGGTTAGGGAAGTTTTCTTCCATAATTTTATTGAAGATATTTGCTGGCCCTTTAAGTTGTAAATCTTCACTCTCCTCTATGCCTATAATCCTTAGGTTTGGTCTTCTCATTGTGTCCTGGATTTCCTGGATATTTTGGGTTACAAGCTTTTTGCATTTTGCATTTTCTTTAACTGTTGAGTCCATGGTTTCTATGGAATCTTCAGCATCTGAGATTCTTTCTTCTATCTCTTGTATTCTGTTGTTGATATTTGTATCTCTGTCCCCTGATTTCTTCCCAAGGCTTTCTATCTCCAAAGTTGTCTCCCTTTGAGTTTTCTTAGTTGTTTCTACTTCTGATTTTAGATCCTGGATGGTTTTGCTTAGCTCCTTCACTTGCATGTTTGTGTTTTCCTGTAATTCTTTAAGAGATTTTTGTGTTTTCTCTTTCATGAGCTCAGCCTGTTGACCAAAGTTCTCCTGTATTTCTTTAAGAGATTTTTGTGTTTCGTCTTTCATGACCTCAGCCTGTTGAGCAAAGTTCTCCTGTATTTCTTTAAGTGTTTTTTGCATTTCCTCCTTGTTGGCTTTTGTATTCTCCTGGATTTCTTTCAATGATTTTTGTGTTTCCCTTGCAAGGGCTTCTACCTTTTGATCCATTGTCTCCTGAATTTCTTTATGTATGACCTTCATGTGTTCCTGTACCAGCATCATGACCAGTGATTTTAAATCCAAATCTTGTTTTACTGGTGTGATGGGGTATCCAGGACATGTTGGTAGTGGAGAATTGGGTTCAGATGTTGCCATATTGCCTTGATTTCTGTTAGTGACGTTCCTGCGTTTGCCTTTTGCCATCTAGATCTCACTGGTGTTAGTTTATCTTGTCAGTGCTGGACTCACCAGTGCAAGCTGCCCCTTCCCAGTTGGCCTCTGGTGCACAGCTTACCTCCTGCACTGCTTGTAGACAGTGTGCTGCTGCCCAGGCTGTTCAGATCCCAAAGCAGGCACCCGAAGGCTCCCGCTGGGGCCCGCTGGATTCACTGGAGCACACTGACTTCTCCCAGCTGGCCGCCCGGAAGCCCAGCTAGCCACTTGCAGGACTTGGAGATGTAATGCTGCCGCCCAGACTGATCTGGATCCGGAAGCGGAGAGAGTAGAGCTAAGGGCTTCTGCCTGAGGCCTTGCCCCAGATTGTGTCTGTGGAGCAGATGGAGCCCGTGTGCACTCCCAGGGAGTGCCGACGGTGTATGCTACTGTGACCTCCCCTGAGTTCCGCTCACTCCGCTGGGCAGCCGATCTGCCAACCGGGCTATCGCACACAAGGTTAGCCTGGCCGCCCAGTCCCTGAGTCCAGGCAAAAGCCTGGGAGGCCAAGGTCCGAGCAAAGTTCCCCTGGGGCTATGACTGTTAATTGGGTTTGCCAGGTGACTAGGATGGCGGGCGTGTGCGCCCGCGCTCCCTGAAAGCGCTGGGAGAGTCTGCTTTGCTAACAATCACCTGGGCGGGTTGACTCACAGATGGCCCACCAAGCCGCCCAGTCCTTGGGGTCAGTCCTGTGCCTTTTGGGGCCTGGACCCCCGCTTTGTTAGCCTTAGGCTATGCCTGTTACAGGTCTGCCCGCCTGAGCTCTCTGTCGTCCTGCAGGCAAAATGGCGGCGGCGCGCTCGCAGGCCTGGGCAAAAAACCTCCTGGTTGGGTTGGCACCCCGATGGCCCCCCGACCCGCCCAGGGCCTGGGTGCAGGCCAACGCCCGTCGGGCTCAGACCACCGCGGTGTTGGCCTCGGGTTATGTTTGTGTACCTCAGTCTGTCCGATTCCTGGAGTACGGAACCAAGATGGATCCTCCTCTCCTGACTGGTGGGAGGCCGAGTTCTGAAGTGGCCTCCGTGCAGGAAAGGCGCCGCACAACTGCAGCTGCTTGCTGTCCGGCTGGTCAGCGAAGGTCAGTGGTCGTGGGCGCAGGGCCTAACTGGTCCCTGTGACGCCTTGGTTCCACTGCTGATGGCCCTTCAGCTGGAGCAGCCACTGCTGCCGCTGCTGCCGCCGCCGCCGCCGCCGCCGCCCTATTTTTAATTTTTAAATGGCAATAGAGAGTTAAAATCTGATTTTATATAAAAGAGAAGCAAATGTGTGTATGTGTGTATATAGTTACATGTTAACTTATAAAAAGATGTATACATCAACACTATTTATATAAAAAGAAATCATATGCATATATAATACAATGTACATAATCACACACACAAATATAGACATACATGTATACATTTTGAATTTTATCTTTTTATTTAATTGTGAAGTGTACTCAAAGCACCCTTACATAACGACCCAGTATTAAGCTTGGCTGATTATCTCAACATTTTAGGATCCAGCCAAGTTGGTACATGACAATAACTATCACAGGAACTTTTATAGTAATCTGGCTTCAAATTTGTGGCATGTTGAAATATCCTGGAAGTAAAGTGTTGATGAATACTGGTTCAGTAGACATGAAAAGTTGAGTATGAGATCTCAAGTGGCCTTTTGCTTTTTTGTGGGGGAAAAAAACTATCCAAAGTAAAAAAAGGCAAGGCCAATTCAAGTTCAATCCAAGTTGATATTGATACAGTGAAGTCATTAATACCAGCACGAAAAGTATCTTGTGGAATTGTTTTTGATTGTACCATTACCACCTGGTAGACTTGGTTCTGTTTGTTTCTCTCATTGTACACACTAACATTTGTTGGCAATGAATCACATAATTTCTTAGTAATTGGTATTGGTCCATAACTTCTCATTGCTGTTGAAGGACAGGAGCTATGTTAAAAAGCTGAAACTTGTCAGCCGTGAAAGATTGCAGGGAGTTGTAGTTCAGAGAAGATAGAATATGTTGAGATGTGAGATATTATACACAGTAGCCAGTCCTGGGAGGATGGGCCAGGCTGAGGGTGGGGAAGTGTTGAAGTTACCCTGGAAAGTAGGGTACAGAGTCAAGAAAAGAATATCAGCAAGAAACCAGGTCAAGAGAAATATCTGCTTGTAGTGAATGCTAATGAGGAAAATCTCAAACTGGGCGTGGCTGGTATGTACCTCTGCAAAGGGACACAGGACATAATCAACAGCCTTACCTAATTCTGTTCATTTGTTTCAAATTTGGACCCAGGCACCTAACTCCACCACCACACTTGAGCCTATTTTCTACCTACTGTTGTCGGGACAGAGACAGAGGCAGCTTAGATAATTGGAGAGTACATGGACCAAGCCACGAGAGGAACTGGCATGGAACAGGTGAGGTAGATCACCTCCAAACCCCAGAAATCTCAGACATTGAGATTAGAATCTTATCCCTGAGACTTGCAGGGATATGGCTAACTCCCTCCCTATTTCTGTGCATGCCTCAGAGGACAGCAACCTGGGGACTCCCACCAGGTGATCACAGTAGTCATGTAGCTCGCACCTGGAATTCTTCCCCATGCAAGTGAAGCATGCCACTACCCTTAGCCTTGTCCTTTTCCCTCTCTGGATATTATTGCACCCTTACCCAAACCTATATAACCTTTGATTCACTCCTAAGGAAGGGTAAGCATTCAAACCTACCCAGAATAACAAAATACAAATAAGCTAAGATCATCTCAGTGAGCTGCTTCATTCAAAAACATGTAAAAGATTTTACTAACATTAAGATTCTCAAAGAAGTTCTCTGTCCTCTTCTTTTGACTCTGGCATTTACTGCCAACAGGACTTGGATCTTGCTCATCTCAGACCCCATTTCACCTTCTCCTGGACTCAGCTGAGTCTGATGCAGTTGAGGGAAGAGAAGAACTGTGAACCCCACCAGTTCCAGACTTTATCTAGCCCATGCCAAGCTGGCATATCAGAGATCGAGGCGTCTGGAAACTGAGAGGAGAGGTGAAACCCAGAACCACGGGTAGTGAACATGAGGAAAGGTATGGCTGGGTAATTCTTTGGGATTTTTTTCCCTTTTATTTTGTATATCAAACTTTTCTGGGCCCACAGTTAGGTTGTGCCAGGACACAATTTTACTGTGGACTCTGATGTACATGATTCTGAACTCTTCACAGAAAAAAGGTGACATAATAATGTGAATAGCCACATTTGTGAAAAGTAATGCTGACATTTAAATCTCTCTCTCTCTCTCTCTCTCTCTCTCTCTCTCTCTCTCTCTCTCTCTCTCTCTCTCTCTCTCCCCCCCCACTCTGGTTACCTTTGGACCTTCAATTGTACCTTCAAGGAAAATGTATCATTGTTGGTGTGATTTTTT
Organism: Apodemus sylvaticus; assembly: GCF_947179515.1. Classification (NCBI taxonomy): domain Eukaryota; kingdom Metazoa; phylum Chordata; class Mammalia; order Rodentia; family Muridae; genus Apodemus; species Apodemus sylvaticus. Next base: position 75,652,740 of record NC_067484.1, read on the forward strand.
GGGTGGGTGTTGATGGAGCACTTCAGGAAGGTATGTTTTAATTTAATTGCTCTTTCCCAATGTGCATGAAGCTTAAAGGTGGTCTTGCAAGGCATTTACAACATACAATCAGGATGATCAGTTAAATTGATTCATTAGTGATAACCATTTGAGAAACTTGGTTGAATGTGTTACAGTGGGACAAAAATCAATTCAAGTCTCTCTCAGTGCTTTTGGTAAGGTGAGACTAGATTTGACTTATTTAGGAGCCCCCAGCTAGTCTCTCCTCTTTCTTTGATCCCTTAGGGAAAAGGATCAGGAGAGCAGAATTAACTTGTAATGGTCCTTGTCTACTAGCATCCTCATGACAGCCCATCAGATACCCACTCTCTTCTTTTTCTGTGGGTTCTTGGATGTTACATGTTGCCTGTGGCCATTAAGAAACCTGCTGTTACTGCCACCAAAGAGGCTGGCTTTACCAGTGGGTCATCTTCTGTTGTGTAACCATTAGTATTAAATATTTTACAACTATTTTAGAATTTTTTATTTTAAAAAATTTGTATTTATATAGAATTACAAGTAAATCTAGTATAAAGCATTACCATCTGCCCTTCTCATAGCTGTTACAAATGTTAAATTTTACATAACCAGAGTACAATTAGCAAAGCTCAAAAGTTAATGTCTTATTAATTTTTAATGTTATTGTCTTAAAATTAGGCTTCCCACAGGGTGGCTGTATTTTCAAATCTTTTAGTAGATCTTGTCCATAAATTGAAGATGTCCCCTCAGGGTCCCTTCTAATGTTATCATCTGGTGTCTCTCCCATAGCTGTGGCTTCATGTCTTTTGACACATACTGAGTGAGAAACATAATCTGTGATACTCTGGGAGATCTACTGGATAGAGCCTTACAATCCCAGTATCCTGCTTTGAGATCCAGAGTTGTTTTGCTTCTTCATGTTATAATATTACATATGAAAGAAAGCAATGGCTAAGAGAATGAAAAGCAAAGTTGTACTGTTGTTATTCTTGTGCCGTTTGAGCCACTTGACAAAGAGGCTACTAGGATAAGGCAAGGAAAGATAAGTTCTCTTTTTAACACTTCCTAGAGTTGTGTTACATTGGATTCATCATGGCTTAGGGATATCAATTCAAGGGAGGCAAGGACTCAATGCCAGGAATACTCATGCTCTTGTTCCAGATTATAGTGATCACAGAAACCAGATGACAGTATTAGATTCACTGTAACTGGAGGAAGATGGTTGTGAACCACCACACAGGTGCTAAGACTCAAACCTAGGTCCTCTGGAAGAACGACTGGTACTCTTGCCTGATGAGCCTCTTTCTTTCATTTGTTCCTTTCATAAATATTTACTGCGCGAGTCATGGGACAGACATGCTTTGACACTACGGATGCAGTCATGAGCAAAGGACATGTAGTTTCTTCATGGAATTCTCTGGGCTGGGTAGGAGAAGTCATTTTCTACAATTTTCCAAAATGGTATGTGTGTCGATCTACCTAATCACATTTAAAAAAAACACTCTGAGGACATCATATAATAAGTAACTCCACTCTCTCAACTGAGTACATAGAGGTTCAGCAACATGGCCAGCAGTAGAATTGTAATGTTTGAATTTGGCAGACTGACTCCAGGATTTGAAAGACCAATGACTTTATTACATTGCCTCTTGTGCCAATATGTTTTAAATGAAAATATAGCATGATACCAGAACATATAACTAGTGTGTGTCCTTTTATTCTTCTTGCTATCTGAGTGTTAGTATTATTGCAGGGCCTTGCACATGTTATAGCTCTCTTCAAAGCTGAGCTACCCTCTGCGACCACCAAGCCACTTGATCTAACATTCACAACACATAGGGATGTCTTTAAAAGAGCAACACACACACACACACACTTAACACACATACACAGACACAGACACACATACACACACACTCAAAACACACGGAGCAAAGCACATAAACAGGAAATTTCTGTATTGAACTGATGGGTAGTTGGAACCTCTTGTCAAACTCTAGAGTTGTAGTTGATGGTGTCACTTTGATTTCCTGTCCCATTGTGACTATTGTGTAGTATTTGTGGGTTTTCTTATCAAGGCAATTATTCAAAACCCAGATTCACAAAGATATGGTATCGTGATGGAGGTGCAGCTCTTTCTAATGTTGACACTGCAGGGCTGGGGCTCAAGTGACGGCTCAGCAGTTAAAAACATGCCCTGCCTTTGCTGAGCATCCGAGTTTGGTCCCTAGCACTGACACTGAGGGTCTCACAACCATCTGCATCTCCACTTCTAGGGGACCTGACACCTTCATTTGGATTCCTCGGGCACCTGCACATAAATACACACTACCTCCACCCCTATACACACATACTTTAAAAATAACTACAAGGTTGACGGACATGTACTACTTTGATGTACATGAAAACTAAGACCTGCACACAGTGCTCTGTATATTCTAAAATGGAGACCTAAGCTTCCTGAGGATGTGTTCCCTGAATTGAGACTTCAAAGTAGAAGATTCATATGGCTATTCTGGTACTTTATTAAACAAGGCAAGAGTGAAGTTGGAATTGACACAGGGAAGGTAAAGTGGTGCCACAGTCTGAGGTGATACCATCAAACATGGGCCCATGGGTGAGGAGGGTGAGGCCAAGAAGAAAGCTGTAATCATGTAAGGTTGTAGAGCTTTTGAATGTGCACCTATTAAATGACTCTCTCTCTCTCTCTCTCTCTCTCTCTCTCTCTCTCTCTCTCTCTCTCTCTCTCTCTCGGTGTGTGTGTGTGTGTGTGTGTATGTGTGTGTGTGTATGACAGCATACATTGAAAGTCAAGGTAAAACTTTATGGGGGTCTATTTTTTCCTTCCACCATGTGTATCCCAAGATCTTGAGGGGAACTCAGGTATTCAGGCCTGCAGCAAGAGCTTCTACCTGATGAACCATCCTATCAACCCAAGATTGGGGGTGCACATTAGGAATGTCAGGGAAGATAAAGGAGTTGGATCAGGAACTACTTATTTAAGAAGGATTAGCTTTGAAATACACTATCTTGGTAATGAGCTGATACAGGTTCAGGCTCCATTCTTAAGGTTTGTCATTTTCAGACAAATAGTATCTTTTTGTGGCAATTGTGTCCAAACTGTGTCTGGAACTCTTGTTTTCCCACATGGCTGCTATGGACTAAGCCAGGACTCTTGTGATAGGTACGCAGGCCTTTAAGCCATGTCTAGTCTAATAGGGGTGGCCTATACACTGTCCTGCACTAAAGCCTGGGTCTCAGCTACTTTTTGTCTTTCTTCCCAGAGTCACCAACAACTCAGATCAGACCACGAGCAGAGCAGCAAGTGTCAAGCCTATAGGGACCTTTTCATCATGCTGGCCTGGCCTCAGAGGCCTCAGGTGACTCTTTAATCCCAACCTCCAATAGCTGATCTCCTGAGCTTTCTCACTGAGTGCAAAAGCCTCTCCAAATCTCTTCTCCTGTCTTCTGGAGTCTAAAGGCTCTTTTAGGTAACAGCATCAACTTCAGCTTTTATTGCAGTTCTTTCTTAGTAGGAAAGTTGGTTTTGGTCTTCACACGATTGCCCATTCCTTAAAGGTCTCCTAAGATGTGGTGTCACCTTTATTGAAAATCTCTCTTCTGTCCTTGGATAGATCAGAGGGATGTTGTTTCATAAGTTTTGACTATGGCCTAGATATCATGGCTGTGAGGCTCCCTAGGGAGCTTTCTAACCTTCACACCTATGGGTGGTATATTTCTATTTTTTGCTTTCTGAGAAGTCTAGTAACCTGGTGACAAAAAATAAAAATGAAACAAATAAACAAAAAAACCAAGTCCTGTTGTTGTTTTCTACAGAATGTCTAGGGGTCTGCCTCAGTTTCCCACAAACCCGTACTTCCATACGGGGACTCATTTGGATCCACACTAAGCTGTTCTGAAAGTTTAAGGAAAGGAAAGATCATTTCTTTCCTCTCTAGAAGTCAGATTTTCCAAGTCCTATGCCAAATACATTTCACGGTATATGCTTTCTCTGTATATTATTATTAAGTTTTAGTTCTTGGAGTCTATTTTCTTTGGCAATTCAGGTCTGGGGTAAAGACATCACAGGATAACTGTCTCATGGAAGAGAGAAATATTTGTGGTGTAAGTATATATATGAATGAAGTAGGTACTTGCATTTACTTTAAGTCTAAAATACTGACATGGAATAAATCTGTACCCCAATATATGGAACAGTGTTTGTGTAGTGAAATACCACAACACACTTTCATTTAACATCTTACTATGGTGGCTTATAAGTGTCCACTTGGGACCAAACACAGCCTTTTGAATGAGTCTTGCCTTTGCAGCATGAAGAATTTGAATTCCCTTGCAGGGTCCATGGAGAGGGGGGGCAACAAGCAGTTCTGCATCTGTGAGGTACAGGCGTGAGGGCTACAAGCTGCAGAGCTCAGCCTTGACAGACGAATTTAGCACCATTAGCAGTAGCTTGTTGAAAAACTAAAATGACTTCAAAACTCTTCCCTCTGAACCAGAATGCTCCATTCATCCCTTCATTAAAACATTCGTTATTTGCTGACTTGTTCTTTGCCTTCCCCCAGCCTCTTACTCTTTTGTGTCGGAGCTAATGTTCCCAGCGTCTACACTGCGTAGGCCCTGATTATTTGTGAGACAGAGTGAGTTAATGCAGATTTGCAAGCTGTTCCCATTTGTTAAATGTCAGAAAAACACATGCAAGTCACTGGCTTTAGCACTTAGCTGCCAGCTGGCTCTTCTGGAAGCAGGGGACAAATGACAGTCTATCACACAGCATGCTTTCAAAGAAAGAGGGGACCGATTCCAGAACCGCAGCATTGGAGCAGCTTTTAACAACATAAGCAAAATCAGAAGCCAGCATCAGTTTTTTCCCCCCTCTCTTATTTCTTCCCCTGTTGTTGAGTGAATGGCAGCACATTTGGAAGCTTTTTAAAGCCTTGGGAATATCGATTCCACTGGCCACCATCTGAGAGAGTGATGGGATAATGGGAGCTTGCCAAAGGAGCTGCATGCTCACTGATGAGTGACACGGGAGACACCCTCCCAACTTGGGGGATAGTGTGGACCCTCCCCACCCTGTCATTCAGGTGGAGTTGGTGCCTGCCTTTCCACTGCCAAGCTTTCAGTAAGACTCAAGATTCCTGTCCCACTCCATTGGATTCCTTCTGAAGACCTTGTCTGGGTGCTATATTCTAAAGTCAAGAAGGCCCACTGCCTTAAAAATTTAAAAGCAAATGAACCATCAAATAAACAAAGACCTACAAGTCTTTCTAGGGGTTGGGGAGATGGCTTTGTATATACAGTGCCTGCCATATAAGCACAGAGGCTTGAGTTCTGATCTCTACAACCCACATAAAATGCTATGTATGGTGACATGGGAAGGCAGAATCTGGAGGATTTTAAGGGCTTTCTAGCCAGCTAGTCTAGCTGAATCAGTGGCTTGAGGTTTAGCGAGAGATCATGTTTCAAAAAAACAAAAATAAGGTGAAGAGTGATAGAGGAAACTCTCAACATCACCCAGTGTTGCACATGGACACATGCGTGCACACACAGGCACAAAGTAAACAAAAGTTTAAAAACTACATATAAAGAAGACCTTTTTTTTTTTCATAAGGAATTCACATTCTCACTTATTTATAGAGAAACTACTAGGGTAGTACCTTGGGAGTAATAGACACTGATGGTTTTCATGTAGCTAATGTGATTAATGAAGGTGGGTTGGTATTTTTTTTGAGTCATTCACACATGAAAGTACATATGTATGCAATGTACTCAGATAGTAGAAGGACAAAGACGTCACTTCCCATTGCTAAAGGAAAGCTGAGCATGGAAGGATGTGAAAGATTTTGATAGCTGGAAAAAAGCTGAGGGAACCCAAAATGGAGATGTGACAGTCAGTCAAGAATGAATGCATGGAGATAGGAAGAGAGTTGGCTGTGACCCTATAGGCCTATTTAGGACAGAAAGTTAATTATCAGAGGGGTATGAGAAAATGAAGAACTATGAACTATGCTGAGTCCAGGCTGAGGAAAATGACCATTTAATGGATGGATGGTTTGAAATCAGAGAGTGGTATTTCAGAATATTCTTATCTACTTACCAACATATGATCTAATTCATTGTTCAGAAACGGTAATGTGATTTATTCAAAGAACAAAATGGGCTAAGCAATAAGAGGCCATCATTTAGGGACTAGTTACATAGATTATGACACTTTTTAAGTGGAGTTCTCAGTGGAAATCTGGGTTTTGCTGAAGTTACCATGCCCCTTACAGTAGTATGAATATTCACCCTATCATAGTCTGTGAGCTGTCTCATCAGCTCCAGAGCCATACTTTAATTGTTGTGAACATCCATTCACCATCTCTTAAGTTCATGTGGGTGATGGCTATTCTTTTTTAACTACTTGTTTAGGACTTTGCAAGCACTGAACATGAATTTGATCCCCCAAAACCCATGCTTTACAAAGTCAGATATTGTGAGGCATGTTTGTAATGTCAGTGGTGGGAAAACAGAGACAAGAGAATCAATCCTTCTAGCCAGCCTACTTTATCAGGGCAATGAAAGGCCTTGTCTCAAAACAAACAAAACAAACAAAAGAACAACAACATCAAGACAAAAATAGAAGGCATCTAAATTCATGAAGAAAGAAAATTCAGGTTGTTTACTGGCCCACAGATACATGCACACATTCAGGTATTTATACGTGCATAATATGTTCAAACAAATGGGTATTTGTGTCTATATATGTACACACACATACCTTTAAAACGAACAGTTGATAGTCTAGAACCCACCTTGCTTCTCTCCTTTTGCTGACAGTCAAGACTCTTGACTTGCTGTTTGGCTGCACCCCACTTCCTTCTGATTTCTCCTGCCTTTCTTTGAGTTCCTGGCAGGGTGGGAAGGAACACCTGTTTCAAGCCAGTAGACTCTAAGGTTCTTCTTATTTTGTCAGTCATGAATTTTTAAGCTTTCTGAATATGATTGAGCATCATCAGCTTCTTATAAACCACACTGGTGACTATGACAATTATGACTTTGGGCTGTGGCAGCAATGGGAGTAACTTGTGACATACACCTTGGTGTGGGGACAGGCTTGTTTATGAAACAGCCTACTTTTGGTTCTTGTCTTGCGATGCCATACTGGTTACTCTCCAGAAATGGGTGTGCCTCAGACTATAGGTACTCACTCGGCCTTCCCTGAATCAAAAAAGAGGTTATCAGAGAATGTAAGTTGTAGTAGGAGTCTAATGTTGCTTCATGATCTTAAACTCAGTGGTTTCCATAACCATGATGAGTGAACATGTAGACCTGGGTAGGCAACCTGAAACCACAGATAAGGAATTACATTTGACTTGTTCTGGGGGTTATGGTTTCATAGCCAAGTCTTGATGAACAGGAAGTAGTTCAGCTATAAAGAGTATGGGATGCATCCCTTAGCTGAACTGCCATGGAAGAAGATTTCCCCCTTGCCGTAATTGTCTGATTTTATTCTCTCTTCATTTGTAGTCTCTGCAGGTTTGTCTTGCTCTACCATCTCCTTAAATGTTATTGTAAAAACTGCAGTCTTGTTTATGAAATATGTTTGATTTAACTTGGATGCATAACAGTGTTTACACATCTTAACATTAATCTGTTGAGAAACCATTGACTACCAACAATATTGTTTTCATTGGTTTAAGTTCTGTTACATATAAAAAGGAAAAAGACAATTCCTGTTTAAACAGTTTATGATCTAGCTCTGAGATACATAAACACATATGCCATTTTGTCACAGAACACTCTATGCAATCAACGTTTATTAACCAAATTAACAAATCCTTATGTGTTCAGAAATGATCAAAGCATCCCCACATCTACTGCAGGATCATGGCCCCATATTCTGGTCCATGTAATATATGAATATTATGAAGTCCAAATAAACAGATAAAAATGGCACCTGTAGGAAGCTATTTCACCATCTTATTTCTGTCAGATGGAGTGGAAGAACCTTTCCTTTTCTTTAGCTGCATTAAGAAATGGTTCAAATGACATTATCTTTTAAGGTTGTTCTGCAGTTGTCCAGCAGGAAGTGTTCTGCATCCATAAGGAAGTTCAGTCTAATGAAAGAACAGATTATTTTTCAGTTCTTACAGAACAAAAAAGGAATTTTCTCTGAGCATATTTCACGGAAAAAGGAGATTAAATGAGACAGAACAAAGGGCCTTAGATACCCAAGATAGAAGATATTCTATCTAATTCTACCTTTACTTACACCCATACCTGTATATCTAAATCCATTTGTGCATGCAAATCTGAATCCATTAAGGTCAGTCTGTTTCTGCTAGAATAGCTTACAAAATCTGCCTTTATAAATTGTTACAGGTATTTCACCATGACTTCCAAAGAATAAAAACAGGTAGGTAGTTACATCAACATTTTTCATGTGTTTTCCATCCTTTGTATGAGGACAAAGAAACTTCTTGGATAAAAGTGGGAGAAACTATTGGTTTTTCTTTTTCTGAGTCATTCTTTCAACAGCATATTAGGTCAAGACAAAATTAGGGCATAGACTGGAAGATATAGATGAAAAATGATTTAATAGAGAAAAAAAAACAGTGTCTAATTGAATTATTTTCCAGAGATAAGATAGTAAGAGAGGAGAAAAATTGCAATATATAAGTAAAGTCGATTCTATTGGTCTTTCTAACAGGATTATGTCATCATGAAAAATGTATAGTAGTTGCCCTGGATGCTAGAGTCTGCGCAGGAGTCAAATACTCATACAGTGCTTCTACCACTAGGATGCTGTTCTGTCGCTTGTTCCTAGGATACTCTTGGGTGGAATATGAGCCCACAGTGAAGCTTTTGTGAGTGGAGCTCATTTGTATTGGTTTTTGGTGGTAAAAACAATGGGACATGGTTAGCAGTTCATTTTGTGTGCTTTTGCTATATGTGTACATAATTATATGTATTTAAGTCTTTGTATGTATGTACATACTTATTCATATTTGTGTGTGTGCATATTGCATGTGTGCATATATATATGTGTGTGTGTGTGTGCCACAGTTTATGTGGAGTTCAGAGGACAGCTTGTGAGAGCTGGTTCTCTCCTTCCATCATGGGGGTTCTGTGAGCTTCAAACTAAGTTTATCAAGCTTGGTGGCAAGTCCCTCACCAATTTCCCATGCCTCTCCCCTCCTCTCAAAGTCATTAAAAACCATTACTTCTCTTTTTACTATCAATCATATTTCACATGCACTAAGAATAGTGCTCTTACTTTTGGGCCTTCCTTCTTACTTCCTATCCTATGTATAGACTCTGCTTCATTCAGCAACAATCTTTACAACATGCATAATTAGCTAAAATTTTTCAGCGTTTTGTTAAAACCACTTTCCTGGGAATTTCCTTTCCTCATTCTATCCCTTCCCTAAGTTCTTAGTATTATAACTCATGCTCCAACATTCTTGAAAAGTATTTTATTAAATGTTGATCTCAAGTGATATTAACTCTTAACATCTGTGTCCATTCCTGGGTAGATGCTGCTGCATATTTGTCAGGTCTCTCGCAGTTATAATTGATGCGAACATGCTTGAAACTGCAGAAGTAACAGAGTGCATATATTAAAAATATGGACTCAATTTTGGGAGCAGCTGTCCCATGGTTTTCTCAATGGTCCTCTTCCTCACAGACTTTTTCCTCTTGTTTGTCAATCTTTTTGATTAATACTTCCTGGTGACAGAATGTTATCCAAAATATATCCAGCAAGAAAATCTTGAGAATACCCTAATTTATTAAACCTAGTTCTTTGATTAATTCTGGACCCACTTCTGTGATTAAGGAAGAGTTGCTGTGAGGTGTGTCCCATGCAAACAACACAGAAAATATTACTTACAGGAAGAGGAAAATGACAGAAGCCAGGTGACAACAGAGGGCAGTCACTACACTGAGTAGGACTATGTTCTCATGAACTTAATGTTACATAAGAATGTAAACCCTCCATGCTTGGAATTTTGCCTTAAATTGTTTTGTTCTCTTGATTATTCCATACCCATTATTGCTATTCAAAAATAAGTTGAAGTATTTTTGAAATAATCTAGGAGGAGATCTGCAGTTGGCTATCTTGGTTGGTTTAGGTTCAGCTTTATTTTATTCTATTTTGTGTACACACACGTTCCTGTGATTATGCAAACGTCTATGTGGGTATTATGCAAAGGTAGAGGACAACTTTAGCTCTTATTCCTCTGATGCTATCCACTTTGATTTTAAAGACAGAGTCTCCCATTGATCTGGAACTAGCCAAGTAGTCTAGGCTTTCTGTCTGATAACTCCCAGGGATCGACCTTTCTCCATCTCTACAGTGCTAATAATGCAATAGGGATTTACCACACCCTACATTTTTGTGTGAGTTCTTGGGATCAAACTCACGCCTTCATGCTCATGAGGGAATTGACTGAGCTATTACCCCAGCCAAACTATTGTCTTTCCTTTTCTCTATTATTTCTTTAAATGTTTTTATTATCCTTTTTTCTTATTTTTTATTTTAAAAATTAAATTAATTCTCTCATATATTACATGTGAGCCACAGTTTCCCTCCCCTCTTCTCCAAAGCATTGAATGCTCCCTTCACAAAGGTCATGGATAATTCCTCAGACATCTGTTGGTATTTTACAAATATAGCCATTGGTTTGGGTGTGCTGATGAGTGTCTGGAAATGGATCACTGCAAGTCTAATCCTTTAGTTGAAAAAGCAATTCAGTGTGTACATTCTGCTGGTGTATTATCTTCACAGGAGAAGAGCGTGATTAATAGCAGAACATAATATATTACTCTAAAGGATAGCTGGGGAAAAAGCCAATTTTCTGTGCAGCATTTGAACCCCCTTGGAAGTGAGTTGTATTGTAAATTCAAGAAGTCTTATATAAATCTGGCAAAATTTTCTATTGGAATAGATGACCGATTTAGCCTATTACATCTTAGTTTCTATGATTCGAGGCTCCTTGGGGTTCATGCCGAATGGAGCAGTCGAAGAATGGTAGATCTCACAGTGTGGTTGCCATCTGTAGAAAAACAACAAGAAGATGGATTCTTTCCCTGGCAGATACTTATTTCTCAAGTGTTTTTAAAACAGGAGATCTTCAAAATTCTTCATGAGTGGTTAAACCATGAAGATTGATTTCCAAATGTATATTTACCAGGAAGAAATACTTTACAATGTGTCTATAGTTTCCATTAAAAATCTAGCCAGATATCTCTCTTCTCCCCAGACTCCTTTGCTCCTGCATTTTAATAAATCAAGAAACATTTGTAAGTGCTAAATGCTAAATGGTTATTCACAGTTAATTTTTAATCAACTAACAACAGTTATGTGTTAATTGAATGCCATTAACAAACCATAACTTGATGCATTAGCTCTTTTGTTATGCAAAGAAACTTTTCCCTAAAGCTTTTATGTATTGTCTGACTTTCTTCCAAATAGAACATCAATACCCTTAGACCATGAATATAACAAATGTATTTGCTGCCATTATACATGTATGTATGTTTGTGTCTCTGTATCTATTCAACCAAAGCAGAAGGTGTTGAAAATGAAAGCAAAATGCAAATATAGTCAGTCCCATGAAAGACATTAGGTGATGCTAATGGATGTTTTAGAAACATACCTTTATTCTTTTTTTATTTTGTCTTAAATTCTCTATATAAATATTTCTGTTGCTTTTAAATCCGAGAATTACTTTAGAAAAAAGGTCGAATTGATTTCTATCTGGACTCCTTGTTCATTATGGACCGAAACAGAAAGTTAACAATGTTCATGTACCTTATGTGATGAATTCACACCTACTTCATTACAGTCACATCCAATGAAGCTTGTCCACTCGGGAGATGAAGGAGCATTACTTGCCTGCTCAGCCATCTTGTTGGCGGTGCACTTCAAATCCTTACTAGGAAATTCTAAGCAAATGAACAGAAAATGGTTCTTTGATAAAATTTAAAAACTCTTTGTTTTTATTTTTTGTATGGTTGTGTGTCTGAATATGTTTATTTCATCAAAATGTGCTATTGCAAGGTACTAAACAGAAAGCTTTTCTTCCTTTTTCTCTCCTTATCACCTAGATTCATGCATATGTCCCATTATCTCATGGGAACAATGTACAAAACACACTAACAAAGATAAAATTTGTTTAAAAAACATTTAATGAACCATGGAGCATTTCTGTGAGTTAAATGTTCTCCTGAAGCCTGGCTTGTCTGTGATCCTGGCCTCTCGCTGATCATGAAGTTGGATGAGAAGTGCCTGCACTTCTGTCCTCATCAGGAAGTGCTATAGGGATGCAAACGAAGGTGAATGAGATCCTCACAGAAAACTGAAAATATTGGCAATCCCATCTTGTGGAATATTCTTCTAATATGTTTAACATTGTGTCAGTTATCAACATCCAATGTATCTTTTAGGAACTGAGGTGGTCATTGACTATTCTTATAAGAATTTTGGGAGCTATGTGTAAGACCCTTGAAGCACATTAAAGAAAACCACAATGCATTATACAGTGCTTTTAGACTGTAATTAAAAGATACTGGCTGCCCTGAACATCATTTAATACCATTTGGCTTTGACTTAAAAGGAAATGCTAAGTGAATGTACAGAAAATATTTCTTTAATAAGATTCAGAAACTGTGTTTTTTAAAAATTATATATATTTGTGTATTTGGCTATATGTATTCAAATGGGCATGTATATGATATCAGAGACCAGAAGATGTTCAGTTCTCAGGAGCTAGAGTTATAGACTGTTGTGAACTGTCTTAGATGGGTCTGGGAGATGAGTTGTCCCCTTTAAGAGAAATATCTTAGTTATGACTTTATTGCTGTGAAGAGATGCCAGAACCAAGCTAGCTCTTATAAAGGAAAACATTTAACTGGGGCTGACTTACAGTTTCAGAAGTTTAGTCCATTATCTTCACAGCGGGAACCATGGCAGAGTAGGTAGACATGGTGCTGGAGAAGGAGCTGAAAGTTCTACATCTTAATCCAGTGGCAGAAGGGGAGTGCATTCCTCAGTAGGTGGAGCTTGAGCAAAGGAAACCTTATATCCTACTCCCAAGGTGACACACTTCCCCAAACAGGGCCATACCTCCTAATACTGCCACGCCTCATGAGTCTATGGGGGCCAAATCCATTAAAACTACCACAAGGAACAACCACTCCTTTATTCCTGAGCCATCTCTCCAGCCCCAGAAAAAAGATTTCTTGGTTGGTATTTCTGAAAGCTTTCTTAGCATCGTCTTCCTGAATGCTGTTGCATTTTGTCTGCTGGGAAGCCTGGCTGCCCTTCCCAATCTTTGTATCATTTTCTATCACTTAGAAGGTAACATAGAGGGAGTGGGCATGTTACAATCAGGTATACTTCACATATGTATCATATCTTCATTTCTTTTGTTTTCATTTTTTAAGTTTTATTTATTTTATGTATATGAGTACAACATTGCTCTCTTCTGACACACCAGAAGAGGGCATCATATTCCGTTACAGGTGATTGTGAGCCACCAAGTGGTTGCTGGGAATTGAACTCAGGACCTCTGGAAGAGCAGTCAGTTCCCTTAACCGCAAGCCATCTCTCCAGCCTCCTATCTTCATTTCTAATTTTAGGAAGATCTCTGTTTTTTTTTCAGTACATAAAGTCTCTTAAAAGAAAACATTGTAAGTCTGAGTTTTATTCTGATATTGGATGGCATTGACTAGGCAGGCGATTATATTCCATAATTGTGGTAACTAATATTTATGTGGACATATGAAAGATTTAAAATATGTATAGGATTTTTAATTTTTTTTATTTGCTCTTATAACCTTAGTAAGCTAGTAGTAAAAAATTTTCCATTTTTTTTCAGGTGTAGAAATCAGTTAAAGATGGCCACAGGATTGACTGAAGCCATTCACAGAACATGATCAGATTAAAGCCTTTAATGTGATCTAACTCTTTCTGTAACATCTGTGAAATGGGCCCTTTAATATTTTTCTTAAGTTGGGCCAGTCATTGATTGGCCATTTCCTCAATCTCTGCTCTGTTTCTATCTCTGCATATCTTGTAGGCAGGACATATTTTGTGATGAAGGTTTTATGGGTGGGTTTGTGTTTCCCTACCTCTACTGGAAGTCCTTCCTGGCTACAGGAGGTGGCCACTTCAGTCTCCATAAATCAGTTGCTAAGAGTCTCAGCCAGGGTCACTCCCATAGACTCCTGGGAGCCTTCCCTATGCCAGGTGTTCTTTTCTGCTAGCCCTCTCCTCCACATCTCCACACCTGATCCCTCTATTCCCTGTCCCTTTCTTCCATTCAGTCTTCTCCCTTCATCTACCTCCAATGTCTATTTTTATTTCCGTTTCTGGATGAGATTCAAGTCCTCCCTTAGGCCCTCCTTGTTACATAGATTCTTTGGGTCTGTGAATTTTAGTATGATTACCTTGTACTTTGTGGATAATATTCACTTGTGAGTACATACCATGCATGTCTTTCTGGGTCTGGGTTACTTCACTTAGAATGATATTTTCTAGCTCCATCATTTGCCTGTAAATGTCATGATGTCTTTGCTTTTAATACCTGAGTAGTATTCTATTGTGTAAATGTGCCACATTTTCTTAATCCATTCTTCAGTTGAGGGGCATCTAGGTTGTTTCCAATTTCTGGCTGTTATGAATAAGCTGTCATGAGCATAGTTGACCCATCCCATGGGAGAGATTCAACCTCTAACACTATTAATGATACTCTGCTATGCCTCTAGATAAGAACCAAACAAAATCATAACTCAAATAATGAAACAACTCATTTCTTTCATTTTTTTATGCTGCTAACTGGTTGATTTTATCAGGTATAACTTGACTTGATCAGACTCCATCTTCATGAGCCTTTATGTCTGTCCCTCTGGGAACAAACACTTGGCTTCAGGTTCTGCACTTCCATAAATGAGCTCTGTGTCTCTTTATTCTTTTAGAGTCTTGCTATGCTAATGTATCAATGAGTACTGTGTGAATTATATATTACCTTTCTAGCAGGAATATGGGTTGGGGGTTTCTGAACATGAAGCTTAAATTTTAGTGGTTTGGAAACAGTTTTCTAAGAGCAAGAATATAATAGCCCTATTCCAGGAATATGTCAAAACATAAAGTCTAATTTTAAAGTTTTAATCAACTGCATATTAACTGCAAGCATCTGTTAAAGGTCAAAGGTTGTGGTTCCTTAAAATAAGAACTTGTATATAGGAGAGTTTCCTTGGAGCCACATGGACAATGAAATCTAAATCCTTTATGTAAAGAGAAAGCTTTTATTCTGGGTTGACTGGTTGTACTTGTCGGTCTGCTCTGGAAGGCACTCAGAAGGATGGGTATTAGAAGTGAGGGTCTGGTGAACAGGTTATGTGAGCCTTAAGCACTGTCCCCAGTTCTCATTATTGTTGGCTGGTTTTCAAGAGTCCTGGAATTAATAGCTCTACTAGTTGGTATAACATGCAAAGGCATAGAAAGAGAGCCTGTGATTTTTCCCAAATCTTGGCATCCAGAAATTTATTTTCAATATGAAAGATAGAGCACTTAGTCTTTTCAGAATCTTCCAGAAATAGCCTTTTATTTACTTGAAGGCAATTATTACCTGCCTTTCAGCTCTCCTTGGTTTTTATCATTTGGAGAATAATTCTACAGACAAATATTTCAACTCCTCTCATATGTTTATAAATACATTTCTAGTGAAATACTTTCAAAGCTGCTAATTACAGAACTAAGAATGAAATATTTAGACCTCTCAAACTTGAAAATGTCTCTATAAATTGCCTCTCTTTTTTTCTTCCTCACATCTATAAATGTCCAAGTCCTGTAAAAGAAAAACCAAGCTTCTTGATTCTGCAAGAGCATTCTCTGAAATTGATTATAGCATTTCCTTGCCACTCAGTGGAGAAGCAAAACAAAAACAATGAATGTGATATGACAAAGCATTGATTGAATGTGGGACTAGGAGGGTGCAGTTGTCAGATTGGAGGGGCTTCTTCTTCCTTTGCATTAGGTGCAGATGAGAACTGTGTGGATATTCTCTGAGGCAAGCTCACATGTTTTCTGTGAAATGATTTTGTTATCAGAACTTGGATGTACCCCCAACCTCATAAGCCACTAGTAAAAATGCCCAGGCCCGGAGGTGTCAAGTTGGATGAATGTGGAGACTAAACAGTAAAAGATGAATTTTATTTGCTAAATACTCATTCACACATTGATTACTTCCATACATATTAATTAAGAAATTGGTGTCTGCGTAATTATCTAATACCTTACTAAATGCTGCTTGAATGATCAATAGTTTTTTAATAAATAAAATAAAAAATAAAACAAAATGAAAATTTTAACTCAAAACGACAACATATTGATTGTAATTAGAATTCTATAAATTGGAGTGGTGGGCCTAAACCCTCCACGCAAAAAGATTATAATGCCATCAATTAACTGGTTTTATACAAGCTATAGCAACTGTGGGAGGAAGGAATTGAAATGAAAGAACATTTTTTTAAGACACATTCACTTTATCAGCTCTCTCTGAGAGATGAGCCTCCAAGACAACTCTGAAGGAGCAGTCGGGAGAGGAAATGAAGACTGTAAATCAGCAGTGAACAGCATATACAAAACTAAGATACATTTAAGTAAAATGATCCAAGTAGCTATTGGAGACCATTATATATATATATATATAATGTCATGGTGACTAAAATGCTTTAAAGAACAGCTTTAAGGAGAGAAAAAAAAAACCAGCTCACAGGTTTAGCAACATCAATTTGTGGTCACTTGATTCTGTGTTTCTGGGCTTATTGGAGGGCAGAATATTATTGTAATAGAAGAGTGGTTTCTCCCTGATTTGTCTTTAGTTATTACCTGAAGCTTAACTTGGTAATGATTCCACATTCTTGGCATTGCTGACTTTCTGAATTATTCTGTACATCTTCAGCTTTTCCTTTCTAGTTCAATATGTTGCTGTGCTTTCTTGATTGTAGTAACGCCAGCCTCAGCCATATACAGAAAAGGCAGTCCAGGGTATTGTTAAAAAGGTCAATTTCCATTGACTTGCACTCATTGTACACAGTAATGGGGTTCATAAAGACTTTATTTTTGTACAAGAAGATAACATACCTTGACCTCGTCCTATGGGTAGTTTTCTTTTTCTTTCACCTCACTCTTCCTAGTTCCATTCATGTATGTAGAGATCTATTTTCTAATTTCATGTCACACACACACACACACACACACACACACACACACACACATTTTTTGTGACCCACAAGGGCTACGTATAACATGTTTAGGTATAATCATGGTCATCCTGGTTCTTGTTTTAATTAAGAAATTAGTCATGACATAAGAAGAAACAATTGTATAACAAGTTGAGGAGGGGTGGACTTGTGATGGCTATTCTTGATGCCAATTGACTACATCTGTAATTAACTAAAACCCAAAAATGGAGGAGCATACTTGTGAGGAGTTTTCACTTAATTTGAGTGGGAAGATATACTTCTGGAACTTTGAGTTGGGAAGACTCACCTCTAATCTGGGTCACATCTTCTACTGGAAGCTTCACTCTTTGCTTACTTGCCAAGGACCCACCTCAGCATGGAAGGGGACTCTGAGAGAAGGGGTGTCTGGGAGCAGCAAAAAGAATAACTTGAAGTCCAACTGTGGATCCAAGCTGACGGCTTGTTATCTGCTTGCTATTCTAAGAGATCTCTCTGTCCATGTCCTGATTTCTGCTGTGTGTGTGTGTGTGTGTGTGTGTGTGTGTGTATGCTCCAAGTTGATCTCTCTTTTTTATTCTAAAAAGTTCTCTGGATGGCTCATCTCCTGCAGAACACAGGTCCAGTCTTTTATTTTGCATATCAGTCCAGTGATTTACTCCAGGTTTTCTTTTGATTATCTTATGAATCATCATTGCCTGGCCCCTGCCTGCCCTTTGATTCTTAAGTGACAGCAAACATACATTTTTTTCTTAACATTGCAAAAAATTCGGAGGTCTGTCTGCCTTTGTTAAGCAAAGAAGGTAAACTAGTTGGGTGGGATGCTGCCCTGATATTACCATTCCCATACACCTGGGCATAACCTTGGTCTATCCTAGGCTGACCTTGAACTCAGAAATCTCCTTGCCTTTGTATCTTTCTGACAAGCTTGTGCATGCATAATATAGCTGACTTTCCCCCTTTAGATTCATGAAGCCCCTCATAATTCATATTGAATCCTTATAGTTTGCATAGTTGAGAAATTATGTATTTTTGAACTCATGTATTTAGAGCTTCTCCCCAGAGCCTGAAGGGCTGTCTGGAAGGCCCCAACGTTTACCACTTTTGCTGAAACATAGCCACACCCTTGACTCATGGACTTGTGTGGTTTCTAATTCTCTTAGAGTCATTAACATAAACAGGAAGGATATTCTTTGGAGGAACGTGAAATATGTCCATCGCTATACAAACAAGCCTACACCCACAGTGGCCTTCACAGTTATGGAGGCTCACATAGGGCCCTGTCTCACGGGCAGGAACCATGTCACTCTGTCCCTACCAGGACCACACTGGTCTTGGAACCTTCTTAACTTTACCTTGCTAGTATGTCTATTCCTTCACTGGCATCAAAGCTTACTTCTTTGGGGTCTTAGCTTATACTAAAGGCCTGCTGAGATTTTCAGCTTTGTGAACTGAACTGGGTTTTTGTTGTTTATTGTTGTTTTTGTTTTTAATTTTATTTATGGGAAATGCTGTTTGGACCACAGCCTGCAAGTCATTTTAATAATTCACTTTTCTATATACGTAGAGAGATTAATTTTATAAGTTCTGTTACTTTAGAGAACACTAATTTGTGTGTGCATGTAGTGTGTGCAATCTAGGATCCACAAATGAGGGAAGGTGTCTGAAACAACTTGCTTTCTAAGACAACCTCCAGGTGTATCTATTTTCTTGTAACTGATCTAAAATCCTTATGGCTGAGTAAATTTCAATTTTATATATGTGCTATATTTTCTGTGTCCATTCCTCTGACAGATACTGTCATATAGCCTCAGGTGTGTTCTCAGAATGGTATAGCTGAATACGTAGTGACTCTATAGTTGATAAGCCTTCATACTGATTTCCACAGTGGCTGATTTACTTTAGTATTATAGATGGTTTTGGTGCTATTCTTATGAACCGGTCCCCTAATGAAT
Organism: Apodemus sylvaticus; assembly: GCF_947179515.1. Lineage (NCBI taxonomy): Eukaryota > Metazoa > Chordata > Mammalia > Rodentia > Muridae > Apodemus > Apodemus sylvaticus. Next base: position 75,671,966 of record NC_067484.1, read on the forward strand.
AAAGGAGACAATCGATGGGTGAGTGTAAGACTCTGGTGAGCCTTGACGTACCGGAGACCCATGAGTGAACCAAGTGGAAACTGGAATTGATGCAAAAGCAAGAGGAATTTTATTTAATACAGCATGCTGGGGTCAACCTGCACATGGGGAGAGAATGACTATGCACAGCCCACCCAGACGGCCTTTATACAGTCCTCAGGGCAACTGGGGTAAGCACAATGTGCTTGTCAGATGGTGTTACTTTTAAACTGATTGGTCTTTAGGGAATGAGGTGGTAAGGACTTCCCTTGTCTAAAGGTGGCCAAAGGTCCATCCTAAGGAATGTGTCTCCACCTGCAGGTCAGTTATCTCCCCTGTGGTCTGAGGATGTTAATTTTTTTTTTTTTTTACTTTTTTTTTATTCGATAAATTTTTTATTTACATTTGAAATGATTTCCCCTTTTCTAGAGCCCCCACTCCCCGAAAGTCACATAAGCCCCCTTCCCTCCCCCTGTTTTCCCACCCAACCCTTCCCACTTCCCTATTCTGGTTTTGCCGAAAACTGTTTCACTGAGTCTCTCCAGAACCAGGGGCCAGTCCTCCTTTCTCCTTGTACCTCATTTGATGTGCGGATTATGTTTTTGATATTCCAGTTTTCTAGGTTAATATCCACTTATTAGTGAGTGCATACCATGATTCATCTTTTGAGTCTGGGTTACCTCACTTAGTATGATGTTCTCTAGGTCCATCCATTTGCCTAAGAATTTCATGAATTCATTGTTTCTAACGGCTGAATAGTACTCCATTGTGTAGATATACCACATTTTTTGCATCCACTCTTCTGTTGAGGGATACCTAGGTTTTTTCCAGCATCTGGCAATTATAAACAGGGCTGCTATGAACATAGTAGAGCATGTATCCTTATTACATGGTGGGGAATCCTCTGGGTATATGCCCAGGAGTGGTATAGTAGGATCTTCTGGAAGTGAGGTGCCCAGTTTTCTGAGGAACCGCCAGACTGATTTCCAGAGTGGTTGTACCAATTTGCAACCCCACCAGCAGTGGAGGAGTGTTCCTCTTTCTCCACATCCTTGCCAACACCTGCTGTCTCCTGAATTTTTAATCTTAGCCATTCTGACTGGTGTAAGGTGGAATCTCGGGGTTGTTTTGATTTGCATTTCCCTAATGACTAATGATGTTGAACATTTTTTAAGATGTTTCTCTGCCATCCGAAGTTCTTAAGGCGAAAATTCTTTGTTTAACTCTGTACTCCATTTTTTAATAGGGTTATTTGGTTTTCTGTAGCCTCTCCCTTCAGGAGGGGCAAGAGTTCCATGACTTTTTCAAAGTTCCTGAGCTGACCTCTTCATGAGTCTGCAGGACTTCCGGTTGGACAGAAGAAGAGAGGAAGCAGGAGAGAGTCAGTTCTGTTTTGGAACTGGGACAGCAGAGGGGCAAGATGTAGCCACTAGAGTTTCCTAGTAACATGGCAGATCAACAAGGACCTGCCACCAGAGGGGTCAGATTTTAATAAAGCTTACAAGATGAGGTTTTAGTTTTTGCGCCCAGAGATTGAGTTACCACTGTTTCTGAACTAAGTTTGTGTTGCATTTTCTTCACACAGAGTCTCATCTGGGTTCAAGAGAGAAAGGTAGGGAGGCCAAGCATGGGTTTGCCTGAGATGCTCCACGAAGACTGTGGGAGATGTGAAGCATGGGATTGGCGTGGCAGTGACACACCAGTGGGAATCTAGTAAGCTGGGTGGAGAGATTGTGGAGTTCAGAGTCAGAATCTCCAAGAGATAAAAACAGGTTTGCCATTGCCCACCAGTGCATGGCCAGCCAGGCTGCTGGGGCAGAGGCACAAGCAAGGGAACATGCAGGTTCTATTTCTTTAACACTTTAGCTTTATTCCTGTAACACTTTAGCTTTCCAGTAGAAGTGTATAAGGATTCCCTCTGTCCATATTCTCAACAACATTTGTTCCTTGTTTTCTTAATGGTGTTCATTCAGACTGGGGTGAGATGGAATCTTGGGTAGTTTTAATTTGCATTTCTCTGATGGTCAGTGATGAGAACCAATTTTCCAAATGTTTATTGACCATTTCTATTTCATCTTTCTCATCGTTAGCCCATTAATGGTTAAGGTGCTTGATTTTTTGGAATTTAGATTTTGAGTTCTTTATATATTCTAGATATTAATCCTTTGTCAGATATTCTGTTAGCAAAGATTTCTCTCCCATCCTGTAGTCTGTCTCTTTACTTAATTGGCAGTTTATATTGCTGCACTTGTTAATTTTATATAATCTAATTTATTAATTATTAATCTTATTTTATAAGCTATTTGAGTCTTTTTCAGAAAGTTCTAGCCTATATCTACATCTTAAAGACTTTTCCTACATTTACTCAAATAGTTTAGAAGTTTCAGGTCTTATTTGAGTAGTTTTGATCTATTTAGAATTGAGCAATATATTGATTTTTATATACAAATGAGAGACAGAAATGTGATTTAATGTGATTTTATTCTTTTGCCTGCTGATAGTCAGTTTCCTCAGCAACATTTGTTTCACAGACTCTATTTTCTTCAATCTGTGTTTTGGGAACTTTTAAAGAAAAATAAGAAGACTGTAGCTGTGTGGGGTTATGTCTGGTTCTGCTGTTCAGTCTATTGACATCATGTCTGTTTTTGTTACTGTGACTCTCTAGTGCACCAGAGGAATAAGAATACCTTCCAGGTGTTCTCTTTAATCAGGACTCCATGTTGTGCCTTTTGTGCTAAATTCATATGAATTTTAGGATTTTTTTTTCCTGCTTTTCTGAAGCATGTCATTGGAATTGTGGTATGGACAGCACTGGATCTGAGTGAGGACAGCTTTTGGTAAGGGAGCCATTTTCACAACTGTACTGGCTGATTTTGTGTGTCAACTTGATACAGGTTGCAGTTATCACAGAGAAAGAAGTTTCAGTTGGGGAAAAGCCCCCATGTGATCCATCTGTGGGCATTTTCTCAATTAGTGATCAATGGGGGGGGTGGCCCCTCGTGGGTGGTGCCATCTCTGGGCTGGTAGTCTTGGGTTCTATAAGAGAGCAGGCTGAGCAAGCCAGGGAAAGCAAGCCAGTAAGGAACATCTCTCCATGGCCTCTGCATCAGCTCCTGCTTGAGTTCCAGTCCTGACTTCCTTTTGTGATGAACAGCAATGCAAAAGTGTAAGCTGAATAAACCCTTTCCTCCCCAACTTGCTTCTTGGTCATGATGTTTGCACAGCAATAGAAACCCCGACTAAGACAACAATATTAATTCTGCTAATTCCTAAGTATGGAAAGGCCTTCTGCCTTCTGGAGTTTCTTTAATTTCTTCCTTCAGTGTTTTAACATTTTCAATGTAGGCATCTTTCACTGCCTTTGTTAGGTTTAGTCAAAGGTATGTTCCAATTTTATATCTACTCCTTTTTAATATTTTAAACATTTTGACAAATTATTGAAAATGAAATTAAAAATAAAAATAAAACCAAAATAAAATATAAAATTAACCTAAAAATATCTGACATGTCTTTCTTAACAGTTTTTAAAATTTACATACTCCATAATTAATATAAAAGGTCATGCACTTCACTCACCTCATCTCTGTGACAGCAGTTCTGTCATTCAAAAAAAATTATTTGATTTAAGTTGCTGTGAATGGTATTATTTTTGTAGGTCTTTCTCAGGACATTTGCTTCTGGTATATCAGAGGCTACTAATCTGTGTGTGGTGATTTGTAGCCTCCAAGTTTACTGCAAGAGGTTATTAGTTCTGAATGTTTTTCTTGTGTTGTCTTTAGGGTCTCCTATTTATAGGATTATATTGTTTTCAAATGAGAATACATAATCATAAGTTTTTGGGTAAAACTAGCCTAGAATAAAAGGTAAGATTAATAGTAAAGAACACCCTAATTTCAAGTTTAGTTGTAGGCACAAGCAGGTCAGATGGCCTTACAGCAAGCTTGTTCAGTGAGAATAGTCATCTCTCCTTCATTTTACATCCATATCTGAGCAACTGTTTCTTTGACAGTATGATATAGGGCTGTCACCTGGCAGGTAAGAGTGCCTGTTAATGTCCTTACTCGGCCTGCCATCATTCATAGACAGAGCACTTTCTCTCAGCCTTGTTCTATCTTCTTTCTTTAATGTATAAATAATAGAGGTCTTATCTATATGACAGGGGAGTTACAAATATATAGGAACATCTGGCATTTGTAGAAAGAATCTCTGTGCCAGACATTGCTAGATGCTTTCCATGAACTTCCCAGAACCCCATGACAAAGGGATAAATCTAGGCTTTGTGAGACAGATATTCCCTGTAGTCACACAGCTGGAAAACACTGGAGTTAGGATTTAAATTTAGAATGTTTGATTTAGAAATCAGGTGTACGAATGCCATGCTAGACCATGAGGCTGAAATGAGACATCATGTCACCTGTAAAGTGTGCCTTGCTTTGAGAAGGAGAAGGATGCCTCTGTGCTCTGTGCTCTTCAGAGCAAAGGTCTCTTACGACTGGGTTTCAGTGGTATGTACAGGCTCTAAGTAGGAATCAAATTCAGAATCTTAAAGCAGTTCTAGTATATGTCAGGCACTGAGGACATTCTCAAAGCTTCCACTCAGCTGTGGGGCTCCAGTGTTTGCTTCATGTCCTCAGTCACAGGGTACATTTACTGAATGTGGTTCTAGAGCCATATTATAGCAGGAAGTCTATGGGATAATCTGTTCTTTGTTACTTTGCTACTTTGTTTGCTTCTTTCTTTCTTTCTTTCTTTCTTTCTTTCTTTCTTTCTTTCTTTCTTTCTTTCTTCCTTTCTTCCTTCCTTCATTTCTTTTCAATGGGATTTTCTTTTCTATCTAGGCTTTTATCTCTGTAAAATATTTATCAGAAAATGGTCAAGTTGAAAAGACTGGCTTTCTTTAAATATAATTTTGGGATTAAAAAAAAGAAATTTCTTAGAATTCCAGAATTAAATAAGGAAGTGAAGTAAAGAGTAAGGCAAAGATGGGCAAAGTAGTCTACAACCGTGGCTTATAACAATAGAATAAAGACTTATCTAAGCATAATTACCAGAGGCACTAAATGACTCCAAATACATCACACATGTGGTACATGCTTAATATATATTCACTGAAAACATGAACAGGCCCAGAGGCAGGCTAGCAGCAGAGATATCCAGCTCTTCTGCTAGCACCAGGGAAAAACCAGGCGTGCCAACATCTAGGACTACCAAGTAAGACTCTACACCAGGCCCATTCTTTGAGGTCCCCTTAGGCATGTCCAGCCACAATGAACTGTGCCCTGTCCCCTGCAATTTAATTCTAGGCCACGAGGGACTTGTCAGGCAGGGGATTGGTGGTCCTGCTAAAACACACCCAACTGTGGTAAACTATACCTCCACCCTGTATACTACATTTCCAGCCTACAACTCTGTTTCCATCCCTGGTAGCCTGCTCGCACCAAGGACAATCAGATGCCTAAAGGCTAGCATAAGAATGCAATCAACATGTTTGGTAAGAGTCACCCCAAGATACTTTATACTGTTTGTGGCTATTGTGAAGGGGGTCATTTCCCTAATTTCTTTCTCAGCCTGCTTATCCTTTGAGTATAGGAAGGCTACTGATTTGCTGGAGTTGATTTTATAACCTGCCACTTTGCTGAAGTTGTTTATCAGCTGTAGGAGCTCTCTAGTGGAGTTCTTTGGGTCACTTAGGTAGACGATCATGTTGTCTGCAAATAATGATAGTTTGACTTCTTCCTTTCCAATTTGTATCCCTTTGACCTCCTTATGTTGTCAAATTGCCCGAGCTAGTACCTCAAGTACAATATTGAAAAGATAAGGAGAAAGGGGGCAGCCTTGTCTGGTGCCTGATTTCAGTGGGATTGCTTCAAGTTTCTCTCCATTTAGTTTGATGGTGGCTACCGGTTTGCTGTATATTGCTTTTACTATGTTTAGGTATGGGCCTTGAATTCCTGTTCTCTCCAAGACTTTAAGCATGAAGGGATGCTGAATTTTGTCAAATGCTTTTTCAGCATCCAATGAAATGACCATGTGGTTTTCTTCTTTGAGTTTGTTTATGTAGTGGATTGTATTGATGGATTTCCGTATATTGAACCAACCCTGCATTCCCGGGATAAAGCCTACTTGATCCTGGTGGATGATCATTTTGATGTGTTCTTGGATTCGGTTGGCAAGAATTTTATTGAGTATTTTTGCATCTATGTTCATAAGGGAAAGTGGTCTGAAGTTCTCTTTCTTTGTTGGATCTTTTTGTGGCTTTGGTATCAGTACTTCAAGACTCTGAAGAAGGAAATGGAAGAAGACCTTAAAAAATAGGAAAACCTCCCATGCTCATGGATCGGTAGAATCAATATAGTTAAAATGGCCATTTTGCCTAAAGCACTATACAGATTCAATGCAATATCCATCAAAATCCCAACTCAATTCTTCACAGAGTTAGAAAGAGCAATTATCAAATTCATCTGGAACAACAAAAAACCCAGGATAGCTAAAACTATTCTCAGCAACAAAAGAAAATCTGGGGGAATCAGTATCCCAGACCTCAAGCAATACTACAGAGCAATAGTGTTAAAAACTGCATGGTATTGGTACAGTGACAGGCAGGAGGATCAATGGAACAGGATTGAAGATCCGGAAATGAACCCACACACCTATGGCCACTTGATCCTCGACAAAGAGGCTGAAAACATCCAATGGAAAAAAGATAGCCTTTTCAACAAATGGTGCTGGTTCAACTGGAGGTCAGCATGCAGAAGAATGCGAATTGATCCATCCTTGTCTCCTTGTACTAAGCTCAAATCCAAATGGATCAAGGACCTCCACATAAAGCCAGACACTCTGAAGCTAATAGAAAAGAAACTGGGGAAGACCCTTGAGGACATCAGTACAGGGAGAAAGTTTCTGAACAGAACACCAATAGCGTATGCTCTAAGAGCAAGAATTGACAAATGGGACCTCATAAGGTTACAGAGTTTCTGTAAGGCAAAGGACACCATCAAGAGGACAGATCGGCAACCAACAAATTGGGAAAAGATCTTCACCAACCCTACATCAGATAGAGGGCTAATATCCAATATATATAAAGAACTCAAGAAGTTAGACTCCAGAAAACCGAACAACCCTATTAAAAAATGGGGTACAGAGTTAAACAAAGAATTCTCACCTGAAGAACTTCGGATGGCAGAGAAGCATCTTAAAAAATGCTCAACTTCATTAGTCATTAGGGAAATGCAAATCAAAACAACCCTAAGATTTCATCTTACACCAGTCAGAATGGCTAAGATTAAAAATTCAGGAGACAGCAGGTGTTGGAGAGGGTGTGGAGAAAGAGGAACACTCCTCCACTGCTGGTGGGGTTGCAAATTGGTACAACCACTCTGGAAATCAGTCTGGCGGTTCCTCAGAAAACTGGGCACCTCACTTCCAGAAGATCCTGCTATACCACTCCTGGGCATATATCCAGAGGATTCCCCACCATGTAATAAGGATACATGCTCTACTATGTTCATAGCAGCCCTATTTATAATTGCCAGATGCTGGAAAGAACCCAGGTATCCCTCAACAGAAGAGTGGATGCAAAAAATGTGGTATATCTACACAATGGAGTACTATTCAGCCATTAGAAACAATGAATTCATGAAATTCTTAGGCAAATGGATGGAGCTAGAGAACATCATACTAAGTGAGGTAACCCAGACTCAAAAGGTGAATCATGGTATGCACTCACTAATAAGTGGTTATTAACCTAGAAAACTGGAATACCCAAAACATAATCCACACATCAAATGAGATACAAGAAGAAAGGAGGAGTGGCCCCTTGTTCTGGAAAGACTCAGTGAAACAGTATTCGGCAAAACCAGAACGGGGAAGTGGGAAGGGGTGGGAGGGAGGACAGGGGAAGAGAAGGGGGCTTATGGGACTATCGGGGAGTGGGGGGGCTAGAAAAGGGGAAATCATTTGAAATGTAAATAAATTATATCGAATAAAAAAAAAAGAATGCAATCAACAAGATCCAGTTCAGTGTGGCACCAGCAAAGCCCAGGTACCCTACCTAAACAAGTCCTAAATATCCTAGCACAGTTAAAACACAGAAAAATGACATTAAATCCAATCCAATTATATAAAAAATGATAGAGATCTTTTAAAAAAATGAACAAATGTACTTCAAAGAAGTACTGAAAATGCAAACAAATAGGTGACAGAAATGAATAAAACAGTACAAGAAGGGAAAATGGAAATAAAAGCAATAAAGAAAACACAAACTAAGGAATCCTGGAGATATAAAACTTAGGAATGAGAACAGGAACTACAGATGTAGTTCAAGAGATGGAAGAGAGACTCTTAGGCATAGAAGATACAATAGAAGAAGGTCAAAGAAAATGTTAAATCAAAATGTTCCTAATGCAAAACATTCAGGAAATCTGAGGCACCGTGAAAGGGCCAAACCTAACAATAATAGGAACTGAGGAATGAGAAGACTCCCTTCTCAAAGGCCCAGGAAATACTTTATACAAAATCACAAAAGAAAATTTCCCCAAGTTGAAGAAAGAGATTCCTATAAACACATTAGACACTTACAGAACATCAGGTAGATTGGAGCAGAAAAGAAAATCCTCCTGCCACGTAATAATCAGAACACTAAATGTAAAGAGAAAAGAATATTAAAAGCTGCAAGGTAAAAGGACAAGTAAAATAAAGAGGCAGACCTATCAGAATTACACCTAAATTCTCAACAGAGACTCTAAAAGGCAGAAGGGATTAGGCTTACAGTTTCTAAGAAACTGCAGATGCCAGCCTATGCTACTATATTCAACAAAACTTTCTATCATCATAGGTGGAGAAACCAAGATATTCTAAGACCAAACTTAATTTAGATAATATCTACTATCTACAAATACAGCCCTATAGAGGTTAAGAGAAGGAAAGTTCCAAGTCAAGGAGGTTTACTACACCCAAGAAAGCATAGGAAATAAATAACCGCACACCAGCAAAACCAAAAGAAGAGAAATCACACACACACACACACACACACACACACACACACACACACACACACACCATCAAATTAATAGAAATTAACAATTATTGGTTGTAGGTGGAGGTGTTGTTTTCCTAATTGGTTCTTGATTGTTTCAATAAAGATGACAGAAGTCAAACCCTGGGTGAAGGGGAAGAGTTGGTATTTTTCTTAGGGAGAGGAAGAGGATGAGAGGAGAAGGGAGATAAGATGATACAATAGAGGAAGCAGCAGACACGTAGATCTTGGGGCACTGATAGTGTGTATCCTCCACAGACAGTGGAAGCTAAAGAGTATGGGGCAGGATAATCTTCACCCAGCCATTGAGTTGTCTGGCTAGTTTGAAAATATTAAGCCTGTCTGGTGTTTTCCATCCATGGCAACTAAGGAAACAAAACAGACCTCAACAGATATAAGAAGATTGAAATAATTTCATGCATCCTATCAGATCAAAATGGATTAGTGCTGGTCTTCCATAGCAACAAAAACAACAGAGGGATCACATATGCATAGAAGCTGAATCATGCTCTAGTCAATGATAACTTGGTAAAGGAAGAAATAAAGAAAGAAATTAAAGACTTTTTAAAATGTAGTGAAAATGAAGGTACAACATGCCCGAACATATGGAACACAATGAAAGCGGTGCTAAGAGGAAAACTCATAGCTCTGATTGCCTCCAAAAAGAAATTGGAGAGAGCATACACTAGAAGCCTAACAGCACAGCTGAAGGCTCTAGAACAGAAAGAAGCTAATATACCCAAGAGGAGAAGACGAGAGAAAATAATCAACTCGGCTGAAATTAACCAAGTAGAAACAGAAAGAACTATACAAAGAATAAACAAAACCAGGAACTGGTTATTTGAGGAAATCAACAAGATAGATAAACTTTTAGCCAGACTAACCAGAGGGCACAGAGACAGTATCAAAATTAACAAAATCAGAAATGAAAAGGGAGCTATAACAAGAGAAACTAAGGAGATTTAAAAAAATCATCAGATCCTACTAAAAAGCCTGTACTCAACAAAACTGGAAAATCTGGATGACATGGACAATTTTCCAGACAGATACTAGGTACCAAAGTTAAATCAGGATCAGATAAACCATCTATCTGAACAGGTCCATAACCCCTAAAGAAATAGAAGCAGTCCTCAATAGCCTCCCAACTAAGTGCTGAGCTTAATGCTGAGTTCTATCAGACCTTCAAAGAAGACCTAATACCAATACTTTTCAAACCATTCCACAAAATAGAAACAGAAGGAACACTACCCAATTTGTTCTATGAAGCTACAATTATGCTGATACAAAAATCTCAGAAAAACCCAACAACAAAGAGAACTTTACACCAATTTCCCTTATGAATATTGATGAAAAATGCTCAATAAAATTCTTGAAAACTGAATCCAAGAATACATCACAATGATCATTCACCATGATCAAGTAGGCTTCATTCTAGAGATGCTGGGATGATTCAATATACAAAAAATCCATCAATGTAATTAACTACATAGAAAAGCTAAAAAAAAAAAAATCCAACCCCCCTCAAAAGAAAACCACCACATGATCATTTCATTAGATGCTGAAAAAGCATTTGACAAATTTCAACATCCCTTCATGTTAAAAGTCTTAGAAAAATCAGGAATTCAAATGTAGTAAAAGCAATATGCAGCAAACCAGTATCCAACTTCAAACTAAATGGAGAGAAACTTGAAAAAAAAAATCCCACTAAAATCAGGGACTAGACAAGGCTGCCCTCTCTCTTCCCATCTATTCAATATAGTACTTGAATTTCTAACTAAAGAAATTAGACCACAGAAGGAGGTCAAAGGGAAACAAGTTGGAAAGGAAGAAGTCAAAATATCACTATTCATAGATGATGTGATTAGTATTAATTAAGTGAACCCAAAAATTCAAAAAGAGAACTCCTACAGCTAATAAAAAAACTTCAGCAACATGGCCAGATATAAAATTAACTCAAACAAATCTGTAGCCTTCTTATTCAGAGGATAAAATGGCTCAGAAAGAAATTAGGGAAACAGCACCATTCACAATAGTCACAAACAATATAAAATACCTTGGTGCGACTCTAATGAAATAAGTAATCAATCTGTATGACAAAAACTTCAAGTCTCTGAAGAAAGAAATTAAAGAAGACTTTAGAAAATGAAAAGATCTCCCATGCTTGTGGATTGGCAAGATTAATATAGTAAAAATGGCCATCTTGCTAAAAGCAATCTACAGATTCAATTTAATCCCCATCAAATATCCAACTCAAATCTTCATAGAGTTTGAAAGAGTTCAAATTCATTTGGAATTACAAAAAATCCAGGATATTAAAAACTATTCTCAACCATAGAAGTACTTCTGGAGGAATCACCATCCCTGACCTCAAGCTGTACTACAGTGCAATAGTGATAAAATCTGCTTAGTATTGGTACAGTGACAGGCATGTAGATCAATGGAATAGAATTGAAGTCCCAGAAATGAACCCACATACCTATGGTCTCTTGATCTTTGACAAAAGAGCTAAAACCATCCAGTGGGAAAAAGACAGCATTTTCAACAAATGGTGCTAGGTCAACTGGCTGTTATCAAGTAGAAGAATGCAAATTGATCCCTTCTTATCTACTTGTACAAAGCTCAAGTCCAAGTGGATCAAGGACCCCCACATAAAACCAGATACATTGCCTCTAATAGAAGAGAAAGTGGGAAAAAACTTGAATGCATGGGCACAGGGGGAAATTTCCTGAACAGAACACCAATAGCTTATGCTCTAAGATCAATAACTGACAAACGTGACCTCATAAAATAGCAAAGCTCTGTAAGGCAATGGATACTGTCAATAGGACAAAAGGTCAACCATCAGACTGAGATAAGATCTTTACCAATCCTACATCCAATAGAGGGCTAATGTCCAATATATACAAAGAACTCAAGAAGTTAGATTTCAGAGAACCAAATAACCCTATTAAAAATGGGGTACAGAGATAAACAAAGAATTTTCACTTGAGGAATATTGGATGACTGAGAAGCACCTAAAGAAATGTTCAACATCCTTAGTCATCTGGGAAATGCAAATCAAAACAACCTTGAAATTCCACCTCACACCAGTCAGAATAGCTGAGACCAAAAACTCATGTGACAGCAGGTGCTGGTAAGGATGTGGAAAAAAAGGAACACTCCTCCATTGCTGGTGGAATTGCAAGTTGGTACAACCACACTGGAAACCTGTCTTATGGTTTCTCAGAAAATTGGACATAGTACTATTGAGAATCATTTATACCTCTCCTAAGCATATACCCAGAAGATATTCCCACATGTAATAGGGACACATGCTCCACTATATTCATAGAAGCCATATTTATAATATTTACAAGCTGGAAACCACCCAGATGTCCCTCAAAGCAATCAAAGAGGAATGGATACAGAAAATGTGGTACTTTTACACAATGGAATAGTACTTAACTGTTAAATACAATGACTCCATGAAATTTACAGGCAAATGGATGAAACTTGAAAATTTCATCCTGAGTGAGGTGACTCAGTCACAAAAGAACACACATGGTGTGAAATCACTGATGAGCGGATATTAGCCCAAAAGTTCAGAACATCCAAGACTCAATTCACTGACCATATGAAGCCTAAGAAGAAGGAAGACCAAAGTGTGAATGTTTCAGTGCTTCTTTGAAGGTTGAACAAAATACTCACAGGAGGAAATTGGAGACAAAGTGTGGAGCAGAGACTAAAGGAAAGGCCATCCAGAGACTATCCCACCTGGGGATCCATCCCATATACAGCCACCAAATCCAGATTGTACTGTGTATTCCTGGAAGTGCTTGCTGATATAGTTGTCTCCTGAGAGGCTCTGCCAGAGCCTGACAAATATAGAAGTGGGATGCTTGTAGTCAACCACTGGACTAAGAGTCAGGTGTCGGGGGACAGGGCCCAAGAGAGAAGCTGAAGAGACAGAAGGAGCTGAGGGGTTTTGCAGCCCATGGTGGGAGTAACAATGTCAACAGGCCAGACCCCTGGAGCTCCTGGTGGCTGAATCACCGACCAAAGAATACACATGGATGGCACGTGGCTCTGGCCATATATATGGCAGAGGATGGCCTTGTTGGACATCAGTGGGAATAAAGGTCCTTGGGCCTGAGGGTGTTTGATGCCCCAGTGTAGGGAAATGCCTGAACAGGAAGAGAGGAGTGGGTATGTGGGTGGGGGACCACCCTCATAGAGGCAGAGAGAGGGAGAATGGGATAGGAGGTTTCGGAAGGGGAGACCTGGAAAGGGGAAAACATTTGAAATGTAAATAAAGAAAATATCCAATAAAAATGTTTAATTAAAAAAAAGAATCACATCTCAGTGACAAAGACAGACATTGCCTCAGAGTAAAGAGCTGGAAAAAGATTTTCCAGGGAAATAAACCCAAGAAGCGAGCTAGAGTAGCCATTCTACATAATATAATACATTTTCAAGCAAAATTAATCAAAAAAAGATGTGGAAAAACATTTCATACTTATCAGAAAAAAATTCACCAAGATGATGATGTATCAGTTCTCAATATCTATGCTCCAAATGTAAGGGCATTACATTAATAAAAAACAAAAACAAACAAACAAACAATAAACATTACTAAAACTTAAATCACACATCAAACCCTACATATTAATAGTAGGGGACTTCAACACTCCATCACCACACTCTCACCAATGGACTTCTCAGTGAGATTGAAAGTAAACAGGTAAATAATGGAACTAACTGATATTTTGAATCAAATGGGCCTAGCAGATATCTACAGAACATTTTACCTAAACACATAAAAAATATTTCAGTACCTCATGAAACCTTCTCCTAAATTGACCATATACTTGTGTTCATAGAGCAAGCCTCAATAGATAGAAGAAAATTAAACTAACCTTTTGCATCTTATCAGATCAGATCACCATGCATTAAAGCTAGAATTCAAAAAAAAAAAAAAAAACCAGAAACAACAGGAAGTCTACAAGGTCATAAAAACTGAGCAGTTCACTACTCAATGACACTGGGTTGAGGGAGAAATAAAGAAAGAAATTAAAGACTTTCTAGAATTCAATGAAAATGAAGGTATAAAATACCAAACATATGGGACACAATGAAACACAGTATTTAATGAATAGTTCATAGCACTAAGTGCCTTTAGAAAGAAATTCTATATGAGAATTTTATGGAAAATTCTCATAGGAGCAACTTAGCAGTATACCTGAAAATGTAGAGCAAAAAGAAGCAAACACTCCCCAAGAGGAATAGACAGCAGGAAAATATCAAACTCAGGGCTGAAAAAAAAAACAAAAAACAAAAACAAAAACAAAAAACCTCAAACAGAATAATACAAAGACTCAATGAAAATAAGCCTTAATTCTTTGAGAAAATCAACAATATAGACAAACTCTTAGCTAAACTAACTAAAATGCAGAGAGAGAATATCCAAATTAACAAAATCACAAATGAAATGGGAGATATAACAAAAGACACTGAGGAAATTCAAAGAATCACTAGATTTTACTTTGAAAACCTGTACTCCACAAAATTGGAAAATGTAAATAAAATGGATAATTTTTTTTAATAGATACTACCTACTAAAGTTAAATCAAGATCAGGTAACTATTTAAATAGAGCTATAATCCCCAAGGAAATAGAGGCAGTCATTAAAATCTTTTAACTATCAAAAGCCTGGGGCCAGATGGTTTTAGGGCAGAATTTTTCCAGATATTCAAAGAAGAGTTAATGCCAATATTCCTCAAATTATGCCACAAAATAAAAACAGAAAAACATTGCCAAACACATTCTGCAAAGAGACAGTCACTCTGATATCTAAAACGTACAAAGACTCAACAAAGAAAGAGAATTTCAGACAAATTTTTCTTATGAACATTAAGACAAAATACTCAATAAAATACTCACAAGCCAAATCCAAGAACAAATAAAAAACACCTTCTACCATGACCAATTAATTAGGTTTCATCCCAGGGAAGCAGGGTTCATTCAACATGCAAAAATCCATTAATGTAATCTTCCATATAAACAGATCGAAAGAAAAAAACATATGATCATCTCATTAGATGGACAAAATCCAAGACCCCTTCATGATAATAGACTCAGAGAAATCAGGATACAAGTTATACCTAAATACAATAAAGATTATATACAGCAAACAGAGAGCCAACCTCAAATTAAATGGAGACAAATTTAAAGCAATTCCACAAAATCAATGACAACACAAGGCTGCCTACTTTCCCCTTACCCAATATCAGACTTGAAGTTCTGGCTAGAGTAATAAGACAACTAAAGGAGACCAAGGGGATACAAATTGGAAAGGAAGAATTCAAAGTATATCTATTCATAGATGATGTGGTAGTGTATGTAAATGAACCCAAATATTCTACCAAAGAACTCCTACAGCTCATAAACACCTTCAGTAACGTGACTGGAAAAAATCAGTAAAGTGACAAAATTAACTAAAAAAAATAAATAAAAGGAGATAATCTTTCTATGAATAATAAATGGGCTGAGAAAGATTTTAGGGAAACAACATCCTTCATAATAGCAACAAATAATATAAAATATATTGGTATAACCCTAGCTCGGCAGGTAAAAGATTTCAAGCCTTTGAAGAAAGACATTGAAAAAGACATAGAAGATGGAAAGATCTCCCATGCTCAGGGATTGTTAGAATTAACATAGTAAAAATGGCCATTCTACCAAAAGCAATTTACAGATTCAATGCAATTCCCATAAAAATTCCAACACAATTCCTTATAGAACTTAAAAGAACAATTCTCAACTTCATATGGAAAACCAAAAAAAACCCAGGATATCTAAAGGAATTCTGTACAATAAGAGAATTTCTGGAGGAATCACAATCCCTGATTTCAAGCTATACTACAGAGCAATAGTAATAAAAACATGGCATAATTGTCATGGAATTGGCATAAAAACCAGACAGGTTGATGAATGGGATAGAATCAGACTCAGAGATAAATCCACACACCACAGACATGCAATGTTTGACAAAGATGCCAAAAGTATACAATGATAAAAAGGAAGTATCTTCAACAAATGATGTAGCTTAACTGTACATCTGCATGTAGAAGAAAGCAAACCTACCCATATTTATCACCCAGTATAAAACTCAAGTCTAAATGGGTCAAATACTACAACATAAAACTGGATAAAATAAATCAGAAAAGATAATGGGGAATAATTTTGAACTTATTTCCACAGAAGGCAACTTCTGAACAGAATGTCAACAGCCCAGGTGCTAATATCAAGAATTTATAAATAGAGCCTCATGAATCTAAAAAGCTTCTAGAAGCCAAATAATACCATCAATTGGACAGAAGAGTCTCTTACAGATTGGGAAAAGATCTTTACCAACCCTATTTCTGACAGAAGGTTGATATTGAAATTATAAAA
This sequence comes from Apodemus sylvaticus, assembly GCF_947179515.1. Lineage (NCBI taxonomy): Eukaryota > Metazoa > Chordata > Mammalia > Rodentia > Muridae > Apodemus > Apodemus sylvaticus. The sequence continues at coordinate 75,688,449 of NC_067484.1, forward strand.
CGAACGCAAGAAATAAGACATCAACAAACTGAATATCCCAAATTAAAAAAATATAGAGACAGTAAAATAGAAAATTCTCAACAAAAGAATCTCTAATGACTGAGAAACACTTAAATAAAAGCTCAACACCCTTAGTCAGCAGGGTAGTGCAATCCAAAAGGACTCTGAGATTCCATCTTTCACCTGTCAGAATGGTTAAGATCAAAAACTCAAGGGACATGTTGGTGAGGATGTATGGCAAGGCGAACACTCCATCACTGCTGGTGGGTGTGCAAACTTCTACAACCACTTTTGGAATCAATTTGTCAGTTTTTCAGAAAATTGAGAATTGTTCTACTTCAACACCCAGTTATACAACTCTTGGGCTTATATCCAAAAGATGCTCTGTCATACTACAATGGCACTTGGTGACCTATGTTCATAGCATCTTTCTTCATAGTAACCAGGTACTGGAATCAACCTAGATGTCCCTCAGATGAAGAATGGATAAAGAAAATGTACATTAACACAAGGAAGTATTAATTAGCTATTAAAAGTAAGGATATCGTGAAATTTGCAGGCAAAGAGATGGACTAGAAACTGTCAACCTGAGTGAGGTCACATAGACACAGAGAGACATATATGGTATGTATTCAATTATAATTTGTTATTAGTCATAAAATATAGGATGAGCATGTTGTAATCCACAGACCCAAAGAAGCTATGTAACATAAGGACATAAGGGAGGATGCTTGAATCTCACTCAGAAATGGAAATAAAATAGACATTGGGGGTGGGTAGAGGGAGAAAACTGGATGGGAGTAGTGGTGGGAAGGGAAATAGGAGAGACAGAATGAAGACTGGTGGTGTGGGGCATCTCAGGGACTCGAAACATTAGGACAATGGAAACTTTCAGGAACATACTAGGGTGAGTCTCCCTAAGACTCCCAGCAATAGGGAATATAGAACCTGAAATGGCCACCTCCTGTAACTGGCAAGACTTTCAGTGGAGGAGTGAGGACACCAACACATCCAGAAAGCCTTTGACCCACAATTTGTTCTGCCTACAAGAAGCTTCGGGATAATGATGGAACAGAAATTGACAGCACAGTCAGGCAATGATTGAGCCAACTTGAAATCCACGTCATGAGAATCTACCCCTGACATTCTTAATAATACTCTCCTATGCACACATGAAACTATCATAGACGTCCTCTGAGAGGCTTCACCCAGCTGCTGATGGAAGTTGGTGCAGAGATCCACAGGCAAACATTAGGTGGAGCCCAGAAAATTTTATGAAAGAGGGGGAAAGGATTGAAGGAGTCAGTGGGGTCAAGGACACCACAAGAAAACCTACAAAATCAATTAACCTGGGTCCATAATGGCTTACAGGGCCTGAACCACTAACCAAATAGCATACATGGGATGGACATAGGTCCCCTATAGAGATGTAAAAGATATGCAGCATGGTCTTTATATGGGACCCCTAACAACTGGAGCAGAGGCTGTCTATGACTGTGTTGCCTGCCTTTGGACACATTTTCCCTAACTGGGCGGCCTTATCTAGGCTCAGTAGGAAAAGCACTTATTTCTACTGGAACTTGATACAGCAAAGAGAATTGATATCTATAGGCAGTCTCCCCTTCTTTGAGGAGAAGGAGAGGGCATTGGGGAGAAAAGGAGAAGAGAGAGAAGAGGGAGGGGAAACTGTGATGAGAATATAAAGTAAATAGTCAAAGTAATCTGTGAAAAGGAAAAAAGAAAGAAAGAAAGAAAGAAAAAAAGAAAGAAAGAAAGAAAGAAAGAAAGAAAGAAAGAAAGAAAGAAAGAAAGAAAGAGGAGGGAGGGATGGAGGGAGGAAGGGAGGGAAGGAAGGAAGAAAGGAAGGAAGGAAGCATGAACAGCTGGATAGACAGCTCATAATAGACAGACTTGATCCCTGCTATTGGGTCTTACAAATCTTGCTGCGATTTAGAAGAATTTATTTTGTCTTTGGGGCTTCAATTTTCTCTTTTGCAAATGTATAAAGTAACATCAACATTAACACTTTCTAAAATGCACCACAATTAAAATCATGATGTAACCATTCTTTGTTACGTGGAGAATTAAATATAATTTTGAGTTATTTTTTCTTATATTTATAGCATTAAAAGAGATTTAAAAATAATTTTCTGAGAATGTGGTCCATAGAATTAATTAAGCAGGACTCAGAAGGGCTCACAGAGACTGAAGGAACAATCATGGAGACTGCATGGGTTTGCACTAGGTCTTCTGCAAATGCGTGGTGCTTGTTTACCTTGGTTATTAGCTTAGGTTATTGAGGGACTCCTAACAGTAGGAATAGTGGGGAGTCTACGCTCTTTAACTTGCTCTTGGGACCCTTTTCCTCTCACTGGTTTTCCTTATCCAGTCCTGATATGAGAGTCTTACTGCATTTCCTAATGCTGTGTTCACTTGATATCTCTGGGAGGTCTGCTCTTTTCTGAAGGGAAACTAAGTAACAGTGGATATGGGGAAGAGGGAGGTGTGGTGGGAACTGGGAGAAGGGAGGGGAAGCAGCCATCAGGATGTATTGTATGAGAGAAGAAGAACGAAAAAGAAAAAAATATCAATTAACTGAAAATGTGCCCTCCAGGTAAATAAAAACATGGAAAAAAATATCTTAAACTTGGTGGATGAATTCAGCCTAAAGTGCTTCTTGGCTGAGAATATTCTAGAAGAAGGCCATTTGCTCTTTAAAATAAAGCCTGTCTTCCTGCTGCTTGGGCTCAGACAGATAAGGCAGGAACAAATTTGACTCCACATCTATATAAGATATATTTAGAGATGTTCTTGGATTTGGCAATAAAGAGTATGCCTAAGTACAAGGTTAGAAATGTCACGTTTTCAACAAAGTGGAGTACAGTGTTATCTTGATGGTAAAATACTTACCTGGCACTCATAAGTGGACCTGGGTTCAACTATTAGCAATTTTTTTTTTAAAAAAGAGCTCCATAATTCCAACTAACAGCAATAACAAGACAAAGAGGCAAGATATATACTGGGCTGGAGTGCTGGCTGAGTGGGTAGGGTGATTGCTGTCAAACCTGAGTTTGATGTCCTAGATCCCCTGAGATCCAAATAATGGAAAGTAAGAAAAGGAGAGAACTGATATTTTTTGACTACTATGTACTAACCACATCATGCCAGCTATGAACATGTGTGTGCACATGTGTGTGTGTGCATACACAGGCACACACACAAGCAAACACACACACATCAAATAAATACAATAATAGTGTGCTTGCATCAACAACACAGATACTAAAATTGGAACGATACAGAGAAGATTAGCATGGCCCCTGCACAAGGATGACACACAAATTTGTGAAGTGTTCCATATTTTTCTTTAAAAAAATAACATGTTTAAAAAGTGTAAAGGAATAATTATCTAAAATGGACTTATTTTTTTTTCTTTTAGGGATTAAAGTCTACAAAAAGAAGGCTATATCATTTTTTCTCTAATTATATAAATAGATTATGAATTTTAGTCCGTATTTTCTGTATAGAAGTTAGACTATCTAGAGGAAGCTTAATTTAGTTGTTATTCTGGTCCTTTATCCTCCTGACCTGAGGGAATGACAATTGTCAATTTGATGTATATGTCCTCAGTTTATTTTTGAAAGTTATTTTTATGCTTCATCTTTTTTCGAGAAAGAAAAAATCATGAAGTTTGGTGGATCTCATAAAATTACAAAGTTTCTGTAAGGCAAAGGACACTGTCAAAAGGACAAAACGGCAATCAACAAATTGGGAAAAGGTCTTCACCAACCCTACATCCGATGGAGAGCTAATATCCAATATATACAAAGAACTCAAGAAGTTAGACCCCAGGGAACCAAATAACCCTATTAAAAAATGGGTACAAAGAATTTTCACATGAAGAAATTCGGATGGCCGAGAGGCACCTTAAGAAATGCTCAACATCATTAGTCATTAGAGAAATGCAAATCAAAACAACCCTGAAATTTTACCTCACACCAGTCAGAATGGCTAAGGTTAAAAACTCAGGAGACAGCAGGTGTTGGTGAGGATGTGGAGAAAGAGGAACACTCCTTCATTGCTGGTGGGATTGTAAGATGGTACAACCTATGGAAATCATTCTGGCGGTTCCTCAGAAAACTGGACATGACACTTCTGGAGGAAGTGTGCTCTCCTGAGCATATACCCAGAGGATTCCCCAGCAATAAGGACACGTGCTCCACTATGTTCATAGCCGCCTTATTTATAATAGCCAGAAGCTGGAAAGAACCCAGATGTCCCTCAATGCAAGAATGGATACAGAAAAATGTGGTATATATACACAATGGAGTACTATTCAGCAATTAAAAACAATGAATTCATGATTTTTTTAGGCAAATGGTTGGAACTGGAAAATATCATCCTAAGCGAGGTAACGCAATCACAAAAGAATACACATGGAATGCAATCATTGATAAGTGGATATTAATTAGCCCTGAAGCTCTGAATACTGAAGATACAATTAGCATATCAAATGATTCCCATGAAGAAGGAAGAAGAGGGCCCTAATCCTAGAAAGGCTTGATCCAGCATTGTAGGGGAGTACCAGGACAGAGAAAAGGGAGGGGGAAAGATAGGAGAATGGATGGAGAGAAGAGGACTTATGGGACATATGGGGGGGGGAGGACTGGGAAAGGGGAAAGCTTTTGGAATGTAAACAAAGAATATAGAAAATGAAAAAAAAGTTTGGTAGAGGGTACAATAAGAGTTAGGGGAAGGGACAGAATGTGAATAAAACATGTTGTATGGATAACTTAAATAAGAATATTCAAGTTGTGCTCTATATCTTCAATTTAATATTCACATAAAGTGTAGTGCAATACCACATATACTTGAATCTTATTTTTTCTCTAACGGGTTTAAATTTTTTCTAGCTTGTAAAAATGTAAGTATTTAGTTAATTTCTCTTCATTAGACAGTCACTTATTCAAAATTTACTTTAAAGCTGACTTTGCATCTGTATCTCTAACAAGCTGTAAAGAGCAGAATGCAGGAAGTGTAGTACCCAGGCACTTGCCTCCCAGTTCCGGTAAGACCTGCAGAGCCCAAGGACAGGTAAAATAAAGACACAGTGATCCGTAGCCAATGTGAAAACAGCTCCAATGGTCGTTTGCTTCTGAGTGTCTCTGCGCACCTGACCTGGAATACCATCTTCTCTCTCTGACTCCAAATGGGCAGAGTTTGAATTACAATATCTTTCCCAAAAGTGTTGCTATGTCTCCCTGTAACCAGGAGGGTTTTAACTGATGTTGGAGAAGTTATATGTCAGGTTTGGGTTAACTATGATTTCCACAGATTAAAGGCTACTGGTATTTCCCATTCCTCAGAAGGGTTGGTGCTGGATTTGTAGCCCCTGAAGGAATTTTAAACTCTGCTGATGCAAAAAGACTTCAGCCTTTGATTTGGGGTATTGGATATTGACCCGTTACTCACACAGAGTCCTGTGCCTGCTCTCCTACATACAGGGAACTGGGCCCTGGCTTTCCCTAAAGCATCTGCACCCCTCCCTTCAGGTTCTGTTGAGTCTCAGCCTGTAAATGTCGATTTCACTTTGTAAAGGCCAGACAGTTGTCAGTTCTTCCAAGGGATTCTGGGAGAAACAGCTTAGGACAATGCCTTTAGCAACACCAACATTTCGCATGTCACTCTGGTGCTCTGACTGCAGCCTTTCTCTGCTTCTTTGTCCCGGTCTCATCAAACTGCCATCATCAGTGAGTCAGTCAGCTCTGCATTGGATTGGCACTGGAAACAAACTTAGTTTCAAACTACTCAAATTCTGGCAGATCGACTTGTGATCTTTGTTGGCTATGTAATAAGCCTGCCCAAGAGTAGTGATTTTGCTAATCTTAAGATGAGAGACAAATAACTTTTTAAATTTTAGTTAATATCTAATCCAGTTATTTCTCTTTAATTCTGATAGTGTGGTAAGATCCCAGCCGTAGATGAGGCTCCTGACGATCTATCCCATCATCAGATCTACAGATGAACCAAGGTCAATTTACTTTAACGGGATAGCAGTCTCTTGGAGGAAAGGAGCCTAAAGTTTAGAAGAGCTAAGCACATTGACTTTACGTTTGTGACAAAAATCTCATAATTGGGATGATATCTAAAGACAGGATAGCAGTTTCCACTCAAGTCTCTGAATACAGAAGGCTTGAGAATGCTATGTTTGAAACTTCATGATTAGACCTGGAAAAAGAATGAAAAGAAACCAGAGCTTTCCTTCTGTCTCAGACTCTTCCCTTTATCACCCCCAAGTATTTTGACACTCTTATCTCCTGAGACAATGAAAGTGCCTGATGAAGTGCAGGAAATAGAAAGGCCGCCATAGGCACTGTGACACCCATCAATCAAGATGTTGGATAGATAGACAGCCCTCAGACTCAGCCACAGTGCTCACCCAAGAGGAATGCTGAGAAATATGTGATGGAGAATGGCTGAAGCATCTTCAGTGTCTCATGATGCCGTGGTACCCAGGGAAGCATCAGTGCCTTCTGGGAGTTGGATAGGGATGTATAGTCTAGGCAACAGGACTGACTCATGCAGGCAGATAATAGAGAGAAGTGTTCACCAGCATCAGTGACTCTTATCTGCAGTCAGCAGCCCAGCCTGAGGGTATTTACAGGTTGTGGAGGCTCTGTAGTATGCATACCCCAAGAGACCTCCAACAGTCAAGTAAGAAGGGCAGTGTTAGAATCTATATAATTATGTGCCAGCAATACCTTCAGCCTCTCCAATGCAGAATGTCTCCCTACTCCTCAAATTTTATCCATAATGCCCTACTTGTTTCGTACTGATATTTAATCAGTTGAAGCCACAGGAGCTAAGCTGTCATATGGAATCTGCAGTTGGATCTAGGGTAGATTTATTTTGTCCGGGTGTCTGAATCTAGGAGCTGCATTCTCTGTAGCTATCAGTAGCAATAAGTCTTAAGGAAGTTAAGAAAGTAAAGATAGAGAGACAGAGCTGTAAGGCAGAGGGGCACAGGAAGGATCACATGCAACTCAAACTTGGACTCTGTCTTCTAGCACATTTTTTAAATCCTGTAAAGTTACAAATTCTGCTAGATTTGCAGTCAGGTTGGGAACTGTGAAAAGTCCCCAGAGAAAGGATGAAAACTCTTACATATAATGAGGAATGGCTCTAGAGCCAAGAACAGCAAAGAATAGTACAATAAATGTCAAGCCTGAGAGCAAACTCTTATGTAGGAGCCTGAGAAGTTATACCCAAGGAAGGAAGCTAGGCTTGGGTGAGCTAATGGACATGCTCGGCCATGACTGCTCCCCATCCCAGATGACCTCAGCAGGTGGAGTTCTGCGGAGTATCTGTTAGGGGAAGGTGGAGAGGCTCAAGAGGCTAGTAGTAGAAAGACTCATGACAAGGGTCTGAGCGGATTCAAAATCACACATGTGAAAACTTGGGGTACTCTCAGATATTCAGTGAGCAACTGAACCCAGAGTCACAGTAGTCCCAGCTGTGGGAGAAAACCTACTAAAGAGACGGTATAGCATCAGCCTTTCCAGAGTCAACCATTGTGACTGGTGTCTGCATGTGATTAAAAGGTACAATTACATTTTCAGATAGGCTTAGTTAATGCAGATGATATTTTAGAAGGCATAATTTCTAGAATTCAAAGTTGCTAAGAGTAAGCATAAGCAGAACAGTACTTTGTTTCTTGGCAACACTTTTGCTTTTTTTGCGTTGCAAAATTCCCATTTTAATGAACATCTCACTTAATCCTTCCAATAATCCTTCAGGAAAGGGAGGGTGGAGTGTTTCATTTTCCTTATTTGTAGATGAACTTAAAGAAAATTTGAATGACTTGTCAGATGTTCCTTAGCAAGTTCCTGCTAGAATCATGGGCTGTGGTTCCTCTCCAAAGCAAAGTGAAAGTGCATCTAACTTGTGTCTTCTATGGACCACATGTTGACCTGTGTGTGGCTTCACTTGATCTCACAGCAATGCTTCAAGGTACACTTTATTATTCCTTCTTAAAGATCAATAACCTGGGTGAGTAAGGTTGCTCAGTCTGTGAAATGCTTGCTTGAAAGCACAATCAATGACCTTGGATTCTTTTCTAGAACCCAGATAAAATTGCCTAGCATGGTGGAACATTCCTGGAATCGTAGTGCTGAGAGATTGGAGGCATCTAAATTCCTGGGACTCATAGACTGGACAACCTATACTACTTGACAAACTCCAGGTCAATAAGAGGTTCTCTCTTAATAAATAAGATGAGATTTGACCTCTACAAACATGTGCTTATATATGTATACACATGCATGAACACACACACACAAACATGTACTAACTACTACACACAGGATGAGTAAATTGAATATCAATGAATGGTAATTTATTATTTCTTATCTATTTAGGGTACACATTTGGATGAGCCTGAATAAATCAATACGTGGAAATTATTCCCACCTCCCCCCATGGTCTTAGGCTTCTTTTGTCCTTTCAGCTTTGTGAGTATGCTCTAGAAGGGTTTGGGATAATGTGGAAGAAGGACCTGATTTGGTGGCAGAGAGCCAGATGTAAGAAACTCCAGTGGTTTCAAGTTTGCAAGGGAAAGGAGCAAGGAAGGGAGAACAGGTACATTTTGTGAACAAATTCAGGAGCTGAGAAGAGGGAGGTGTACCTTGAGGTGGTTTGTGGTCTCAGCCCATGCAGAGATGCAGCCAGAAGGGAAGATAGCCAGGGCACAGGATACATGTCCAGTTGTACAAGTCAGAGTGCACCATTGACCTCCTTCCCACCCCCAGCCTGTGAAGGATGGGCTTCAGCCCTGAAGCATGAACTGTGAGTACCCTTTGCCTAGCATCCATTAAGTAAATGCTATTCTTTTCCTTGGCAGAAAATACAAATTTCTCTGCCCAGAGCTGTTGTGTAATAGAACAGTTTGCGCTACCCATCTTTATGAGCATGGTCCTCACCTTCCTAGGAAGCAAGGGTGGGGGGAAAGAGTGCTCAGTGACAATTTGGTCAGGCAGCTTTTGCAAGAAGGCTCTGGCCAGGAGCAAAGACTCCCTAGAAGGCAGAGGTGGCAGAGGTAGGCTTGGGGACTTTGGAGAATAGACAAGATGCTTTGGAATCTGTGTTATGCAAACCTTAGAATGGGCCCCAGGGGGTCACACCTGACCTTTAGCTGTCTTCCACCACAGGCATACTTTTTGGTTTTTTGGCCAATTATGCTCCTAAACACACTGAAAAGTACTCTGGTCACGGACAGTTTGTGAGGAAGCTGAAATGCCTCTGGAATAATACCACGCTCAGGACAGAGGGAAAGGGTAAACAAAACCCTATTTTGTGTTGCAAATCTACAGTTTTGTTAAATGCTGTAGAAATCCCCTTGGTAGCTACCTTACCCAGCTCTGATGAAAATGCATTTGCGGTACTCTAAGTGTCAAGAAATCACATCCTATCAGGCCAAAGAGGTCAAGAGCATCTCCCCAACTGAAGAATAAAACTCATTAAAATGGTCTTTCCAGCAAGAGAAGGCCATTTCCTAGCCTTCGTCCAGCTTTGTCTTTTTATTATCTTAGATTAATGTTTTGTAGAACTAGGGACACAAGTGAAAGAGCACAATGCACATTTGTATTAGAAATAAAAAATGTGGTTATGACAGGAGGAAAATGCATGGTAAACAGCATCAGAAACACAGCACAGGCGGAAGTCAACTGAATGGAACATTGTTGACTGGCAGGTAACGCATTAAAATGCTATTTCAGCTTACAGAATTGATAGCAAACTTGCTGAAGGAGAATGTAAGCCAAGAAGGATGACGACGCCAATCCCCAAGTTCTGTTTCCTGCCACACACTGTAGTGAAACCCACGGGGGAAGTCTTAGTACAGCAAATAGGTGTGAGTCCAGAGGAAAACATAAGTTGACAATTGGCAAATTTCCTTTCTGGCCTGAAAGGAGACAGCACACCAGGATTTTTTTGTTTTTGTTTTTGTTTTTTTAAAGAAAAGAAATTGGGGAAATGACATCCTTCACAATAGCCACAAACAATATAAAGTATCTTGGTGTGACTCTAACCAAACAAGCGAAAGATCTGCATGACAAGAACTTCAGGTCTCTGAAGAAGGAAATTGAAGACCTCAGAAAATGGAAAAATCTTCCATGCTCATGGATTGGCAGAATTAATATAGTAAAAATGGCCATCTGGCCAAACACAATCTACAGATTCAATACAATCCCCATTAAACTCAGTTCTTTATAGAGTTAGAAAGAGCAATTCTCAAATTCATCTGGAATAACGAAAAAACAAGGATAGCTAAAGCTATTCTCAACAGTAAAAGAACTTCTGGGGGGAATCAGTATCCCGGACCTCAAGCAGTGCTACAGAGCAATAGGGTTAAAAACTGTATGGCATTGGTATAGTGACAGGTAGGTAGATCAATGGAACGGAATTGAAGACCCAGAAATGAACCCGCACACCTATAGTTATTTGATCTTCAACAAAGGAGCTACAACCATCTAGTGGAAAAAGGATAGCCTTTTCAACTAATGGTGCTGGTTCAACTAAAGGTCAGCATAAAGAAGAATGCAAATGGTTCTATTCTTATCTCCTTGTACTAAGCTCAACTCTGAGTGGATCAAGGACCTCCACATAAAACCAGACACACTGAAACTAATAGAAAAGAAACTGGGGAAGACCCTTGAGGACATGGGCACAGGGGAAAATTTCCTGAACAGAAAACCAATAGCTTATGCTCTAAGATGAAGAATTGACAAATGGGGACCTCATAAAATTACAAAGTTTCTGTAAGGCAAAGGACACTGTCAATCAGACAAAACAGCAACCAATAAATTGGGAAAAGATCTTTACCAACCCTACAGCTGACAGAGGGCTAATATCCAATATATACAAAGAACTCAAGAAGTTAGACTCCAGAGAGCCAAATAACCCTATTAAAAATGGGGTACAGAGCTAAACAAAGAATTTTCACCGAAAGAATTTCGAATGGCTGAGAAGCACCTTAAGAAATGTTCAACATCATTAGTCATTAGGGAAATGCAAATCAAAACAACCCTGAGATTTCATCTCACACCAGTCAGAATGACTAAGTTTAAAAACTCAGGAGACAGCAGAATTTGGTGAGGATGTGGAGAAAGAGGAACACTCCTCCATTGCTGGTGGAATTGCAAGCTGGTGCAACCACTTTGGAAATCAATCTTGGCGGTTCCTCAGAAAACTGGGCATGACACTTCTGGAGGACCCTACTATACCACTCCTGGGCATATACCCAGAGGATTCCCTAGCATGCAATAAGGACACATGTTCCACTATGTTCATAGCAGCCTTAATAATAGCCAGAAGCTGGAAAGAAGCCACATGTCCCTCATGGAGGAATGGATACAGAAAATGTGGTATATTTACACAATCGAATACTATTCAGCAATTAAAAGCGAGGAATTCATGACATTCTTAGGCAATCCTAAGTGAGGTAAGCCAGTCACAAAAGAACACACATTGAATGCAGTCACTGATAAGTGGATATTAGCCCAGAAGCTCTGAATACCCAAGACACAATTAACATATCGAATGATCTCCAAGAAGAAGGAAGGAGAGGGCCCTGGTCCTGGAAAGGCTTCTTGATGCAACAATGCAGGGGATTACCAGGACAGAGAAGTGGAAGAGGTTTGATTGGGGGAATAGGTGGAGGGAAGAGGGCTTATAGGACTTATGGTGGGGAGGACTGGGAAAGGGGAAAGCATTTGGAATGTAAACAAAGAATGTAGAAAATAAAAAAAAATTAAAAATAAATCCCAACAAGTACCTGGTGCTTGGCACCCATTATTATGACTATTTGGGATTAGGGGGTGTAAAGGAAGGCTCATTACTTGTTGGAGCCATCTCTCAGAGATAAAGCCAGAAGCAAGTAAATTTAGTCAGACCAACAATATTACAAAACTCTAATATTGAGAAGAGGCACACTTTACTGCTGGTGCAACGGGTCCTCCTGTGAAAGTCCTGTTTCATGTATGATTTAACAATTAGGAATTCTCCCTGTGAAAGGGCGGGTTGATTTTTCTTTGATATTGTCCTTAATGGGCTACCCAGTGAATGTCTCCACATCCATGTTCCTACAGCCAACATTAAGCGATTTAGTGAATATGTATTATATATATATATATATATATATATATATATATATATATATATATATATATATATATATATCATACGATGATGGCATGGGAGAGTCTAGAGGAGAGAGAGGAAGTAGGTGGAATGAATATAAGTGAGAGTCATTGTGTACATGTATGAAATTTTCAAAGAACAAATTGAAAAGAATTAAGAACAGAATCCACATTTTGGATTGTCATGGGAACCAGTAGGCTAGAACCAAAAGAGACAAGAAAGGACAGTGAGGAAGGGGATCAAATCTGAGAAGATGCATATGTGTGAAAAATGCCAAAACAGAAGCTAGTTGTTCCAGGTACCTGTTCGTTCCTGTGATTAAACATCCTGGCCAAAAGCAGCGAGTGTTTGATTTATCAAGTGCACCAGTGAACAGCTCCTCCTTTAACTTTATCCCAATCCTGTGGTGTTTGGAACACTAGCTCTCTGGTACATTATAACTGATCTGGACTGTCAGCTTGACTAAACAGCAGATAGTCAGAAGGGATTAGTAAGTCACACCTCTCCAGGTGAGTCTATGAGGTCTTGTCCAGAGGTGACTGACTTAAGTGTGGGGGAATCCACCCTGAATTTGAGCAACAGCTTTGCTTGTGAGACTAGGTGTGATCAAAAAGGGGAAAGGGGGAAAGGCCCACCAGGGTGGTTGTTCTCTTTCGCTTTCTGTCTCACAGGTGATGAAGCTTCTCCTCTACATGCGTCCAGCATCCTGAAGTGCACAGGACCAAGCATCTGTGGGACTTATCCTTGGAAAGCATTAGCTGAATGATCCTCCCTGATTAAGTTGTTGTATCAGGTGTTTTGTTTTAATGCATAGTGGATACATGCAAGCAGCCATCTCCAATCTTACTTCTAGTTAGTGGCAGGATACCCATTAGTTCCACACTGCCACATTTGTACTTTTCTATCACACCATTGCAACCCAGGTATTTACGTGAAGGTTAAACTTTCTCACCACACTACCTATAAAACTCAGCTTCCTCTCCAGTTCTCTTCTAGAAAAGTGCTCATTTAGGATGAGGTTGTTGTTTTCTCTCTGGTCTTGGTCTATCTCGGATGATCATTTAATTCTGTTTATCTCCCTCCCGGTGTGTACACATGGGTTAATTTTTTATTTACCCTCCCCTCCCTGTGAGTGAGGTTTGGGATGCCTGGCAGAGATGGCAGACAATGCTTTCATGGGCGACCAAGGACATAGATGCACTGGCTGTCAGCCTCGGGCAGGGACACAGACTTGTCTCCCACCAGCGGAGCAATGATGCATTTCCCCCAAATGTTCCAAGAATGGACTGGAATGTGACAAGACAAGGTCCATGAGGCCCCATGAATGCTTTCACATGGCACCAGCCAGAAAACAAACACAACAGTCATTCTTGGATTAGTGAGAAAATACTTCCATAGGGGTCTCAAAGATAGCTGTCTGTCTCTTTGTAAAAGGGAAGAGATGAGGTGTGACAATTGGCCCCATTGCTTGGTATGTTTTGCCAGGCGGAGGTCATCTATGAAGGGCACTAGACACCAACAGAGAAGAAACAGACTCTAACACAATGGAAAAATACTGTTTCAGGAGAGGCAAAATTGCATCTAAAGAAGACAATTCAGGTTAAAATAGAAAGGCAGTAATTCATATTTAAAAATATGCTATTTATTTTTCTTTAATGCAGTGGGATATAAAGGACATTTGTAGCCAGCTGAGTGTGTATTCCATTCTTAACCAAGATACTCTGACTTCTGAAATTTGGTTTTGAGTTCCACAAAATGTTGTTGATAAAGCCTTGTTTATCTGTGTGCTGGAATGGTGAAATGAGATCTGAGTCCAGTGGTTTGCTGGACAAGGTTATGAGAACATGTGTAGGCCTATTGGGTACCCATGTCTCAAGACAAGTAGATGGGCTGTACATCATTTTTCCTGATTTTTCTCAGTTTTTATTTCTTCCAGGATATGCATACTGAAGCAGAGATTAACAACAATTTTTTTTTAAAAAAATCCATAATATGTTAGTTAGATATACAAAGAGATTAGTGGTTTTAAGGAGAAAGTACAGGGAGGAGATATCTAGTCTTCTCCAATACTCTTCTTTACTCCAGACCCTTTTGCCATCTCTTCTTTCTTCAAAGGCAGTGTCTGAGAGAGTATCTCTGCTATCACATTTGAAGCATAGATAGCATCCTTAACTGGTTCCTTTCTTTTTCCCACTCCCAAAACCCCCAGAAAATAAAGGAAATGAAAAGGAACTCACTTCCCTGAACTTCTGGCTAAATCATCTGACATGTCCACTGAATGGTGAAAGTTCCTGATCTTAGATGAGAGTTGGGTATGAGTAGACAGAAGCAGTTTGTATGAATAAATCCCAGATGTAAGAACTCAGTGCCTCTGCCTGGTTTGCTGGTGCTTCCTATACAGTTCAATAATAGTGTATCTTCCATCTATCATATGCTAATTTCATTATAGTCTAGGATGTATATTGATATATACCATCATTCACTAGAAGGGAAGGGTGTGATTTTTATAGCTATGAAGATATTTTGGACTTTAGATGACCTAAGTGCATGTCTCATCAACTAATACCAACAAAAATCAAGAGCAATGCTAAAAAAAAAATGTCATTTTCTAATTTTCATTCTTTCTGCACCCTCTTGGTATTTCATATCTATGTAAGTTTTCTCAAAACTTACAATTATGAAAACATTGCCATATTGAGTTCTCTGGCCACAAAAGGTCATTAATTATGGACATTCTATAAAACTGTAAAGAGAATATTATATATCTGCAGCTATGGCAAGAAAAATGACTGAAGGGAGAACTTTTCTGTGCATGTGATAAAGCAAGGACATCTTAACTCTGTCCTGTGTTCTAGCATCCACTTTCTGTGCAATCTTCTACAGTCGCCTTAAGTCTGTGGCTTATTTTTTTTTCCACTATAAAATGATATAAATGCTTTTGACAATCAATGTTGTGTTTTAAAGACTGAAAGTGTCAATCTAATGTAACATTTATGATTTTTAAAGATGATCATCATTATATGTAGAAGTATAAGATAGATTGTTTTTTTCTTTTGTTAACATGTAGAGTAGAATTAACTCAAAACTGGTTCAAAAGATGAACTCTTGCATCTTGAAAAGACACATTTTATTTAAGCTTAGAGGGCTTACCCAGGGCTGTAATGCAATGAAGAATTCTTTCTTTTAAAAATGCTTTAAAAATTGTATTTTAGTACATTTATCTCATGTGAGGATATATGTGTGTGAGAGAGAGAGGGGGCAGTATGTCCACATGCTATGGCATGCGTGTGGATATCAGGGGACAGGACTTGGGGTTGGTCCTTTCCTTTTTCCAGGTGGGTTCCTGGACAGAACTCCTATCATCTGGTTTAGCAGCAAGCACTTTTCGCTGGTAACAGTTTCCATAGCACTTTCTTGGTTTCTGGAATAATAGAAACGTGTTTATAACTAAGATAGTGACCTATTCCGCAGTTGTTATTTTGTGACCTCTTGTGTCTTTAGGACATCTTGTGTCTTTAGGTTTGGACTCCAAATTCTTAAGAGAAATAGGAGAATAGCATCATCATCTCCAAACAACCACAGCAGTGGGAGTTTGGGATTGCTGTCTGTAATCATGCCTTATGTTTCCCAACCTTCTTAGATATCTTATTCCTGTTCATGAGGAGTAAAGGAACCTGACAAATTAATTGAACTTGAAGAACTCACAACTGAACACGGTACTGTTTGAATCTCAGAGAAGAGCTCATGGAGCAGACAATAAAGCCAAGTCCAGTTAAGCTCTCTTCATTACCTTTGCCTCACATTTCTTTTTTTTTTTTTTCGATATATTCTTTATTTACATTTCAAGTGATTTTTCCTTTCCTGGATCTCCCATCCCCCAAAGTCCCATAAGCCCTCTTCCCTCCCCCCTGTTCCCCAATCCACCCCTTCCCACTTCCCTGTCCTGGTATTCCCAGACACTGCTGCACTGAGCTTTTCCAGGACTGGGGGCCACTCCTTCCTTCTTCTTGGGCATCATTTGATATGTGCATTGTGTCTTGGGTATTCCAAGTTTCTAGGATAATATCACTTATCAGTGAGTGCATACCATGAGTGTTCTTTTGAGACTGGGTTACCTCACTTAGGATGATGTTTTCCAGTTCCATCCATTTGTCTAAGAATTTCATAAATTCATTGTGTTTAGTGGCTCCATTGTGTATATATATATATATATATATATATATATATATATATATATATATATATATATACCACATTTTCTGTATCCATTCCTCTGTTGAGGGACTTCTGGGTTCTTTCCAGCTTCTGGCTATTATAAATAGGGCTGCTATGAACATAATGGAGCATGTATCCTTATTACATGCTGGGGAATCCTCTGGGTATATGCCCAGGCGTGGTATAGTGGGGTCCTCTGGAAGTATCATTCCCAGTTTTCTGAGGAACCACCAGACTGACTTCCAGAGTGGTAGTACCAGCTTACAACCCCACCAGCAATGGAGGAGTGTTCCTCTTTCTCCACATCCTCACCATAAGTGATCTGAAATGCTACCAGGGAAAGAATAGTCTCGAAGTGGAGAGGGAGAAGATAAAAAGATAACAGAAAGGCAGTAATTCATAACAGAAAACAAATACGCCTTCTGACTTGAGGACAAGACTCCCAAGGCTTCCTGGTTGTTACCAGCAATACTGGAACTGAGCTCTTGTTGCTGCCCCTGAGCTGTAACATGACTTCCATCAGTAGAATATTGGACTGACTCAGCCTCCAGCAGCCCTGGCTTTCACAGGCTACTGAGAAAGTGAATGACCTTGGCTAATCTTTTGCATATCTTATTTTGGCTTTATTAAGTTTTATACAACCTAAAGTTCTGATATTTAAATACAATGGAAAACAGTATACATAATCATATTAAGTAACAGATTCACAAACTCACTTAGGTACAATATTCACATAGGTGTTTATGTATGTGTGTTCATATGTGTCTGTGCATGTATGCTCATAGCATCCCCATGTTTGTATGTGTATGTTTGCATTTGTATATGTGTTTGTATGAGTGTCTGTGCACACATATGTGTCTGTGTATGTACACATGAGAGTATGTTCTTGTCTATGCATATTTAGCAATTGCGCAGGTGCTATCTCATAAGGTGTGTCAAGTGTTACGGCCAATTCTAACCATGCTGTGAGCTGGAACTTCAGAACTGATTCATGCAGCTTTTCTTTGTGTAGGTTAGTATAGGGATAAAGACAAAGTGCCTTCTGGTTCTAAATACTGTAATTACTTTATTTTCTATCTGTATCTATTGTGCATAGCTTAATTATGATGTAGAGGTTGCTACTCAAAATCAGAGAAAAATAGAGAACATTACAATGAAGTTGGCCATGACATGTGTCCTTCCTCTGAGGGAGTCTTTTCATTTCAAGCACGGGAAGGCAGTATGGATGTATCTGTATAAACTGAGTGGATGGATACTGAACACTGAATTCTTGGCCACTATGAATGAGGCTCAGATGGGCACAGCAGAGGTGAGCACGGTGACTGGGCTGTGCTAGGCCTGCCCATTCTTTTAATTACTGTGAAATAAAAGCCAAACACATCAACTCTTGGGAGAGTAAAAATCAGGGGAGGGAGTGATGACTGTCCTTCATAAATGGTTTTCTACTTCAGTGTCCCCCAGAGGTAGGAGGAGGGCCCAGATAACCTCTGCAAGTCCCACCTTAGCTCCTCTATTCTCCAAAACACTGGCCCTGAAGGAAGGTGTCACACATGGTCAGTGTGTCCTGTCACACACTGAATGATGTTGCCCCTCTGCCCCAGTGAAACATCTTAATGATAAAGGCTGTCTTTGGGGAAGGATTGTGACTTGTCTTTTAGAGGAAGATGAAATCTATTAAGACAGCGAGGACAAAAAACAAAGCTGTGTCCCTGGAAAGACTTCTAAAGCGGAGTGCGGTTAGCAGCCCCCACCTTTGTTGGAAGAGTACCCTTCAGCTGCTCTGCCTCCTGACTGCATTACTATGCTTGTTGGTGTATAAAATTGCTGCTTGGTGTGTATAATTTATAAGCTCTAAAAAATGATAAATCGTCTCAAGTAAGAAGAGTGATTTGTGCTTGAGTCCTCAGGGTACTTTTGTAGAGGAATTAATTTCTTGGGGGAAATTGTCTATAAGTTCCTGTGGAATATTAGTTAACTAGTTCGTAGCTGGGATTTATTTAATGTGGTGTGTTTAAATGTCTACTTACTGGCTTGAATAGGGTTCATCTGGGTGAATGATACTTTGTAGCAAAGTTTTTAATGGCTTGGGAAGCTTAGAGGGAAGAGAAAACCCAGTTCATTTATTTTTCTTAATTTTTGCTATTTCAAAGAAATTGCTGGAGCTCTCTCAAGAGCGCTTGCTTCCTTCTCAGGAAGGAACGACTTTGCCAGACAGGCGTATGTGGCTATATCTCAGATACATTTGGCTGTTTTCACTGAAATCTAGTGCGTAGAAGTCATTGATACCGATATAAATTCTCTAAAGGCACAGAACAATCTGACACAAGAAACAATTTCTAGCCTTAAAATGTTCACAGCATTGAGGCTGATAAACTCTTATGTGACCTGTGGGCCCCAGGGACCATAATTCAAAATCATTTTCTAAGGATTTTCTACAAAGTCCTATCCACTTTTCTAAGCTTGTATTCTAATCCCCAAGATGGCAAAGGAGAAGGAGGAGGAGGAGGAGGAGGAGGAGGAGGAGGAGGAGGAGGAGGAGGAGGAGGAGGAGGAGAAGCAGCAGCAGCTAGAATTAAACTAATAAAGACACTACAAGTTGATTTACTAATTAAAGGAATGGTTACATGATAACCCTGAATCTTTAGATGTGTGTTTAGAAGACAGGAAACTAGTAAGGTGTCAGTAACAGTGGGGACTTTAAGGAAAGGGGGCACAAAACAGGTGGTAAGGATGGAGAAAGGGGAGTAGGGGAACAGGAAAGACTGAGTCAGATGGTGACAGAAGAAGCTAGAGAAGGAAGGATGGGGCATAACTGATGCTGAAGACTCGAACATGATATGTGGAATACTGCTACTGTAAAAGCTCCCTAAATATATACTTTTCATGTAGTTAAAAAAGGGGTCCAAAATGGAGTTACCCAATAAAGAGGTCGATGCCTCTCCCATACATCATTAGTATCAAATAAAAACCCCAGTGCCAAATATTGGTTACCTCTTTTCAAGCTGTTTGTGAGAAGGTTCCATAGACACCTTTCAAACATTACAGTTCATTGTCATTTTCCTTGTTCCTTCATAAGGTGAAGAAACGAATTCATTGCTGAAGACACCACAAAATTGACTCATAGGACACTGACAAACTAAACTGGTACTGCTTAGAGCTGCTCTCCATTGGAGACCTTGTGCTCAATCCAATGGTTGGTAGGGAGCACCCACCTCTGTATTTGTCTGGTACAGGAGATAGCTATATCAGGCTCCCGTCAGCAAGTGCTTGTTGACATCCACATTAGTGTCTGGGTTTGGTAACAGTATATAGGGTGGATTCCCAGGTAGAGCAATCTCTGGATGGCCTTTCCTTCAGTCTCTGTTCCACATTTTGTCTATGTGTCTCCTCCCGTGCATGCCTGGTATTCTTAACGCATCCAAACACCTATGGCTGCCATAGGTCTTAGAGGAGAACTTTTTTATTAAATGGACACAGTCATAAATTATATCTAAGTTTTTATCCTTATACTCATAGATTAGTGCGTCTCCCAGTCTTCATCAGAGACGTTTCTTCTTCTTCTTCTTCTTCTTCTTCTTCTTCTTCTTCTTCTTCTTCTTCTTCTTCTTCTTCTTCTTCTTCTTCTTCTTCTTCTTCTTCTTCTTCTTCTTCTTCTTCTTCCTCCTCCTCCTCCTCCTCTTTTTCTTCTTTTCTCCCTCCTCCTCTTCTCCCCTCCTCCCCCCCTCCTCCTACTCTTCCTCTCCTCCTCCTCCTTCTCCTCCTTCTCCTCCTTCTCTTTCTGTAGTAGTAGTAGTAGTAGTAGTAGTAGTAGTAGTAGTAGTAGTAGTAGATGTGATTAGTACAGAAACTAACAACTAGTCAACATATAGAGAATAAGAAACTAAGAGATTGTGCAGTACTTAGTTTTAAACATGACATCCATATCACACTTTATTCCCCCAAGGACTCAGAGGTGATTATAGAAGAGATGACAGAAAGATTTCACAGGCCTGAGGCAACAAATAATCACACACGTGCACATGAACTCACAATAGCTGATCCTGGATGCTCAAGACCCATACAAGATCTAGCCAACCAAAATCCTAGCATGGGTGGAGAAAGGATTAATGAAGTCCCATCCCTAGTTGAGAACTTATTGATAATTGGTGACTATTAGGAGAGGGAAAGTTACTTTTCTTCAGGGATGTGGGCTCTGAGAGGCTACCCATGCTCTGACAGATGGTCCCATACCTATGTGCATGCAGGAAACATCTAATCAACTCATTGTTTATTAAATTAAAAAGAAAATAAGGAGAAAGTACATAAATCTGGGAGGAAGAAGTGTCAGGTAGTAAAGGTACTAAAGGGAAGAAGAAGGGTGATTTAGACCCAAATGCATTGTATGTATTTATGAATAGTAAATAAAATAGTTAATTAAAATTATAGTATGTTTTATTGCATTCATCTGTATTTTCCAAGTTCTTAGGATTCATGAACAATTGTAGTGGAAAAAATTACTAAATGATGAAACCAGTGAAAAGGACTTTGATTATTTTTTGATGTGACCGACATAGGCTTTTTGAAATTACTTCTTCCAAGTGATCTTCAAGTCCCAAGGTTGCCCAGCTTGCACTGTATGCATCCAAGTACAAAGACTGCATTGCAAAGTTGACTGAGAGTTGCTTAACAAGACAAGCAAGGCTTTAGACCCAATGATCCCACTAC
This sequence comes from Apodemus sylvaticus, assembly GCF_947179515.1. Taxonomy (NCBI): domain Eukaryota; kingdom Metazoa; phylum Chordata; class Mammalia; order Rodentia; family Muridae; genus Apodemus; species Apodemus sylvaticus. The sequence continues at coordinate 75,709,563 of NC_067484.1, forward strand.
CTGCTACTTTTTGTATTTTATCCTAAATATTAGTATATAGGCCTGGAGAATTCACTCAGTTAAAGGTAACTGTTGCTGTTGCAGAGGACCTAGATTCAATTCTTAGTATCCACATGCCAACTCTCAACTGTCTGTAACTCTAATTTCAGGGATCCAACACCCTCTTCTGGCTTCCTCAGGTACCAGGCATACATATAGTACACATACATTTGGACGCAAACCATCCATATTCAAAAAATAAAAAGAAAATCTGAGGGAATCAGTATCCCTGACCTCAAGCAATACTACAGAGCAATAGTGTTAAAAACTGCATGGTATTGGTACAGTGACAGGCAGGAGGATCAATGGAACATGATTGAAGATCCAGAAAAGAACCCACACACCTATGGCCACTTGATCCTCGACAAAGAGCCAGAAATCATCCAATGGAAAAAAGATAGCCTTTTCAACAAATGGTGCTGGTACAACTGGAGGTCAGCATGCAGAAGAATGCGAATTGATCCATCCTTGTCTCCTTGTACTAAGCTCAAATCCAAATGGATCAAGGACCTCCACATAAAGTCAGACACTCTGAAGTTAATAGAAAAGAAACTGGGGAAGACCCTTGAGGACATCGGTACAGGGAGAAAGTTTCTGAACAGAACACCAATAGTGTATGCTCTAAGAGCAAGAATTGACAAATGGGACCTCATAAAATTACAAAGTTTCTGTAAGGCAAAGGACACCATCAAGAGGACAAATCGGCAACCAACAAATTGGGAAAAGATCTTCACCAATCCTACATCAGAGAGAGGGCTAATATCCAATATATATAAAGAACTCAAGAAGTTAGACTCCAGAAAACCAAACAACCCTATTAAAAATGGGGTACAGAGTTAAACAAAGAATTCTCACCTGAAGAACTTCGGATGGCGGAGAAGCATCTTAAAAAAGGCTTAACTTCATTGGTCATTAGGGGAATGCAAATCAAAACAACCCTGAGATTTCACCTTACACCAGTCAGAATGGCTAAGATTAAAAATTCCGGAGATAGCAGGTGTTGGAGAGGGTGCGGAGAAAGAGGAACACTCCTCCACTGCTGGTGGGGTTGCAAATTGGTACAACCACTCTGGAAATCAGTCTGGCGGTTTCTCAGAAAACTGGGCACCTCACTTCCAGAAGATCCTGCTATACCACTCCTGGGCATATACCCAGAGGATTCCCCACCATGTAATAAGGATACATGCTCTACTATGTTCATAGCAGCCCTATTTATAATTGCCAGATGCTGGAAAGAACCCAGGTATCCCTCAACAGAAGAGTGGATGCAAAAAATGTGGTATATCTACACAATGGAGTACTATTCAGCCATTAGAAACAATGAATTCATGAAATCCTTAGGCAAATGGATGGACCTAGAGAACATCATACTAAGTGAGGTAACCCAGACTCAAAAGATGAATCATGGTATGCACTCACTAATAAGTGGATATTAACCTAGAAACCTGGATTACCCAAAACATAATCTACACATCAAATGAGGTACAAGAAGAAAGGAAGAGTGGCCCCTTGTTCTGGAAAGACTCAATGAAGCAGTATTCAGCAAAACCAGAACGGGGAAGTGGGAAGGGGTGGGTGGGAGGACAGGGGGAGAGAAGGGGGCTTACGGGACTTTTTGGGAGTGGGGGGGCTAGGAAAGGGGAAATCATTTGAAATGTAAATAAAAAATATACCGAATAAAAAAAATTAAAAAAAAAATTAAATGGGATGAAATGCCAAAGGGGGGGGGGAACTATTCAGCTGTCAGAATACTACCTACTGAATTTCTCTTGAAAGATAGTTTAGGATCAAATGAGATAATGAACACACACACACACACACATACACACACACACACATACACACACACCTGAAAAATATAAAAAATAGTCACATATTGTTTTCATTAACTTACAAAATTTCAGTGAATCTTGAAGTATTAGTGCCATATGTATCCTGTGAGGCTCTTACCCGCAATCAGTGTAAAGTAAATAAAGAAAGCCCGCCCACATTACTGCATTAACTCCCTAGTTAGAAGACTGACTACAGTACAGTTAGAAATAACTGGGACAATATTACTACCTGAGATGACAGATATGCTATTAAAAGTGGAATGCAATTTTTAATATCCCTAGGACCATGATAGAAATGAATAAAACTTTGTGGGCTTTATCATTTTGGACCCAAAATGGAGAACCCCAAAGGCATGAAAGTCCTGAATGATTTGTGTGGAAGAGGAGGTAACACATTTCATTGTCTTGACAATTGTAGTAAGTTGGAGATGGTGGCACCTAAACAAAATCCTCCATGATTTGCTAGGGTCTTTCTTATTTATTTGTTCTTTTAAATTTGTATGTATTTATACATGTATGCACCTGTGTACACAGGTGGTGCAGGTGTGCAAGTGGAAGCCAGAAGCTCTTGTCAGATACCTTCTTCAGTTGGTCTCACTGTCTTGGTTTTCTTGAGACAATCACACAACATCTAGCTCACCAAGTTGACTAGATCAACAGGGTAGCAAGCTCCTATCTCCATCTTCCCAGAGCAGGGGCTATCTGCATGCCATAACTCACTGGCTTTTATTTGGGTCCTAAGGATGTGAACTTGGGTCCTTGTGGTTACACAGCAAGCACTTTACTAATTGAGCCGTATTTTCAACCCTATTAAAGTCTTTCTTCGCTAGAGGTTAATAAGTTTGAAATTATGTTTGTGGTTGATAAACTTGCTTAATATCCAAACTGCTGCAATTGGTGGGAGAACAGTAGTCTTGGGATATGTCTTAGGGTGTAGTGTGGACTCAGCTGATTTTCTATGGTTCAGCATGGAGCTAGTGGGATCTTCCAAGTTCACAATTATCAAAGGCAGGGATGCTAATCAAGAAGAGTCCATTGACATTGACTAATGGATGGGTGGTACCCAGTTTTTTAGAGGTGTGATAGATAAGCTCTTGATAAGTGGTTGAAAGATAAGCTCTGTGGTCATTTGGGGTAATAGTCAGGAAACCACCTATATTTCACTTTACCATAGCTGTTTGATGGAAGGATTCAGGTATGGTCAGTGATTCACCTATTGCCTAAGAAGTAAGCAGCTATGTATTTGCTATGTAAATGTAGTCTAAAGAGGGATAGAGAAAAGAATACAGTATCTCTCAGAATAAGTATTTGTGTTTGATTTCACAGTCAGTTGCTGTGAGTTGTGGTGTATTTCCCAGTCTCTTTAGTCTTCTGCTTCCTATCTGTACAATAAGGGCGATCATTTCTATGTCTCCTTGCTGTAAGTCTGATTGAGATAATCAAAGCAGTGCACAGTGCACAGTGCACAGGAAGGGAGGCAAAGAGTCTTCAGTGATTGTTAACTTTTGTTCCTGGGCAGTCAGGAAATTAAAGGAAGCAAATGCTCTTATACATCTCCTTTCTCTGTTTCCCCATCTGTGCTTAAATGTTCCAGAAAATTCTTAGAACCTAAGTGTTGTGAGGTAGTTTGAAGATAGCTAATTAAAGTCTACTCTGCAGGACAGTTGCATAGCCAGTGGGATCACCAGGGCCTCATTCTAAATACAACAGTTCAGACCTGTTCCTTCAGAGCTACTGCATTTGCACCCTAAAAAAAGGTGCCAGGGACTCCTCCTATACATATTAAAAAGCATGAGCATTATTAACAGAATAATGCTAGAGGCTAACAGAATAAAATTAGAGGCTTATGAAAGAAAGGAGAAAAAGAAAGAAAGAGGGAAAGAAAGGGGAAATGAAAAGAAATGAGAATAAAGAAAAGGAGAAGACTAAGAAATGGATGAAAAGAGGAGAGGAAAGAGGAGAGAGAGAGAGAGAGGAGAGAGGAGAGAGAGAGAGAGAGAGAGAGAGAGAGAGAGAGAGAGAGAGAGAGAGAGAGAGAGAGAGAGAGAAGACAACAACAGAGATCCACACTGTTGAGGAGCTAACTATTGTGTGGGTCTATTGTATTGAACCAAACACAAAAATAAAAGTCCAGGGTAAAAATTAGCTGCCACTCCCATGCAGTCAGAGCACTGATGTTGGTGCCTGATGACCTTTGCTCAGCTGTAGAGAATGCTATGAGATGTCAAGACAACATGAGGAGGAAGGGAGTTTTAAGCAGCAGTTGCTCGCTAGCCATGTTCTTTCCCCTAAAACCAAATAAGAAAAATAATTAGAGGTGACTATCCAGGACTACACGGGGTGTGGCCTGATGTACTCACTTCTGTGTGTGCTTGGTACTGACCACAGATCTTCCTGCAGATGGCCCAGGGGTGGATTGAACACCAAAGAAATGAGGTAGATGGCCTGTCCTTGACTGGAGAGAGTCTCATTGTGAGGACTTTAAAATAAAAACATGGGAAAAAGGTGCTTGAGTTTATCAAACACAGGCTTTTCTCCAGCAGCCAGGACTTACAATCATAGTTAATTCCCACCAATGACTGGATTACTACAGAATTCTGAGTAGGCTCAGTCAGCTATTGACCACTTCTAGAGAAGACTCTTGTCACCAGAGGTCTCGCTGTTGACTCACTCATGACATCACTGTATTCCTGTCAACATTCTGGAAAGGCAACCTGGTAAGTGATGAGGGTGAGTGGAGGGGAGGCTGGCATAGACAGGATCTGCCGTACAGTAATGGTCACTAAGCAACGTGATGGCTTCTGGGGGGTTGACTGTACTAGGTTCTCCATGAACAGCAGAAGTTGTTCAGGGGCTAATTATTTTTTTTAAAAGCATGTGTTTGCATTCCCACTGTCAATTCCCTTGAAGCTCTAATCATCTGCAAAGCTTTGCGTCTCCATGACTTCTCTCCCAAACTTACTTGTTTCTAGGTGAAAATCTATCTCCTGTTCCCTGCTCCGTCCTTCTGACACATTTTAATACCGGCTGCATTTTAATATCTGATCCTGATCCCCTGTGCCTCCACCTTGGTTTCTTTTTATAATGAAAAGTTTTATTGCCTTGATTCCCAATGTTACACTGCTTTTAGTGTCGGAAGTGAGACCCTGGGCAGCTGGCAACTCTATTCTCTCGCTTCAGATAAGAATCCAGCAGCACGGCGAGGGCACACTCTGTCTCCTATACAGGGAAGTCACAGGAGGGATGCTACCATTGATAATGTGGAACAATATATATCCCGAATAATTGCTTGACTGAGTGGAAAGGTCAAAGACAGATAGAGGTCTCCTGGTGATACTCCAAAGTAATTTTATCTCCCCCAGTACTGTGATGCGGGGGTACATGCTTACTAACCCACTCCGGGCTTTGAATGTCTTTACAAAGCCTCCAAGACCAGGACACAGCTTTCAAATTATTTACTAAGGTTGTGATATATGCCCATATTTCACTTGAGTTTATGAGAGCAGGGTGAGGCTGGGGCATTGAATTCTACTTTGTCTGACACCCCCTCCTCCCACCTACCCCGATTCTGCCAGCTCTGATTTTTTTTTTTTCTACTTGATCAATTTTTGGGCCTTTGTTACATGGATGACATCATATTCTATAGCTCCTCACCTCCTTGCCAGGTCTAGTTTCTTCTCTTCCTAACAAGTAGCACAGCCTGAACTCCTTTTCCCTGTCCTAGGTAAGCTCATCTGTAGTGACATTATTAAAATCTGTTGTGAGGTTCCATGTCTCACCTCTTGAGTTCTAGATCTCTTTCATAATATGCCTGCCTTTTCCTAGTGATTTCTGATATGTCTGCTATCTAAGAATGATTCTCAGCTATTCCCTCCAATTTGATTTTTGAAATCTACTTTGGAAGTTTGGAAAGGAGAGTCTGTGTGTTAACAAAACAAAACCTTATCTTCAAGTATTAGCCCGTTTCTCACAAAGCCTCGTGCTTACCTGCACTAGAGCACTCACCGTCTTTGCTCTCCCTCATGCTCTGGTCTTTATGCTCATCTTCACAACCCCTGTCCTACGTTCTTATGCGCAGAATTCCTGTGCTCTACTCCTCTCGCCACCTAGCCTAATCTTTGTACAGCCAAACACTGCATGGCTTCTTACACTTCAGCCACTTCCAGAGCAAGTGGGGATATTTTTTCCAGCTACTCATTAATACACACACACACACACACACACAACTCTCCTTAACAATTGGGCCAGAGGTCTCTCTGCCATCACAGTAGCAAGGGCTATAAATAAATATAATATAGGATTTGACTCATTCATACTTTTTGACTGAAAGAAGAATGCATATAAACATGAACTGGGGAAAGGAAATGGGCAAAATAAACATGATCCCATCGCCTCTCCTGTTACTCAGCTGTGCCTAGAAATACAGCACTCTTGGAGCCGCCTAATGGTGCCTGTGGTGTTTGAGTGACAGCTGATAGCCATGGGCCTAATTATTTCTCCTCCCTGCCTCAATATTCTTCTTACTTCCTATTTCCCTTGTTGTGCTATTTCCCTTTCCCATTTAATCATTTTATCTTTCTTCTCTTCTGTTGATTCTTACTGTTTTGACTAATTGACCTCACACCTCAGCCAGCATATCTTCCTCTGGGAGGCAAATAAGACTCCAGAACCTGATTTGTTTGGTTGACATCATTCCCCCAAGTTGGGACCTAGTATATAACAAGAGTCTAAGCACAATAAAAGAAAGATGGAAAATAGAAACCCGAGATACAATCTGGGAAGCCAGAACTTTAGCTGGACCAAGTGTATTCTAGGCGTGGGAGGGAGTGTGTGTGCATGCATGTGTGTGTGTGTGTGTGTGTGTGCGCATGTGCGTGTGCATGTGTGTGTATGTGTGTGTGTGTATGTGTGCGTGTGCATGTGCGTGTACATGTGTATATGTGTGTGCATGTGTGTGTGTGTGTGTGTATGATAGTCTTTTAAACTGGATTTTAAATGTCAAGAATGTCAGTAAAGTACACCTCTGGCCGTGCTTGTGCTGGTGAGAGAATTAATGCTGAGGTCTCTACTTAGGGAGTCATTCATCCTCAGGATGAATCCATTCTATGACGGCATGATTTGGAGAGTGGAAGGTAGAAGGTGATGGCTCAAGTGTGTCTGCACAGTTTGTGTCTCCTTCTGTCTGCATGTCTTCCATCTCTGTTCATTACTTCCTTCCTGGCTGCCGTGCTGTGAACCAAGCTACTTTGGCTTTCTTGTGGGACCAAACCTTCTGAAACCATGAGCCAAAATAAATCTTTCATCACTGCAAGCTGTGTGTCAGGTCACAATGATATGGAAAAGCCACCATAGATGATGATAAGGAAAAGTACAGCAGAGTTTTAAGTTGGGTTCTGGAGTGACATTTCTGAAAGTAAAGAAGCAAGGTGATGAGCAGATAGCGAGGCAGGTGGCCCGAGCGGACGGACCTCCCTAGAAAGCAGGAAGGGACTTCCCGGTGCCAGGCGGTTTCTAGTACATCGTTTGGTTCCCACTGCTTTTCTTTGTTTGCTCATTTAGTTTGTAGGCCAAAGTAGGTAAGCTAGGTAAAGGCTAGAATAGAGACTGACAACTTTTAATTTTAAAGGATATAATTTTTAAAAAGTTTGCTGAAGTAAAGTTGTATAGTAGGAGCTACCCGAGGCTTTTCTCACTTTTTAACGTTTTGCAACAAAACCTTAATGCATATGCCTTGTCAAAACATCACCAGTCTCCAGATACAAATTGTGTGTTTCATGTGTGTGTGTGTGTGTGTGTGTGAGAGAGAGAGAGAGAGAGAGAGAGAGAGAGAGAGAGAAAGAGAGAAGAGGGAGAGAGGAGAGAGAGAGAGAGAGAGAGAGAGGTGAGGAGGAGAATAGAAAGTCTTTATTCATCTCAGCACCCTCCCATACCAACCAGATTCTCTATGTAAAGCTCCTGCTTTAAAGAACAATGCTACCATAGCCAAGATAAAAAATGTGTCGCTTATTTCATACCGAGAGGGGACACGCGTTATTTTCTCTCTTATAAGCACCAAAAGGACTGGGCCTTTTGTTCCCATGAAATGGTCTCCTCAAAGCTTCCTTTGTTTGTGACCTACGTTTTCAGACTGTGGGAGGACTCAAGGTTTAAATCAATGGGCAGTCCTTTGTCAGACAGGCTTGTGTGTCCTCCATCGTGCAGTTTTGTTTGTTGTGATGTTGCAGGCGGCTTCTATATGGGTGGAATTAAGCTATTTTGTACTTGATTGTCCATAAAGGAAAATATTGGGGTCATCATAAATTGTTCTACAGGTCAGTCAAACAAAAGCACTCAAATGTTCCTGTATTGATGCAGGATTACAAGATATAGCCACGGGATAGAAATGTTATTCTTTTAATGAAAACAAAATGCATGGTTCACTTAAGGAGGCAAAAGTGTCACTTGTTTATTTCAAACTTGGACCATTGTAGCTGAATATTTGTGCTGCTTTGTTTGTTTCCTATTGAAAAGTTTAGATATTCCAAATTTCCAGCTGAATTTAGGACTGTACCTACAGACAAAGAAAGAAAAAAGTTTTAAAATGTAACTAAATAAAAAGTTATGAAACATATCTAAACTTTTATCAAGAGGTGAGTCTGTTTTTTTAAGATGTCAAGTTTGTCAAGGCTCTGTCATAGGGAACCAAGTCATAAAATGGGGATAAGGTGAAGAAAAGGCAGACAAACTAAGGAATCCTAAGCCAAGAAGGACAGTAGTAGAGTTCACAGGCATTGGCCTTTGTGGCCCCTAATGGTTCATTAAGGCCTTGTGCTTCAGCATTCTAAAACACACACACACACACACACACACACACACACACACACACACAAACACAGAGAGAGAAAGAGAGAAAGAGAGAGAGCTTCTTGAACCATAGCTTCTTGATCATATACAAATATGTATATGACCATGTATATGTTTATATGTGTGTATGTGTGTGTGTATATATATATATATATATATATATATATATATATATATATATATATAGTTAAGAAGCTATGGTAAATTGATTTCATTTTCTGTCCATTTTCCATAGAGTTTAAAAATGGGCTATGTCCTGGCTTTGCTTAGCACAAAACTGCTTGGGGATGTTTTAAGCAACGGGTGCTGAACTCATTCACATATTTTGTGATTCTGATTGACGTAGACTGGGAGCTATTACAAAGAAAGTGGATTCATGTCAAGCTAAGTCTGGTTCAGGTGGGTTCATATGGGAAGGTTGAGGAAGTAGCCGAAAGGCAGTTAAACTCTTTCTCATCTAAGAAGGTCTCCGTTCAGTCTAAGCACTTATGATAAACTGTGAAACAAGAGGAAACAGCCATAAAGTGAACCTTTCCAATTTCTTCAGAGACAACCAAATTAACACTCTGTCAGAGACCCATTTATTTTAATTGTTTTCTCCTAGGTAATATCAAAAAGTCAACATGGGTAGAGGAAACAGAAAGGAAAAAAAAAACAATTTGCTCCTCATTAAATGTTAGAGAAGTCCAAGATAAACCTACTTAAAATCAATCTGATAAGGCCAAGAAAGTGGAGACTTGTGTTTTCCTTGATAATGGTCACAGGCTAGTATTTATATCTTTGCTTTAAGGAACCACTAATCTCTGCATTGAGAAAGTCCACAAATATTATTGTTAGGGCATTTAACCTTTCTGTGTTTGTTGTCTCATGAGTGTAGGCGACTGTGTTGCTCTGTAGGCTAAGCTGCAGTCCATTTTCTTGAGTCTGAGTTGCTAAAATAATTGCACTGAAGTTCACTTAAAATTAGTCCTTCTCTCTCCACGACACAGTGATAAGGTCTTAGCGCCTAGCAAAGTTAAATTCATTTCACCTTCCTTTACTTGATTCTTATTCATTCCAATTTTCCCTTCCTTCCAATGTGTTCGCTGCTATTTTTCTCCACTATAAACTGACACCTGAAATGGCCACAGAGGAAACAGCGAAGCAGTACAAACATCTTTCTAATGATCTCAAAGATCTACTTCAAGCTTAATATTAATGTCCTCCAATCAGTCTTCACTGGCTTTTGTCCTTGGGAAGCTCCTATACGCTTTGCTAAATATGCAGCTAACTCTTCACTCTCAGCCTACTGCCATCACCTCAGACCTCTTCATTTCCTCTCTTTTCTTCTGTCCCTCTTTTCTTTCTTTGCATCCTTCTTGCTATCCGGTTCTGTTCTGACAAGTAAGGGCTGTGTAAAAATGACCAAGGTCCAGAACAAAGCCTGCTGTTGCCAGTAATTGTTGAAATATCAAGGGTATTGCGTCCTCCCTTACTTAAGGGCTCATTTGTGGTTTTCATGGTTTTGAGGGATGTTTATGACTGACAGTCTTTTCTTTACAGCTCTATCCTTCAAGCTCTGGCTGATACCTCAGGGAATGACCGCTTGAGTGACTGATAAAATGTCAAGATGCTATTATTTCCAAGAGAGTGTTTGGGAGCCATAAGATCTGTTTCAATTTATCTCATTCACCTGAATTTAAGCCTTCAGGTTTAACTTTGTTAGCAGCTACAATCCAATTGTCTCCGGTTTGGAGAAAGCAGTCATCTCGGAATGCAGAGCATGTGGTGTGATGAGCGCCATGGCCTTCGACTTACATTTCACTCTGCACATTGGTGCAATATTTTGGACTTAATTAATACTCTCCAGGAACCTCAGTATATGCATGGCAATAATCCTATTTTAGGTCATGCGAAATACTACAAAAAGAATTGGATTCATAAGGCAGATGGCAAAGCCTGTTGTTTGAAGAACAACAGAACAGGAAGATTTACAATGAGCTCAGAACTCTTTCCACTGGAATCCTGCCACTATGAATGTTCTGTTATTTCACTGGAGGGCAACAATCTGGGAGGGTCATTAGTGTCCTCATAAAAACTGAGATTAAAAAGGAGTCAAATGAAATGAATAGGCAAAGATTTCTCTGTGCAAGGGAGACAGAAAAACCAACCAACAAAACCACAAGGTTTCCAGTGTGTGTGTGTGTGTGTGTGTGTGTGTGTATGTTTCTTTGGAAAAAGCGTTCCATAGCCCTTGAATTTACTAATGTAACGCTTTTAGTTCAACAAAGATTGTGTCAAATCTTTAAGTATGCAGCATATAAAGAAACCAGATACTCAGACCTCAGCATTCTCTTCGAAGGGAATTTAGTGTGGAAGCCATTGGCAAGGAAGGTTTGTAAAATACTTTAAACAGCAGCATTCTGTTGTTGCTTTGGTAGCCACAGCCCTGATTCTACCCCAGCACTGTGTAAAATTAACTATTGCTCACATAGGCAGTAGCATGATACGGAATAAAGTAGGACAATTTTTCAGATTGTTGTCTTGTCTTCTCTGCATAACTATTCAAGAAAATGAGAGTTAAATACAACTGAAAGGTATAATACGAGACTTGAAATATCAAATGATATTAATTATTTTTAGATAGACCCTTATGAGTCCTGCATAGTTTGCAGGGTCTATAGATTTAGCCGCATGTTTTCACAATGACATTTTTCATTAAAAGTTTTCAGGGTGGGGTTAGTTTTCATAAAAATGAATTGAATGAAGCAACTGTCTTAGGCTTAGTCATTAATCAAAGAATTTTAAATTCTCTAGCTATGTTATTTGTATCAATATCATTACAGACCACCTATGATAATTACCATGGAGATACTGGCATTCAAGTAGGGAGAGTCTGAGGCAATGTATCTGGCTTGTGGTCACGTGGACTGCTGTCCATTGAAGAAATCATCCATCTCAGCTCATCTTCTATATTTAAATTTGTCAAGTGTTTTACAGAAATGTAAAACATGAAGGCATTATGCATCTTGTATAAGACCAGCAGAAATCTCCTAGGCAACTACTGTTTTCATCCACCAATCCTTGCTTGCTTGGGACTATTCTACTTCTAACTCATGCCTTTAATGATAAAAGCATTTCAAAAACGGTGCTTTTGGAAGGGTCAAAATTCAAACATCCTTCCTCTTTCCTTTGTAAATATTCTACTATACAGATATTGGAGATTAAATCTGTTCCTTAGTAAACTATTGACATGTTACAGTAATATCAATTGGTATATGTGACAAAATATTGACTTGATGGTCAAACAGGGTTGAGGGTAGGCACGTGGTTCCCACAGTTTCATGCATCGTTTTCAAATATCCCACTGTGTGTCACAAATATGTATTAATCTCTATGTTGCCATGGCATCAACGCTATTGGGAGTTGTGGCTTCATTCTGTAAAGGAAGAGGATTGCGGGGGGGGGGGGGGGGGGAGGGGGTTCCTGCAGCATATATCAGCCTACAGTTGGAACACAAGATCTTCAGCCACATTTTCCTCAGCCAAAGAAGCTTACAAAAATAGAATTAAAAAACATGGAAAGTATTTTCACATACAGGAAACCTACTGCCTGATCTTTATTAGTCTTTAGACACGAGACAATGTTTTGTGGTAGAGGAGAGTCTAAGAAACTAGGACGTGATATAGTAATGTAAAATATTGTCAGTAATAGACCAGTGATCTTCTTTGTTCTCAGTTTTTGCTCTCTGATTTGCTGTCTATAGCTAGTGATTACCCTAGCTGGGCTCTTAATATCTGTGTCTAGAAGATCTTGTATGAAGCAGAACATAGATATTACCTAATTTTCTTATTCACTAAGATGTTGTGTAAGGAGAAAGATGCATATTGGACTGATGCTAACATGTTCAATAATAATATTCTCTAAGGCATAAAATGTAATTATTTGCTAAAATAACATCAAAATCTTCTAGATTTAAGAGAGTAGTACTGGAGAAAACACTTTTATTTTCATTTTGAGTTACTTGCCTCTTAGAAGTTCTTGTTATATTTGAGACTGTCTCTCATCTTCTTCAAGGTCCTATTTATTCTCTTAGACAAGATGCTACTCTTCATAGGTGTTGTAGACAAAGAAAAATGTTAAAAACTATATGAACTTTCAATTTAATATGCAGCCACCTCTGGAGTCTTTCTCTGCTGACTAGAATGAAGATGTAACTCATTCCTCTGTGTAGAGTATCATTCACTTGCTCCATGCTCCTTTGGGTTCTCTAAGTTAAATAAGATATTGTATATGAAAGGGATTTGTACATCATATACTTCCATGAGTTATTACCACATAGAATTTTACCTTATTACATAAATAAATCACACAGAATTTAATTATAATATAAATATGACAAAAATTGATTTGCTCCATCTTTTATAACTCCCTAATTTTCACCATGTCTTTTCTTTGAATATTACTTTGTATTTAATTAATGTTTTCTTGTAGGAAAATGTATCGAAAAAGCAGATAAACTGTATGTCCCTCTATAAGTTATCTGGCCAAGTATGTTTTGCTATGTTCTGTGTCTGTGTGTTCTGTATGCATGGAAGGGCAAAGGGCACCAAGAGTCCTCTGTATACCACATCCTCCTTATCTACAAAATTACAGTTTGATGGAGGAAATAAGGCCAACATATAGAAAAGCTTTACAGAAAAGCATGAGAAAGAATTTAGAAAGTTTCAAATTCCTTCTAGGTACTTGGTATCAAACATACTTGCTGTTGAGTAGTGCTGAGATGGGTTCTGCCTGAGAAAGATGATTCACATGTACAGATGGGAGACATGTTTCCTTCTCACAGCCCATGATAGACAGAATGATACACTTTAAACAGAACAGCTTTTGTACAGGAAACCATGGATAGAGAGAAAGACAATCTGCAGAATGAAAGAAAATATTTGCAAATAGGATTCTGAAAACTGGGCATTATTTAAAACATACAATGCATGTTCTGCAGAAAGGAAAACAACCCAATTAATGGTGTGCATAGTTTCCCAAGTGGACATTCCTTAGAAGACCCAGGAATGACTAGTGGGGATAAGATATTTTCAAGTCACTGACAACATGGGAAAGCAAATAAACCCAGAAGGAGAACAGTGCTTCACAAACATTAGGATGGCTCCTGTGAAAATGAAAAATGACAAACTTTGTTAAGATGCTGTGTGTGTTGGCTATGCATGGACTGTTAATTAGGATAGCCATTATGAAAACTTTTTAATTTTAAAGATGAAAAACAATTCCTACAATTTTATCTACATATTCTTTTAAATCTGATAATTCCTTTAAGAGATTTTTTTCTTTGAAACTCAGAAATATGATTATTATATGATTTCGCCATTTCACTACTGAGTTTGATTCCAACTGAAATGAATCCAGTGTATCAAAGAGATATGTTTATTGCAGAATTATTCACAGTAAGAAAGATGCAGTTAACCTAAATGTTTACCGACTAATGAGCGGATAAAGAAAACGTGGTGGCTTACAGTAATCCAACCCAACTCTTATAAAGTAAGAAATCCCACCATTTACAACACAGCTGATCTTGGACAACAATGTGGTAAAGGGAATAAGGCAAAGTGAGAAGTAAGTATCTATTACTCTTTTATTGATTGAGTCTTTAACAGTTGGATTAACAGACACAGATGAGTACTGTTTTCAGTATTTTGGAGAGGCAGTGGGATGATATGAGAAGGTACAAATTTCCTATTAGAAGGAATGTGTCCAAGAAATCCATTGTACAGTGTAACGGCAGTGTACTGTATTTTCACAAGTCATCAAGAATCAGGCTTTTTAAATTCCTCACTATTGTCATCCCCATATTTCAGACAAGGAAAGTGAGGCTAACAAAGTTGAACAAGTGCAATCCACCACACTGCCAGGGGTGGGCAGGCAAGCAACAGCTTTGCTCTCCCCAACACAGGTGACAGAACTGAAGCCAAAACACATAATTTAAACACTTACTTATTATACATGCATTATTATTAGACATGCATGGATGTATGTGCATCCTACGTGTGCCTGGTGCCCATAGTGTACAGAAGATAGAGTCAGATCCCCTGACACAAAGATTCCAGAGTGTTGTGAGCTGCTGTGGGGGTGCTGGGACTAAAGCCTGTGTCCTTTACACTAGCAGCCAGTGCTGTTATTCACTGAGGCTCATTTCCACCCCGAGTCCTTCCTTCTTGCTGTGTTATTGTAAATCCAGTGTCAGGATACAGCCCAGGTCCTGGGCCACTGTCCCCAGCCCCTTGCTCGCTCACCTGGGACTCCAGCCCACCTTATCCCTCTTCTCTCTGAAGGCAGTGGCTACAGCCGTTCGCATGGCTTCTGACCCAGCCACAGTGTCCCTCTCTCCTGGAGCTGCTCAGTGCCTTCCTCCCCAGGACAACCTGAGTCACTGCTGGATGACATTCATGGCCCTCGGGCAGAGCATGGTGGCATGGTGAGTTCTTTTGCAGTGATGGGATTCCTTTCCCCACATTAATGTGGGCACATTTCCCACATTAATTCTGTGGTTCACATTTTCAAAGAGGCGTGATGGGTTTGGGGAAAGTTGGTTGGAGATCTGATGACCAAAATAATCCTTATATTTAGACTACCTCTGTTGAGATTGATTGTTTCCATTCATGACTCTCGTGCTCGTCAGAATCCTGGGATGCGACCCAGGAGGGGTGTCCACGGGATGCTCTCAGCTTCTCTACAGCCCCTTACAGAAGGCTCACACAGATACTTGTCATTTAGGTCAGGAACACCACCATGCCCTGCTCCTGTCCCTTGTCTGTTAGCACCATGTTTCTCCATGTTTCAGGTTTTAGTGGAATGATGTGTGTGTGTGTGTGTGGACGCGCTGTACATGTCACTGAGAATCCCATGTGGGACCTATGGTGGCAGCCATGATCAAGTCCTCTGACATTTCTCCTGACATCATAGCTGAATGGAGCAAGACCAATACTTGATACCAAGCACCTCTTGAGTGACTAGATTTAATCACACACTTAGAAACCCGAATTTAAATGCTACAGTAATTGTAAATAAGGAACTGAGAGTCAGTCTGTCTTAATGCTCTTTAAGATAACCTCAGTATTTTTAAAAGATTTTTAAAATTGAATGTATATGGGTATTTTGTTTGCCTGTGTGTATTTGCATAATATTTATACCCTCGGAGGGTACTAAAAGTCTCTGAAACTGTACTAAAGGACAGTTATGAATCTTAATGTTGCTCTGGGGTCCTGAGCCTAGGATCTCTGCAAGATCAGCAAGTGGTTTCAACCATTGAGCTCTTTTTTCTAGGCCCTGAAATTAAAACTTCAACACCACAGACTAATTTGTGTGTGCGTGTGCATCTGTGTGCCCACATCTATGTGTCTAGTACTGAAAATTAAACTCAGAGCTTTGTGTGTTCCACACAAGTATTTACTAAAGAGGTATGTTTTCAACCTTATTTCTTTTCTTTGGGTAAAAGCATTTAAATATTTTTTTCTTATATATTTCAGATTTTAATATAATTACATTATTTCTCTTTTCCCTGACTTCCTTCTAAACCCTTCCATATTCCTTTCTATTCTCTTTCAAATTCATGGCCTCTTTTTTTCATTGATTGTTATTACATACACATGAACTACTAAATACAACCTGGTCAATCTAGAATGTTACTTGTATATATACTGGTCATTTGGTATTGGTAACCGATTGGCGTCCTCTCCCAATAGGACTCTTTGTCCCTTAGTTACCTATAGGTAGGACTGAGCCCTCCTGGCTGTCCCCCATCCACATGGCTCTGTCTGTTGGTGTTGCCCTTATTAATCTCATGTGTGCACAGTCATATTGGTGAGACTTTCTGGGATGAGCTTTTAACATGTCTAGGAGACAGTCTCACGGTAAACTCATTGCTCTCTCATCCTTGCAGTCTTTCCATCCCCTTTGCAATGTTGTTAAAGCCTTCGATGCTGGACTTATTTTGTGCATGTACATCCATTGGCATCCAGCTCCAGAACTCTAAGGGTTTGATTGGTTTTAACTTCTGGTAATGGTCCATCTGTTGGAGAAAAGTGTCCTTGGTTCATGATTTCATTTTTCTTTAAATCTGAATAGTGTTTCTTAGTCTACGTGTATTACATTTTATTATCCATTTTCCCCAGTCATTTCTGTTTTCTAGCCACTGTGAATAGAGCAGCAATGAACATGGCTGAGCAAGTGTCTGGGGAAAAGCATATTGAGCCCCGTGGGAATATGGTTAGGAGTGGTTTGGCTAGACCACATGGTAGACCCATTTGAACCTTTTGAAACTCTCCTGATAGATTTCTATAGGGGCTGCTCCTTACAGTTTGCAGCTCTGCTCACTGCGAAGGAGGGTTCCCTTTTCCCAGCATCCCCTTCAGCATCTATTGTTGTTGGTTTTGTTGGTCTTTAGCATTCTGACTGGGTTAAAAAGAAATTCCACAATTATTTTAATTTGCATTTCTATAAGTTCTAAGGATAATAAATTACTTTGAGTTTTTTTTTGCCATTTTATCTATTTTTGAAAATACTCTATTTAGGTCCAAGGACTACTTTATGAATGACTTATTTATTTTTGTTGACATTTTGTTTTCCTAGTTCTTTGTGTATTTGAATATCAATCATCTTTAAGCGGTATAGCTGGTAAAGATTCACTCAGTCATTCACGTAATTCACTGTTTCTTTAGCTATGCAGAAGCCTTTCATTTTATGAAGTCTACTTTTCAATTCTTGGCCTTAATTCCTGGGCATATTGTGTCCTCTTCAGGAATCCCTTTCAATGCCTATGTTCTGTAGGATACTGCTATGCTAGCTTCTGGTAGTTTCAGTGTTTCATGTTTCTGTCAGTTATACATTTGGAGATAGTTTTTGTGCAAGGTGATGAGTGCAGGTATAATTCATTCTCACGTGGGTATCCAATTTTTCCAGGATCATTTATTAAAGATGCTTTCTTTAATATTGCCAAATATGGGCAAATATTTTTGCCATATTTGTCAAAAACTAAATGACTGAAACAGTGTGTAGTGTGTAGTTCTATTTAGGTCTTCAGTTCTTTACCATTGGTTTATATCACATGTCCTTCTTTGTGCTAGCACTATATTGTTTTTAATTGCCATATATATATATGGCAATATATATTATATATTTTATATATTTTATATATTTATATATGTTTATATGTAAACAATATTATTAATAAACCAATATTAATAAAATAAATAATTAATAAATAATATTAATAAAACAATAAATATTGTATATATGTGTATATATGTATACTCCATCTGAAAATTTCTGTTTATTCTTAATGTTACATTGTGTGGGTTTAGTTCTTAGGCTGGGTATTGTATTTTTAAATGAAAACAACTTATAACATTTAAATATTTCCCCCTTTTATTGAAAGTAGATTATTTTCTTATGTATTATATCCTGATTATCGTTTCCCCCTCTCTCTTGTCTTCCCAGTTCTTCCTGTCTCTCCTCCTATCTAGATGTTCAAACTTTTTTTGTCTTTCATTAGAAAAGAACAGCCTTTTAAGAGATAATAAGAAAATGTAGCAAATAAAATTTAATAAGATATTAGAACAACTGTTACATCAATGTCCACAAGGCAAACCACCAGAAGGAAAGAACCTAAGCTAAGACATAAGAATCAGAGACCCACTGATTCACACACTCGGGATTTTTGTTAAAAACTCTGGACTAGAAGCTACAATATATACACAGAGGACCTGGTGCCAATTGCACAGGCTCTGTACTTTCTGTTTTAGTTTCTGTGAGTTCTCACAAGTTTTACTCAGTTGATAGAGAGGGCCTTGTTCTTTCAGTGTCTTCCATCCCTCTGGCTTTTACAATCTTTCCACCTCCTCTTCCTTGGGTTTCCCTGAACTCTAAAGGGAAATATACAATAAGACATCCCATTTAGAGCTGAGTGTTCCAAGGTCTCTGTCTGCTCTCTTTTTATCTCTTTCTCTTTGTCTCTCTCCCCCTCAACACTCCACCGTCTTTGTCTGTCTCTCTGCACAATGTCTGGAGGTATTTGTTCCCATCTGCTGCAAGAGGAAGCTCCCTGATGATGGATGAACAAAACACTATCCCATGAGTATAGCAGAGTATCTTTAAGATGACTCTGTAAGATACCTTAAGATCAGAAATGGTAATCATTTCTATTATATAATAATGTTTGCAGCATTATTATTTTTGTTCTAAATTGTTTTGGTGATCTGGGTCTTTTAAGGTTTGGTTTCATATGGATTTTAGGATAGTTTTTTATCATTATGTGATTAATGAGACTTGGAATGTGGAATTGGATTATATTGAGTCTGTAAATAGCTTTTGGGAAGATGGTTATTTTCACAACACTAATTACATCATAATATGAGCATAGGGGTCTTCCAATCCTTTAATATTTCTCTATCTCTTTCTTTAAAGGTTGAAAGTTCTCATTGTAGAGGCTCTTTACTTCATTAGTAAGGTTTATTTGTAGTTGTTATATTTTCTTTCAGGCTATTGTGAATAGGTGTGTCCATAACCATCTTGTATATATAGTCGTTGTTGCACCCTCAGCTCCAGGACCAGCAAGTACCCTACAGTATATGATCTATTAGAACAACCTAGAAAAACCTCAAACTCAACACACCAAAACTGAGCCTTTATGTAAAAAATACTTGGTTTTCAGGTTTGTGGGTTTTCTTTTCTTCCACAAATAATAAAGCCATCTACTTATTTACCTGAAATAGAAACCTTGAAAAGGTCTCCTGATCCATCCACTCTTCACCCTCCTCCCACTCAAGCCCAGATCAAGGACTCTGCGATGGCTACTCTTGGTTGTCAACCTGACTGGATTTAACTAAAATTCAAAAATAGAGGGCACGCCAGGGAAAGATTTTTTGCTTAATTTGAAGTTGGATGATCCACTTCTTTTTTTGTTTTTTGTTTTTTTTTTTAAATATTTTTATTTTCCATATTCTTTGCTTACATTCCAAGTGATTTCCCCTTTCCCAGATTCCCCCTCCCCATATGTCCCAGGATAATCCACTTCTAATCCAAACCTTGAGGCAGGACTTCCTTTCACCTTTAATCTGGCTCTAACTAACTAATCCAGATAAGGGACTTATATAAATGTTTGACATGTGACAAATGTGCTTTTCCTACAATTATTTCATTTGTTCCATCTTCCTCTACTTTTGCCAAGCTCGTACTCACCCCTAAATTGCCATTCGAATAATACTGTAATCATCCACTCTGGCATGCCTCCTTCCTTTCAGGCCAACCTCAATTTTGTATCTAAAATATAGGTTTCCAGATTTTTATTATAGAAATGAGGGAGTTTCAGGCATGGGAAAGAGCACATCAAGTAAGTGTAGGCAAGGGGTATAGCTTAGTGATGGCATGTTTGCCTATGTTTAACATGTGTGAGTTCCTGGGTGCACCATCTCCAGGACAAAGAATAGAGTGGGGAGTAGGGAAAAAAGCAGTAGAAGGAGGGATTAAGAGACAAGGGAAGAAGAGAGGAGAGGAAAGAAAAAGAAGAGTGGGCTGGGGTAGGGAAGGAGCGTTCAAAAGCTAAGAACAGTGCACTTACGATTCCTTTTCTTCTTAGGAGAGATTTTCTTCCCTTTGTGGGTCTGGGGTCACGTTTACATCCTGGCATGAAGCTTAATTTCTAGACAATAAGAAACTATGAAGATCAAAATGTGGCTCTATCTCATCATACAGAGCCTAGAGTCCCCACCATTAACTAAAGTGTCCTATAGAAACTTTCTCTAGGGAGACCATGATCTTCATCTTCCTTCTAGACAACTTGTCCTCCTCCTCCTCCTCCTCCTCCTCCTCCTCCTCCTCCTCCTCCTCCTCCTCTCCTTCCTCCTTTTTCATTAAAGAAGCTTATATGATATCACTACCATAATGTAGTACATCTCGTTTCAATTCGGTTTTATGCTTCTCCTACAATCCCTAGTTATGAGACTGTGAGCTCTGAGAAGGGTAGGATCTCATTAGTCTTTAGATTCCCAGAGCCCAGCTTGGGGACTCTGATAGAAAACAGTTCAATAAATGTGTGTTGAATTAGTAAACATATGTTCTAAAAAGGTCAAAGCACAGGATAGTTGAAACATGTAAAATTGAAGAAGAATGTTTTACATGATGCTAAACAAAACAATCAATCAAACAAACGAAATCTAGGCCAGGTGATTCAATGACAGAACATTTTTTCTTACAATTGAAAACACAGCCAATTAAATATGGCTTCATATTAAATGATGCCTTATGAAGATTGCATTACAAGAAGTTCATAGGTAGATAGCTCATGGACCAAAGGAGATATGCCAAGGATCGCCTTGAAATTATAAGATCATCTTTCTTCTGTGTGTGCACATTACTATTGATTGAACCCAAGGTATTCCCCAAGTGATATCGCTTAGCAAAGTGTTCTACCACTGAGCTACATGCCTGGCAAAAGACTATTTTTCTCATCTGTGTCTTCTAGTCTCAATTTCCTGATAGACTTTCACTCTCCCTCTGAACTCTGTGAGGCTTCCTCCTTACACTGTTTGTGATTCTCCTGTCTTCTTGTCACAGTCAAAGCTTCTTCAGTGCCTTCCAGTCAGCTCCATCTGCCATCAGGAATTAAAAATAATTGGGTTGGCACGCACTTCTTGGTCATCATATAAATCATAAGTGATTCAAAGGTTTACACACATCCTAACTGCATGAGAGTTCCTGGAAAACACTAAGTATGTCTTTTGATGGAATGTAGGTGTGAGGGGATAAGAAGTATACCCACCTGGTCGCCCAGCAACCTAACCCAAATCCCCTTTACTTCTTTGTTTCTCTGTGGAGTTATGGCAAATGCTTAGTAAGAATACATTTGTAGTATGTTCTTCACAGGCCTGTCTGCTGTCAGGATTTCCATAGTTTTATCTGGATTGCACTTCCATCCTATTGATTTAATTCTGAAATGTTTCATTCAGAATGTGTTCCCTTTAATCTAGATTTTTCTCTCATTTAGGTCAGTCAGTGGTACAAAATTGTATACATGTGCCATCAAAAATCCCCCTCTTGCTCTTGGCACATATTTAGTAGAGGACAAGTCTCTCAGAGTCTCAGCTTGGTTTCTATGACAGTGTGATGAGGGAAGATATGCAGGATTTTAAAAAATGTGAGGTTAGTGTACACATTCTGTCAATGAGCAGAAATGTGCCTCATAGATCCTGCCAGGATTTAGCTTTCTACAATATTTACCAACTGAGATCAATACAGAAGTGAAGTTTCCACATGGTGAAAAGGCCCTAACCACAATACCATAGGAATTTCACACAATTAGCTATTCTCTAGCCCACCATGATAACCACAATTAATTGATAGCGAAGACTTATAAAGCCTGTGTAGTTTACACACATTAAAGATTAATGAACTTGAGCTAGATGTGGTGGTGTGTACTTGTAATCTCAGTACTTGGGAGGTAAAGGCTGGGGGATCTTGAGTTCAAGGCCAGCCTGGGCTACAAAGCAGATTTCTTTTCTTTTCTCTTCATTTCTTTTCTCCTCTTTTCTTTTCTTTTCTTTTTGTTTTTAATTGAATATTTTTTTTATTTCCATTTCAAATGTTATCCCCTTTTCTGTTTTCCCCCCTTCCCATCCCATCCCCCTCCTCCTGCTTCTATGAGGGTGTTCTTCCACCCAACCACCCACTCCTGCTTCTCCACCCTGGCAGTCCCCTTCACTGGGGCATCAAGCCTCCATAGGACCAAGGACATAAGGACATCTCCTCCCATTGATGCCTGACAAGACCATTGTCTGCTACATATGCTGTTGGAACCATGTGTACTGCTTGGTTGGTGGCTTAGTCCCTGGGAACTCTGGAGGTGGGGGGCATCTGGTTGGTTGATATTGTTCTTCTTCCTATGAGGTTGCAAACCCCTTCAACTCCTTCAGTCCTTTCTCTAACTCCTCCATTGGGGACCCCATGCTCAGTCCAATGGTTGGCTGCAAGCATCTGCCTATGTATTTGTAAGGCTCTGGCAGGGCTTCTCAGGAGACATCCATATCAGGCTCCTTTCAGCAAACACTTCTTGGCATCCACAATAGTGTCTGGATTTGGTGACTGTATATGGGATGAATCCCCAGGTGGGACAGTCTCTGGATGGGCTTCAGTCTCTGCTCTATACTTTGTCTCCATATTTGCTCCCATGAGTATTTTGTTCCCCTTTCTAAGAAAGATCGAAGCACCCACACTTTGGTCTTCCTTCTTGAGCTTCATGTAGTCTGTGAATTGTATCTTGGGTATTTGGAGCTTTTTGGTTAATATCCACTTATTAGTGACTGCATACCATGTGTGATCTTTTATTATTGGGTTACCCCACTCAGGATATTTTCTAGTTCCATCCATTTGCCTAAGAATTTCATGAATTTATTATTTTTAATATCTGAGTAGTACTCCATTGTGTAAAATCCACTCATCAATTGAAGGCTGTCTGGGTTCTTTACAGCTTCTGGCTATTATAAATTTCAAAACATACACATTAGTGAAGTTGCATGAACTAAGGAAATGGATTGTACATTATACTTTGCCAGTGCTAATATTGGCTGACCTGCATATATAGAGATAGGTAGCTGTCAGATGAAATGGATTGTGGAATAATCAACCTGAGATTAAACTATAAGCAATGAACTTTATTTGTAATTGACTAGGTGGAGGCAGAATTCAAGTGTACACCAAGTAAAATACAACCCATTTCCTATAGATCATGCCACAACTCATCTCCAAGCTTCTGAAAGCACTGCAACACAAGAGAAGCCAACAGTGAGTGCCTGCATGTAGTGACAGCAATAACAGTAAGATAACTCCCAGGCCAGACACATTGGAGAATCAGTATTCTCCAGCTACCAAAAGCAGAGCTTTCCTGGATATTTTGTCTTAGGTATTCAAAAACATTAAAAAAATTATCAGCAGCATAGACTCATTGACTTTCATATGGTAGGGGTTTTTTGTTTATTTGTTTGGTTGGTTGGTTTTTTTTGAAATTCTCTCAATGTATCCATCACCAGAGTTCAACAGGCAATGGCATGTTTTTGTGGTGCTGTTGTTACTTGGGTAGACAGGAGATCAGGAAAAGAGGAAATGATATTTGTCCATTATCTATCAGGGCAGGTTGCTGTGTCATTTTCAGACAAGAGATGGACATAGAACGAAAGAAAGGTGTCTTTTAAAAATATACTATAAATTGAAACACAGATGGGGTGTTACTTGCAGTCTTCTGGCATTTTCCAAAATTTCCTGAGATTTCTTGGACTTAGAGTCAGCTTCTATCTAAGTATTCTGAAGTAGATATAATTATTCACAAATGTTGGCATGGGAAGAAAAGAACTGTTCACTAAAATGGCAATTGCCTCTAAATTTAAATAGTCTGGCTATGCCATCACCCAAATCACTACAGAAGTTCATAAATTTCTCACCCCTTTGCCAGTTCATTAGTGTCTCCTAGAGCATTAATTGCTTCAAGTGATTTTTTTTTGAAAAACTTCCAAATACAGCATTCTCAGCAGTTCACAAAATTGGTGCCACCATCCTATGTAGACTGTTACTCTCTAACCCTCTGTTCCCCAGAAAGCTGGCAAATATGGCAGGAGATATACCTACTTGGGAATTTTGCCCTGCTCTATTTTGCCTCTCTATATAATCCAAGCATTTTGTTCTCTCTCTCTCTCTCTCTCTCTCTCTCTCTCTCTCTCTCTCTCTCTCTCTCTCTCTCTCTGCCCCTCCTTCTCTTTATTTCTCTCCCTCTCCCTCTCTCTCCCTTCCTCCCTCCCTCCCTCCCTCCCTCTCTTTCTCTCCCTCTCCCTCTCTTTCCCTCTCTCTTTCTCTCTCTGTGTGTGTCTGTCTGTCTGTCTTGTTCATTCTCTCTGTCTCTTATTTTCTCATTCTCTGTCTCTCTCCCTTTCTGTTCCCCAGTCTCATGGTCTCTATCTCTCTCTTATGTCCTTACTTGGAGATAGTCTTTCCCTCTCTCTTATTCTGAAATAAACCTCTTATATTACATCTGTTGTATGGCACGATCTCTTAGTGTCTTACCTTGGCCCCAGACCAGCCAAAGGCACCTTTTGCTGCCTTTATCCTAACAATGAGTACGCCCCGCCACACACACACCATACCATATTCATGAGTATATCCTGAAGCCCTTCACAACTTGCCAGATCTAACCTGAGTCCCACAGCCAGTGTCCTGACATAGCCTGAACATCCACTCCCATTCAGCATCAGACCTCTAGTCTTCTGTTAAAAAAGACCCTACTTTAACCATAAAGTTTTAGCTTGGGAATTATCAACATTTTTTTTACCATTATCATTTTATAGATTAGAAAACTGAAAATTAGTAGAGATCAATTGCAGCATACAACCTCAATATCCCCAATTGTAGATATTTCCTCTTTTCATTTAATGAGATGGTAACAATAATAATGGTGATAATCATTGTGCCAAAGTATGACCACATACTGTAAAGTTTTTGTTCATCCAGAATTAGGAGGGTCCCACCATCACTACCAGTATCCTGTGATTTAAAATGTAGGTAGGGCTAAAAGAGAATTTGTCTCTCAGAATTTACTCATGGTTCTTTATAGCCCTAGGCAGAGTTAAAAATATCACTGAAAGAAGACCCCAGACTCAAATAGTATGCAAAGACAAAAAGCATTTGTTTTTCTGCAGAAACAGCCAGCACGCAGGGGTCAACCATCCTAGTAAAATGGCAATCATGAGAGAAGCTCAAAAGCCCCTTTTTAAAGCCAGTTAGGGGTTTTCCACTTGTGGTTGGTTGACTTTTATCAGAGTTGGTTGAACTTATGGTATGGGATGTGTGTATACTTCTGATTGGTTCGTATCTGGAGGAAGAGAGGGTTACCTTATAGGAACTTTTTAATATTTGTTGTAAGTCCCTGGCAAGCTGTCTGGGAGAAACCCCGGGCTGTCCTGGGAAATTGAAGCTTAAGGCCCAACATAGCTGCCTATTCTGAAATGGAGTGAGTTAGGTCCTCTCAAGATCACCTGAAATGCTCAGATGCATCTGAGTCCCAGAGGTGATGTGCATGGGACATGCCAGAGGACAACCTTTACAGCCATTACATTGGACTATTATCAAAAACATCTCATTACCACACAGCAGTGGGACGCGCATCTCTGTAAATAGAAAGAAGCAGGGCCATGTTCCTGCCCTTGAGGTTACCTCTATTGATTGAGGAGAAATCGCCCTGTTTCTCTAGGTCAACAGTGAACTCAAGAGCTGAGATGATGCTCAGTGATAAAGCACTTGCCTAACAAGCACAAGACCCTGGATTCGTCTTCAGTTTCTGGTGGAAAAAATGAGACACACAGTAAAATAAACTTCTGAGAAGTTCACATAACGGTTTTTTGGGGGCTGTGAAACCCTCCTCCAACAAAGGATGGGAAGCAGGGACTGAGACAAAGGACCAGGCACCCCAGGTGGTGCTTAGTATTAGCATCACTAAGGCAGAAAATGGGCCCACAGAGATAGCACATTTTGTTCCTTACAGTAGTTTTAATCCAAGTGAATAACTGGGTGAGTCACTTAGCCATTCTTGTCCTCTCTTTCTTTAGCAGCAAGAAGGGACTCACAAAGCAAGGCTGTGCTGGGGAGACTGGGAGGCATCATGAATCAGAAGCATTATAAAGAGTTTTATTCACATAAAGGCGAAGGAGACTGTGCTCCACAAAATTCTACAGCTAGGATTTCAAAGCATCATTGTTGCCTAACGACAGTGCCGGATTTGCCCTCAGTGGATATGTAGTTGGAGTTTTGAAACTGAAAAATATCTTTGTTATGTTTTGCTTGGATCAAAGCACACATAAAGCCCGATCGAATGGAAAAAAAGAGGAAGGACTCAGGCAAGGGCCTCAGCATGACAAAGAGCAGCCCTCAGGTTTTCGCTAATTCTCTCCCTGGTGAAAATGTTCTGAAACCTTTGTGAGCAGGGACTGAAAATCCAACAAATATATATATATATATGGGTGATCACACTGTATTGGAGATCAGAATTGCTAGAAAGACTAAGCTCTGAGTTCTTCTCCACAGGGTAGCAGTGCCCTCAGAAGACATATTTGTTAGAAGAAGAGAAGCAAAGTTGCATAAAGTTAGGAAAGTGTGAGGGAGATGAAGATACTAAGTAGATTTAAACAAGAACTCACATTTCTTACATGAAGTCAGGTTGGTGTTTCTAGTTCTACAGGGACAGTCTCCTTTCCCCCAGGCTGCAGTTCTTGTTGACACCCACACATAGCCAGCTCCCAGATAGCAGGGAAAGCAAGAAACAGTGCTATGAACACCAGGCTCATGTGGAAGTTCTTGACTCATTCCCTAGCATGGCTGTCATATCTCTCTCTCTCTCTCTCTCTCTCTCTCTCTCTCTCTCTCTCTCTCTCTCTCTCTCTCTCTCTCTCTCTCTCTTTTGTTTTCTTCTTTGGGTGCATTTATATATGTATATGTATGTGTGTGCTCTCCTCTCTCTTTCACTTTTGTTTTCTTTTTTTCCGTGCATTTATATATGTATATGCATGTGTATGTCTGCCCCCCCCACCTTTGAACAGCATCCAGCTAGACTGGTTGGTCAACAAGATCCAGGAATCCACCTGTCTCCAACCTACCCATATCCCCAGTGCTGGGAAGCACATCCAATGTCAGCTCTTTAGATGGGTAGTTGGTATTGAATTTAGCTTTTCTCACAAGAGAGCTAATCTCCTAGGCCCTGATTTTTTTAAAAGAAGAAACTAATATACCTAGTTTTCTTGCTCAGTGGGTGATCCTCTGGGGCCTCTGTCTCTTGACTATATGTGAGTAATGTGTAATAAGACAAATAGAAAACTAGAAAATTCACTTTCAAGAAAATGTATGATTTTTTTGAACTCCAAAATTAAAAAATAAACAAAAAACCCAGCTAATCTGATTGACTTTATTTTTCTCAGTAGAATCATTACAATGTAAAACTCAACTGTTCCATTTAGTTCTGTGATAAGAATTTATAGCATCAGATTGAATATATACTTTTAAAAAAATCAAGAAAACTTTTCCTATAAATCTGGCCTTTCATTGTTGAGAATCTAATAAATTAATAAAGGTTACTTCCCTTCAGATAATACTATCTCTCTGGGCAGCCACTCATTGTAACACTGAAGACAACTTTTTAGAGCTATATGTTTCTCCCTCACATGGATGGAAGGAGAAAATGAAAACCACTTACCTGGTCAACATTATTTCATAGGGTTCTGAGGAATAAATCAGGCCTGGCACGACCTTCATTGAAATTTCAGATTTATTTACAGGGGTTTGTTCTGATCGCTTTATCTACTGGAGGCTCCATTTCCCTGTGGTGACTCCTGAGTAATGTGGTCCACACAAGCAAGTGTAAATAGAGCTAATATTTCAAGGGAGGTCATGCTATATACTCTTCCTCTGAGAATAGATGATGGTGAGCTACTGGGCTGATATGAAATTTATCTTTGTGAGGGCAAAGAGGAATTGTGTGGCCTGTAGGTCAATATTCAGGATTTGCGAATCTTAAGAGGGACCATAGCTCCAAGGGACCAAAGTGAGACTGTGTCTCTTGCTTCCACTTCTGAACAAAGATTAACTAATGAAAACAAAACAAAATAATTCACTCAAGTCACGTTTTTAATAGTCTACGAAGTCAACATTGATTTTTCTCAGGTTATTTGTGCATTTTTTTCCCTGTTGAACTAGTAGAACACAGAGGGTGCCAAGAAAGACTTTGTATTCAACAGTGAACAGGGCTTTAAGCAACCTACCTCCCTTAGTTCTCTCTTCAAGTCCCTAACCATACTCTCTTGCATATATACATATCTTCATCATACATCTTGTAGTAGACTTACTTTGGCAGGTTTCTTATATATACATTGCTTTTCTTCCTCAACTCCACTTTGACTCCACTTTGACTTGTGACCAGTAAACCTTCTCATTCATTTCTTAGAGATTTCTTTAGTGTTAGGAGAAGACTATAATACCCACCCATTGACACATGTTCAGAAGGAAAGAAACAAACTTCCATTTGTAAATTGTATATTATCCTATAACTCAGGATTTCTGGACTTCATTAGACTCTATATATGCAACCAAGACATTCTTTCTTCTGGAAAGAATCCAGGAATACACAAATAACTTTAAAAAAATAGAGATGAAGCCTGTCCTGTGTATTCTGTGTTTCTGCTTCTGCATGGGACAGTGACCTTGTCCTGAAGTAGATATGGAAAAGAGAACTGAAATTCTCCAGTCTCCATATAATTAGCTAGATAGTATGAGGTTCAGATACATATATGAGATACATACATGGTCATACTATGCCCATCAAATTTTATGGAAGGACCAAGTCTAGGTTCCTTTCTAGACTTCCCATAGCTTCTTGTGGCCCTAGCTCCTCTGGGAATGATACTTTCAGAGATCAGAAATTACATCCCAGTTCCATTGGATACACATTAGCCTCTTTTAATTTGTTTTTGCAAAAGAAGGTCAAATGTTAATAATAATGTCAAATGATAAGCCTTATGAAACAGAGAGGCTGTGTGCTGGGTGCAGGCCTTTTTACTACCTGAGCACACCATTTCCCATTGCTATATTACCATCTTCTTTCACTTCACCTTCAAGTCTCTCTATCCCGTGTATCTAATGAAAGCCATATTTTTTTTCATGGAAAATCTTCTCTTAGCTAAATGTGCTACCATATGTTTAGAATGGTGATAGCATTTCCTTTACTTACCATATACATATTCCCAAATGCCTACTGACTGTCCATCCTCCCTGCCTAATTGTGAATGAGTGGTATGAGATGCCGCACACAAAACAAATGTTTCTTTGCTGGTTGAGAGCATTAGCTAAGTCTCTAGACCTGGGTGTTTCAGTCTTGTTAATGGAGATGTACCATATGAAGTTAGTTTGTGATTTAGTGAAAAATCTATAAACTGATTAAGTTAATGGCTCTGCATTAATGTCAATTTCACATAGTCACACACATATACACATGAACACACACATATACATAGGCCCACATATACATGCACACATTCAAATCAATAATACATAATATAAACATTATGTGCTTATGTATGTAGGGCATGTGTATATATGTGTATGCATTTTAAGCAGAATATTGAGGGAGAGATTATCCAGAAGTAGGACTCTGAGGCAAGTAGTAAAGAAGTAAAAGCATTGTACTGCTTCTACTCAAGCATTTTGTGAACATTAAAGATCCCCCCATATTATATAATAGTATAAAGAAAAGGTCTGGTTTTGCTATTTAAAATAAGCAGTCAGAATGGCTAAGATTAAAAATTCAGGAGACAGCAGGTGTTGGAGAGGGTGTGGAGAAAGAGGAACACTCCTCCACTGCTGGTGGGGTTGCAAATTGGTACAACCACTCTGGAAATCAGTCTGGCGGTTCCTCCGAAAACTGGGTACCTTACTTCCAGAAGATCCTGCTATACCACTCCTGGGCATATACCCAGAAGACTCCCCACCATGTAATAAGGATACATGTTCTACTATGTTCATAGCAGCCCTATTTGTAATTGCCAGATGCTGGAAAGAACCCAGGTCTCCCTCAACAGAAGAGTGGATGCAAAAAATGTGGTATATCTACACAATGGAGTACTATTCAGCCATTAGAAACAATGAATTTATGAAATTCTTAGGCAAATGGATGGAGCTAGAGAATATCATACTAAGTGAGATAACCCAGACTCAAAAGGTGAATCATGGTATGCACTCACTAATAAGTGGATATTAACCTAGAAAACTGGAATACCCAAAACATAATCCACACATCAAATGAGGTACAAGAAGAAAGGAGGAGTGGCCCCTGGTTCTGAAAAGACTCAGTGAAACAGTATTCAGCAAAACCAGAACGGGGAAGTGGGAAGGGGTGGGTGGGAGGACAGGGGAAGAGAAGGGGGTTTGCGGGACTTTCAGGGAGTGGGGGGGCTAGAAAAGGGGAAATCATTTGAAATGTAAATAAATTATATCGAATAAAAAAAAAATAAAAATAAAAATAAAAAAAAAAGAAAGGAAAAAAAATAAAATAAAATAAGCAGTGACACCAAGCTACAACAGTAATACTAAATCCTGAAAAGCATTGAATTCCTGGAGGAAAAGGTTTCAAAACAGAGGACTCATTGAACATTTGTTCGGGACATTTTAAACTGAAAAGTCATATGGACAGCAATTATTACTATGACATGAATGGCCCCTCTTAGGGTACTTGGGAACACGCTAAGTAGAGACATGAGACCTTCAGAGAGACTTTGGAAATCTCTGGTGTTTTCACGGCACAACAGCTTCTTTTGCTTCTGCCGGTCAGTCATGGGGAACAATATTCCAGTAACCAGCTGAGCTGGGAAATAGTGTGTCCTACTGTTGTTCAGACTGAGTCTACTGCTCTGTGTGGGGTGATTATGATATGAAATCTCTCAGCACCCAACTTCAGCAAATGAAACAAAAGTATTCCACGTCACAATTTTCCAAGGCAACTGATTTTTGGCTTGCCATTTTTTTATTATTATTTTAAAATGTAGAGTCTCTGGAGGATTAAACTAACAAAGAAAAGGTACTGAGCAGTTGACACTGATGAAGCATTCTAAGGTACCAGATCTTCAGTGATCTCTAAACATCAACCTGAACCAATGTCTCTGAGATCGGTGGTGAATATCAATGAAAATTAAAGACACAAACTCTTGCAGAAGTGTGCCCAGGGGAAGAAAGCTTTATTGAGAAGAGTTGCAGAAAAGCAAATAACAGAAAAAGTGATAGAAACTTCTGAGAGTGGGAGGAGCTTCTATGTGAAGAAAATACTACCATACTCTTTTGATTACAGCCCTGTTTAGGACCTTGGCAGAATCTGGACAAAGGTAATTGTAACTCTGAAAGACAGAGGTAACTGTAATGGAATTGGTTAGTCTTTTAGGTTCCCGTGGATCAAGCCAATGCAGGGCCCCCATGCTCCATACATGTCCTGCTGAACTCAACAGGGAGAAAATCATGTGTTGTTTGTGTGTTTTCTGGCCTGTTAGGAGTAGTTGAAGCTCCTCTATGTTCATCTTTGACTCTGACCCCAGTTTTCTTAGTTACTAATCTAGATAGGTGGTTCCCAACTTATGGGTCATGACCCATCTGGGGGTAAGTTGAGTGACCATTTCATGGGAGTCTCATATCAGATATCCCCGGTAGCAGATACTTACACTGCAGTTCATAACAGTAGCAAAATTATAAGTATGAAATAACAATAAAAATAATTTAATACTTGGGGGGGTCACCACAACATGAGGAACTGTATATTAAATTATGAAGGTTGAGGACCACTGATCTAGGCTTTCTGCTTAGGTGTTAGTCATTTGGTGATCATTACAATCATCCAACCCTGCAGGCATTTCAAGTGATGTTAATTATTCTCAATTCTCTTTCCTCTCCTTTTTTACATGAACAGCTTGTAGCTTTCTCATGACAGAAGAGTTAATGTCACAACCACCAAGATGTGGCTGTAATCCATGTTGGTTATTTCATAGTTATCTCTCAGATGTCTGTGACATCTAAGGTAGTTGGCTAGCTGGAAGTTTCTTATTAAGAAATAATGTTTACAATTTAATCTGTAACAATTAACAGCATTAGAAAGAATACTGATATAGATATCCTTCAAGGTAGCTGGGCTGCTTATCAACGGCCAGAACCCTATTCCTCCTCTTATGCAGCTAAGATGGTTTATTTATATCCATTTATAAGCACTTTTATCCATATTTTTCAGTTCTTTGGACTCTGCTGTTTTAACCCTTAATTTTCCCTTTACCTCAGCCTCTGTTCACACTGCAGCATATGTAAGGAATGTGCAGTTTTCACCCTGGGTCTTTCTCTCTCATTACCTACAGCAAGGCAGCTCCTACATCTACACTATTGTTCTTTCTTAATGTCTGTCTATACGCTTATTTCCATAAATGAGCTAATGGTTGTAGAAGACAGAGAAAGGGGGAGGGAGGGAGGAAAGGAGGGAGGGGGGGAGAAAGAGAGAGTTGGGGGAGAAACTTCTCTTGAAAATCCTAGCAAGTAAGAGTCTCAGTGAAGACACTTCCAGAAGCAAACCTCAAACAGGTCAATAGCAAGGCAGGAAATGAAACCTGAGCACATCAGCAAGTGACTGAAGTCAACAACCCAGGATGGAAAGTAGATTGCAAAGAAATAACCAAATCAAAAAAAAAAAAAAAAAAAAAAAGAAGAAGAAAATTATCCAACCCCGGTGTCATTCTAAGCTTGAAAGCTCACCTCCCAAGGTTATTTGTGGCGAGAGATGTGAGGCAGAGACAGATACCAGGGACAGAGCCTCCCAGACAGAGTAT
This sequence comes from Apodemus sylvaticus, assembly GCF_947179515.1. NCBI lineage: Eukaryota > Metazoa > Chordata > Mammalia > Rodentia > Muridae > Apodemus > Apodemus sylvaticus. The sequence continues at coordinate 75,742,693 of NC_067484.1, forward strand.
CCCCTGCTTTGTTGTTCGCAGCTTCCTGATAATAAGATGACAGGCATAACTGAGTTTCCAGTTATCTAAACATTCGAGCATGGTTTCTGGAAGTTTGGGTGTTTGGCAGCTGGTGTAAGAAAGAAAGGAATCATCAGCATTCAAAAACAAGTAACTTTCATCTTCCTTCTTCAGTTCTCAAAGAACTGGTCTCCCCAAACCCACAAAGTCACTTATATCCAAAGATTCTTAAAGATAGTCTAAAAAGAAAGAGTTCCTGAGATGCATTCTGTTGTTTTTATAGAGTAAAAAAATTAGCATGCTGACTACTTGTTAAAAGTCCCATTTTGATCTTTTTTTAATTGCCAGTGAAAAAGTAATGAAGAGCAATTCTAATTTAGCCTTGAAAGGGAAAAAAATCCCACAAGTAGTGATTTAAGGAAAAAAAAATAGAAGCAGAAGCCAGGTGCATTGCTGATGGCCATTTATTCTGTTTCAATGTAACATTTATTCTATTTCAATGTAACAGAGTGTAATAACTGTGCATCAGTAGAGGGAGCCATCCTTTGAACAGCTCTAGGTATCTGTCTTCTGAAAAACTCAAAGCGTTTTTACAAATGGTCTATAATAAAGTGTCTCAATAGTCCTTAAAATGAAAACATGAGAATTACATGGACCCTGCCAAGCCCACTTGACAGTTGAGTAAGGAATAACCAAGGCCTGGAGCCAAGGGTGGAGGTGTAGTCTTCTTTGTCCCCCACCCCTCTCTGTGTATTTCCAAGTCTCAGAAATATAAAATTCAACCAATAGGGCTGGAAGTCAAGTTGCACTTTTAAATGAGATTGGTTTAATATGATATTGGAGCCTCAGTAAATACAGAGTATAGTGACATTCTTTTAAGTCCAAAGAAAAGGAGTTGGGAGTTGGTTGTCTTGCTAGGAAACAGTAAAATGGATACTTTGGGAATATTTCTTTGGAGCATGCTTCATGAGCTTTTGCATCTGTAATATATTCAAGGAATGAGATGTATGCTTAAATGTGGAGTGGGGATCAGCATAGCCATGTACAATATCAGGAAACATAAGTTGGCAATATGAGAAAAAAATATTTTCTTTTTAAGAAGTAAGCTAAGGATAACAATATTTAATGAAATTATTTTAACTTCATTCTTATATTAGCAGTTTTGAAGTGTGTTTTATGTTGTTAGAGCAGACTTTTCTCTCTATGGCCCTCTTAAAAGCACATAGACAGAGCTAGGAAGAAAGCTCTGTTGTTTCCTCTGCAAGCTTCATGACAGGAGTGTGAGCTCCAGAACCCACTTTAAACAGCTAAGTGTGATGGTAACTATATATAATCCTAATGCCAAAGATGCAGAGGCAGGAGGATCCCTGAGTCTCACTGGCCAGCAAAAACAGTTCTTTAGTGAGCTCAGGACAAAGACTCAGCCTCAAAAAAAAAACAAGGCAGGAAGATCTTGAGGAATAACAATATTCAAGGTTGGCCCCTGGCCTTTACACACACACACACACACACACACACACACACACACTCACCAGCCTAGTAGAGGGGGAGAGATTAGATTAACAGTATTAGCTGTCAGAGATGGTGCCTTATGGGTGTCTGGGAAGCATGGGATTTGGATATGGACTGCAGGACACAGATGTTGTGAGTGATGGATTTAGGATACACCATGAGGCAACAGGGAAGGCTCTGGTAATAGAAAAGTTAATAGGATCACTTTTATTTCACAGAGAACAGGAAAGTAACAAGAGACGAGCAAAGTAGGCATACCTTCATACTCACCTATCAGGTGAGTCTACAGCAAGTAAGGGGTGGGAAGGGGCAGAGACATTCAGAAGCAGTGTCTCAGTTCACCCTAGCAGTACTTTTTGGTCTACAGAATCTTTCCTTGCCTATATCATTTCAATGGAACTTTATATCATACCTGAATCTTATTAATCAATTTTTACTGATGAGAAGCATGAGCAGTTCTACCAATAATATGGCTATTTAATAGCAACTGCAGTCAAGATCTAGACTTATATCCCCCAAGACTATGATAACATTAAGCTGGGTCAAGCACAAGAATGGCCTGGCCAGTACTAAAGCTGTCTTTCCTTCATGATTTTCAGAATGGAGAAGCAGCCAAAAGCCTACCAGACACAGCTGGTCCTAGCTCTGCTATCCAGAATCTCTGGTTGAGCTAGCACTTTAACTGTGTTTCCTTGTTAGGTAGGAAACTTAGTGCAGGGCCATGCACACAATAGGTGTTCCATAAATATTTGTTGATGTGTGGATGCATCACAACTGGCTCACAGCAGGCTACTATACCCATCGCAATGGAAAGTGCTGGGAAGAGATTGAAAATAAAAAAAATCTCATCAATAATGGAATCCATTGTTTTTCTTCTCTGCCCAGGGAGACCTTGGCTCCTCTGTTGCATTTTCAAGTATTTTAAGGTGGGAATAATTTTCACAGTGGCAGGTACAGCTGGTGAGGAGCAGTTTTAATATGAAGAAAAATGCTAAAATAGAATTTAAGAATATTAAGAAGGGATTTGGCTTCTGACAGAAATATTATCCGTAAAGGCCGGTATGAAGATTTTAAAGAAATTTAATTAAAATTTAATCTTCTTTCTAATTAAAGTTTCCTTTAATTAAACTTAAAATTAAATTTGCTTTAATTGGAGGAGTTTAAAGAGTATTACCTTTTGAGTGTCAATCATTTTTAAAGGGAAAAAAAAAGCCACTTTGGTTCAAGTTGAAGAACGGTGTCAAATTTCTAGAAAAGTAATAAAAATTATTGCATTTCATCTAAGTTAGACCTCCATGGCCACTCTTTCCCCACTTAGCTGTTTCAGAGACAGTTTAGCTCTTATACATGTCTATCTGTTGGATGGACGTATGGTAAAGATCAAACTCAAACCTGTGGAAAGCCTTAATGGAGAGTCCTGTGTCCCCTGTCTATTATTGTGGCCTTGTGCTTCTACAGGAGCTGCCTTTCTGCTTGCTGGGTCACTCTACCTTCCTTCTGCCTAACCTGGAGAATGTATCTGAATATGAAGACTGGACACAATTGCCTCCGTTCCATTTTGTAGGGAGAGTTTTGGTGCTGAGGTCCTGTTCCCCAATTTTTTTTGATATGTCAGTAAAGAAAGCCATGGGACAATTGTTGGTTAAAGGGGATAGGCGGAACTTCTGGGTCCCTGGTGGCAAACAAAGACCCAAAGGGAAGAGAGACAGAGTTTGTGATGCATCTGATGAAGAAGCGTTGACCAGTCATGTGAGATCTCATAAAGGAGTGGCCACATGGGCAGCTCCTATAGGCGGGTGGTCAGGGGTGTTTAGAAGGAGCTAGAAGACCTGGGCGTATACCCAAAGGATTCCCTGGCATACAATAAAGACACATGCTCCATTATGTTCATAGCAGCCTTATTTATAATAGCCAGAAGCTGGAAAGAACCCAGATGCCCCTCAAAGGAGGAATGGATACAGAAAATGTGATATATTTACACAATGGAATACTACTCAGCAATTAGAAACAATGAATTCACCAAATTTTTAGGCAAATGGTTTGATCTGGAAAATATCATCCTAAGTGAGGTAACCCAGTCACAAAAGAATACACATGGAATGCAATCTCTGATAAGTGGATATTAATTAGCCCAGAAGCCCTGAATACCCAAGGCACAAATCGCATAACAAATGACTCCCATGAAGAAGTATGGAGAAGGTCCTGATCCTGGAAAGGATTGATCTAGCATTGGAGGGGAATATAAGGACAGAGAAAAAAAGGAGGGAGGTGATTGGAGAATGGATGGAGAGAAGAAAGTTTATGGGACATATGGGGTGGGGGTGGGGATCCGGGAAAGGGGAAATCATTTGGAATGTAAACAAAGAATATAGAAAATAAAAATATTTAAAAAAAAAACACATGTAAAAAAAAAGAAGAAGAAGAAGGGGCTAGAAGTGACTGTGCCTCTAAAGTTTAAGGCAGGAAGGAGAGGCAGAGACAAGACCCTGATAAGGGCATGCTTTTCCAGACAGGAGATAGAAGCACCCAGCAATTGTGCCAAAAAGGCAAGTTGGAAATGAACAACTGTGTGTTCATTGTCTTTTATCCTCAAATTCATGAGAAACTGGGAGGGTGCTGGCATCATGGCCACTTCTGGGAGTGAAGGTGGGAAGAGCAAAGATACAGGTAATACCATTTCCTTCTCCAAGCCCATTCCACACGAAATGGGCTCAAAACCAGCCAGCTCAGAAGCTGAAACTTTGGTTAAAATAGTTTCACTGTGTGGTCCCTACTTTTGTCTGCATCTGCTACCAACATCTCATTGCTTTATGCCACTCAGACTCGAGGGAGAGGCATTTCATTCTTCCTTTCTGTCCTACCTAGTGATCAGGCTCTCCCGATCAGACAGCACAACTCCTTGCACCCGAACCTGAAGGAAATGGCAGCTCCAAGTCAAGCCTGCATGTTCCCAAGTCCTTCATGGTCTATCTTCTGTGCCAAATTACAGACTCTGTCAACTAAGTAAGCTCTGTAGGTCTAACCTTGGCATCCTCAGTTTTGCTGTATGGTTTCCATTCATATCTTCGGCACTCATTACTCCTTTCACTAACATACTCAACTCACCCCAGGCTCACTGACTGACTCACATCTCCTTGAACACACCTCGAGATGTTGGCTTTTCTGGAATTTTCTACATCATTTCTCCTGCCTAAAGATGTTTCTTTTCCTCTTTCCTGCAAAAGTTCTTTGAATTTCAAATTTTTCACAAAGGGTGTTCCATCACTCTGACTTTCTGGAACATTCGTGCGTGTGTGTGTGTGTGTGTGTGTGTGTGTGTGTGTGTGTTTGTGTGAGTGTGTGTGTGTGTGTGAACATTAACACATTTGTCTGAGTCAGATGGATGGATTTTAAAGGCTAGAATATGTAAATTCTGATTTCCAAATCCAATTGTGATATGTGTCTTGGAACTGTTATCATCCATACCTTTTATCTGACCATTTTGGAATTCCATGGGGTTTGGTGACAATCTTCTGGCCAGCTAGTGACAGAGTGCGAATTAGAACCCCATTGTCCCCTGGCTAATTTTACCAGGTCCTGTTGCCTTTCTACATGTGAGGATTTTTACAAAATTGATGTTTTGAATAGCACTGCACAAGCAGCTTAACTGCTTCAGAAGAGAGGGGCAGGGTCCTTTAAAGAGCTAAGATTTAAAAGCTCTTGGGACTTACTGAGCTAGTTAAAACGAAAAATTTTGCTATTTTATTTAAAATAAGTTTGACATAAATGGAAATCTTCAAAGGAAGATAAATGACCAGCTGTCTACTGTCTTGACAGTGTTAATGAAGGCACGCATGCCAATGTGTCTCTTCCTCCCTACCTCCTTCCTTCCTCCCTTCTTCTGTTCCTCCCTCTTTCCTTCCTCCCTTTCTACCTACCCTTCCTTCCTATCTTATTTCTTTTCTTCTTCCATTTCTACCTCATTCTTTTAGGAACAAAGCCAGAGGTATCTGCAGTAAGACCCAGATGGCTATGTGAAAGAACAGTGCTTTGTATCTATAAATAAGGCAGAAAGCTTTTAGAAGACACAAGAGTTTGGAGGGTTTTCTCCTCCTGTGGATGCTTTTAGCCAATGGGTGGTGAAACTTCTCTAAGTATAGAGCAGGGCACCTAAGAGTCAACTTTCCATTAGGTCCAGATGGGTACATCACCCCAAATAGATCCATTATCCATGGGAAAGGAGTCTTTCCACCAAGAAAGGGACATAAGGCACTGAGGGGTTTCTGTGTTTGAATTTCCCTTCAAATGAAAGTGCCCTTATATAGACTTTTTAGTCTCCGAGGACACTGTTCTTGTTTGCCAATAGCAGAGCCTACTTTCCTGGCATGGTCCTGACCATGGACAGGAAACATACAGAGGGCTACACTCCACAGTATGGAATGAAGTATGCTGCAGGTCCAGGTGGTTTCTTTTGATTGCCCTATGGCAACTCCAAGAGTTGATGAGTAGCTTTCCTTAAAGTCTTAAAAGTCCAGTGACTCTAGGTGTCTCTACTCTCTTTGAGCAGTTGCCTTGCCATCCGGGATCCATTTTAATGAGTGCTTATTGCAGTAGGCTATTGGGGAAGTCATTCATTTGTAATCAAGAGGTTTGGTGCAGTATTTCTTGACTTTAATTAGGATTATGGCCTAGTAAACCCAAGAAAAATTGAAACTGTCCTAGGTGGAACATGCATTTACCGGGGCCTTACCCCGTGAACACCACAGATCAAAGAGCAAAGTGTGAGGAGTTTCTGCTCTTCTGTGTTGTGGGTATGCTAAGTGTCATGGGTTATGGCTCTCATCCTTGCCCAGCATTTAGAGGTGAGCATTCTGAATATTTTTGCCTTAGAGAAAAGATCAAAAATTATATATTCAACCTGTATTTTTTTTTTTTTTTACTTAATGGAATTTGCTCCACAACACTGCAGAGTCAAACGATTTCATTTGGGGACCATTGGTATTGTTATTGTGACATCTTTGTCAGAAAGTTTCCCATAGTTCTCCAGTTCTTTTTCATAATGAGGTGTCAAGTCTATTATTGGCCACCACATTTCTCTTCTATGATATATAATCTCTGATCTCTGTTTAAGGAATCAGTGGACTGTGCAGAGCAACAGCCAACACTCCAGACTTTGCTAACCCAAAACTTAAGTCACAGCTACTGAATTTCCTAAAGGTAGCCATGCCCAGCATACAGTGAAGAAGCATGGCTGCATTCTGACAACTCTATGAAGGGATCCTGAAATTCCACACAATTTTCAGTTAGGTTCTAATCACTGAAAAAAATATAAACACCAACCTTTAGTCATAGACTGCCCCCCAAAATGGTGGTGACCCAGAGTTGGCCCATACCTTATCTTTTATCAGCACTGGCTCTTTGTTTTTTTTTTTTTTTTTTTTTTTTTTTTTTTTTTTTTGTGCTAACTATATATCCTGGAGACACTTCTTTATTTTATACTCCTGTGTTTCTTGCAATATTTTATATAATGCTGGTCAGGTGCAGCTTCAAAGGAAGACCAAAAAGAGGCTTAAGAAAGCAAGATTTATCATATCCCCACGCCCTAGAGACATGTAATTTGGAAAACATCCAAGAACACCAGGAGGTGAAAACAGGAATGGTTGTGGGGCCTCTTAGGCCATGGTCATCTCTGAGATATCTAAGAGAAGGGCCAGGCCAAGCAGAACTATCTTCTTGAATAACAAGAATAAGCTTCAGGTTACAAGGTTAGTCTCTAGCTGTTTGTTACTTGGCCTGAGACAATAAAACACAGAAATATTATCTGCTGGGCCTAAAGGACCATATGGGAAAACAATACATGTGTAGAAATGATCATCTGGATATTCTATCACTTACCATCTTCTTACTGTGTAATATCTATAAATATGTCTGTTATCTATGTAGTTATATATTTATTACCTATCAATCTATAGCTACCATCTATCTACCAACCTGTCACTATTTATATCTCTATTATTTACTATTTATATCTGTTCTCTTCTATCTACAAATGATAAAAGCAGAAGCAGAAAAGTGAAAATGGGATTAATAGAAAGGAAGAGAGAAAAAATAGGGCAAGAAGGCACAGACAAATATAATATTCATGTACGCATCAATTAAAACCTGTTATTTTTTTTTCACAGAACCAAAAAAGTACCATAAAGATAGAAGCATAGTTTGGGAATTCCTTTGCCTAACAAAGGCTTGTTTCCAGCTGTGTCTTTTCACTTGCTCTAAGAGTCAGACAGCTGAAGGGGTGGGGGGTGGGTGTGAGGCTACTCTATGCTTAAAATTTACCAAATCAAAATGTACCAATAAATGGGAAATATATGTATATATTCTGCACACCTGTGTCTGCACTCGTCTCTCAAACTGAGACAGTCATATCCCTAATCCAGGTTTATCCAGATTCTGCCTACTGTTGAGAATCCAGATCAGGCACAGAATTAAGATGATGTTCCAGATTGCAATTCTCAAACCTCAGCAGGAGGATGAAGCTGATAGGAGTTTGACATCAAAGTACCTGGGGCTGAATCCTGACTTCATGGCTCCCTAACTGTCATCTTGGGTAACTTAATGTTTCCTAATCCCCATCTGTAAAGGGGAGATAATAAGAGTTCTCAAATTCACCATGCTCAAGGCCCTTGTGAGGAGAGTGGACTATAAGCAGGTTAAAAAGAGCTTAGCTCAGACCAACCCAGGGTGAAGTCATCTGCCTACCTTGCACATATTGCCTTTCCTTGTATGTTATGAGCCATCCTTCTCAGGACAGAGAAGACATGCTGTGAGGAGAATCAGCATGCTACAGTAGCCTTCATTCTAGCAGTTGTCTTCACTCTGACATGCACATTCCAATTTCTTCCACTTGGGTTAGAAATAAAACAAATGTACTTTCCCTTCCTATATATACTCTCTCCCACGAATCAAATGTATCATTTTTTTCTTTTCTATTTCCTCAAAATCCATTTTGGCTTGTTCTATGTAGTGATAGAATTACTGCAGTTTGTCCCCATGGCCCAAGTTCATACTCTCAGGGCCTTATCCAGCCACCACATCTTGGTTTGGGTACTAGAGATGTCAAGTTCTATCAATCCTGCTTCAGCAATAATGTTGGTTCATTAATTCATTCTTTAGAAAGAATTTATTTCCTTTCTATCCCTTTTTGATGCAATAAAAATGAAACAAGTAATTAGGAGCAGGAGTGTAAGAGTTTTTTTGTTTTGTTTAATTCAAACTCATTTAAAAATATGCCAGGAACAAGTGTTTAAACTTTCTAACTTCAGGCATGTTTCTTTCCTATTCAGAAAGTCTTGCTTTTTCCGATTACTCCATCTGTCATTTCATTCATTCTGGGCAATTGATTTCATCAAATGGTGGGAGTTGTAATAGTGCACAGGAGCACTAGTATTATATGAAGGGGCTGGTGATATGATTCACTTGTTAGAGTGTTTGCCTAACATACATGTCTCCACCACTACATACAACAAGTATGGTATCTCCTGCCTAGAGCTGTGACTCTTGAATGCTATATAGGCAGTACTGTTAAATGAAGTCTACTTTTCTCCATGTCTGTGATGTGGTAAAGAAGAATTATCACAAAAGTCTGTGGATGATAGTTTTTACTTATGCTATCACTAGTGCTTTGGGCTCAAGAAATAGCTGGAAGATATCATCCAGGTTTTGGAGGAGTTTCTGGTTCCCTCTCACTGGCTGGTATGTGTTTTCTATACTTTATTATCGTTGGACTTTGTTAGGTGAGCTAACATTATAGCTCAATGATCAGAACCATTCAAAATTGGGCATCAGAATTCTTTAAACCATTGATGTAGTTCATTACTGAAATTTCCAAACACAGGATTTTACAGATTCCCTCTTTTTCCTGAGGTCTTCAAGAACAGCCTTGCTCTGATCATCCCTTTCTTACCTAGCTACACAGACACATGGCAGAGGACTTTTTGCAAGAAATTCACTCAAGGCCAAAGCTTTGTGATGCCATTTTGGAACTACAAAGGTACAGGAACAATTTTAAATTATCTTGACGAAGTTAATTAAATCACACTTGGAGGACTAAGAGATAGATAACCAATGAAACCTTGGGGGAAGCTATCTCTAATCAGTTACTGAATCATAACTAATGCTGGGATGACAATGGAATGGGCTGAACAATTGAAAATCATTTTTTTTTGTGCTGCAGTGGTGATTCACTAGAGTACTGAAGATTGTGGGGGTTCTTGAATGGGTAAGTGAGGTGAAATCACAGTTCTATCCCTCCTTAGGCAGATGGGCTTGTGTTTCCATGTCTCTATACCCATGTCCTTATCTATGCATCTCTTCCTATGACATCATGCAGTAGCTAATATGTGAAACTATTTGGTGAATTACATTCACCAAAGTTAGCCATTATCATGTGCTAGGAAACAATAGGACTTGTAGTCTCTGACCTTCAAACTAAGGTGGAGGCAGACCACAAATTTGACTTCCAGCTCAATCACTTACTCACTAGGTGATTCAGATGTTATTTTTTCTTTTTTTCCATAAGCTTTGACCTTTCCCCCCTATAGAATGAGAATAATAATATCTATTACGTTGTTCTGAGGTTACAAAATTAAAATAGTATAGTGTGTGATAATGAGTTCATTAATAACTTGTATTTACACTGATTTTTAAATTACATTTGATAATTGTGGTTTGGGATATATTTACAGTTGATTGCCGTGTAGAAATTCTCAAGCTAAAAAGTTTAAGTAATATAGTATCTTTGGTCTTGAACAGTCTTAGTCACTTGTTAAAGCAGGGAGAAATAAAAATATCTAACAGTATCTAAGGACCAAAGGTGGCATAGTATCAAAGATGGCATAGGATGGGTGCCACTGCCAGCAAGGACGGTGAAAGACACTATCAATTGCCAGATGTTTTTGCAGATCTGGACAAAGTACAGACCCAGACAGATCCAGAGATTTTGTGGTAAATGAGGATGTTATAAGAATGTGTCAGAGTTAGCAACATTTCCCTGATCTCAGTTTAAGCGATTCACTTTAAGTCCCTAGAAAATGAATGGCAGTTTTCCAGTTGGTCAAAGCCAGATTGACAGGGACCCAGACAGGGAAATCCGTGATCACTGTGTGCTGACAAAGCATGTTGGGTAACTGCTGAGTGTGTTTCGAATTCTGTGCGACTGCAACTTTTTTTTGAGCGTGTTACTGTACAAAATAATGGGCTTCACTGAGACATTTCAGTATGCGCCTGTACTTGGGTCATATTCACACTCCCTTCTGGCTGCTACAACTCTCTGTTTTCCTCAGGGAAGATATTTACCTGACTAGGTGAGCCTTGATTAGGAACAGTTTCTTAGTAGCAGAACATCATTGGTATCCTTTCAATTTCATCTCATTTTTCTGACTAATTCCCTTTGGCCTTTCACTGTGTTCCCACTGCTCCCGTCTCAACACTGTCACCTCATCTCTATGTATCTTCGCTTAAGTGTTAACATAAGGGTTCCCCTTTAAGTGGTCCAGCATTAGAAATTTGAATTTCTTCTGTTTTTGCTTTGTAAACAGTGTGCTGGAAGAAGTGAGAAAGAAACAGGAAGTAGCTGCGGATTTAGAGGAGCACATGAGTATATTGTAAACCGGTGTCCCACCTGCCATGTTGCTTGCCTGCCAGGAAGACGAAATGGCAGGACTCAACAAGAGACTAATTAAAGTTCAACCTTGCAGGCAAGGGCCCTGGATGTGGGTATCTGGGCCAGGTAGGTGGCCGTCAACTCTCACCCTATGCAACTGGTACAGAAGCTTCTATTCTGAAGTCCCACGAAGTCAAGGGTAGAGGGCATGCTGTGGAAAAACTGTAGGCCGTGAATGGCTTCCAATAACAGGTCCCTGGGAAGGAGACTATGAAGATGAATAAAGTCTTTGGGGAGAGAGGAGAGCAGAAGGCATAGAAAGAAAAACATACAACAGAACAAATTGGGACTTGCCAATTTGTTTCCCGAAAATGGAAAGAATCTTTGACAGAGGCAGAAACCTTGGGAGCATTAGTGCAGGCAGTGCAAATACCACACAACACATACCGTGGCAAGAAAGTGCCCGCTGGGCCCGATGACTGGTTCCAACACTCAGGACAGAAAGGCCCTCGTCTGCAACTCCCTCTTCTCCATCTCTGTCAATTTTCTGTGATGATATTGTTGATGATTCTTTTAAGAGAAAGAAAAAAAATATGATCATAGGTATTTGTATGTCTTCTTATAATATTTCATGTATCTGCACTTTTGGCAGCTTTCTCAAGTAACCATCAATATGCCCATTTTCAGCACCAACAGCTGAGGCTCACAGGCTTTTAGTAATGTGTTCTAAGTCATGAGACAGGAAGGCGTGAAACGCAAGACTCAGAGTCCGGCAAGATCATCCCAGCATCAGCAGACCCATTAACTTATAAATTGTTAGTTCACCTTTCAAAAAGAAGAGCAGTATGTAGTACTGAGTGACTGTGCAGTTGTCAGCACTTTATGTAGAGTGTTTTAATCTAGTTCTGTGTGTGGACATGTTCATCTGTATGGATATGCACGCATGGATATGAGGTCCATGGCAGGTATGCTCCTAGCATCTCTTTAAGAAGAGTTTGAACCTGATTAGGCTAGATTGGCCAGAAAGTCCTAGACCTGCTTTTGTCTCTGCTCTCAGAGTGCTGTTGGTAAGTCACATGCTGGCATATGGATTTTTATGTGTGTCCTGGGAGCCCAAATTCAGGCCCCTATGCAAGTACTTTATGGCCCTACCTTAATCTTTGTATAAAGCCACCGTAAGATAAGTATTATGACCTTCTTTATTTTCTAGGGAGGCACCAGACCTAAAACAATTTACTTATTATAGTTTTCCAGTCTGTAAGCTGAAGAGTTGGGGATGCCAAATATATGGTGTCCAAAAATATTGAAACATTTGAGAAGTTGGGTTAAGTCACCAATTTAAGCATTATAAATTATTGTTACCAGAATGTTAATCTTGAGTCTATTAGAACACTGTGTAACTGACACACTGTCCCTACCAAATATTATATGTGGCTATTCCTGGAGGCAGGGTATTGGCCTGGATGGAGCCAGTGTGCCCCAGAAAGGTATTGTTAGTGTTGGACTTAACATGAACTTAAACAGAGTATTCTGGCTAAGTTACCCATGAATTTACTTCACGTTGGGCAGCAGGATTCCCACCACACCTAGTGGATGTAATTAACATACCAGATTCTCTCAGTGTGACCAGATGAATACAGCCATGTCCCAGCAGAGAGCCTCCTCTAGCCTGTTGAAACATGGAGAGGCAAAGCACCCGGCAAAAGCTTCTCTGAGGTCAGCAGATTATTGATGGGCAACTTCTCTACCAGAGAGGGGGGATTTGGAATTCAGCAGCCCTTCTGTTCCAAGAGCACACGCAACCTTATTCACGGAGAAGTAATGTCCAGTTAGAGTTAGTGGTGCAGACACCCTAATTACTAACTCAGCATGGGGAAGGCTCACCCTCCAGGCAATATTACTGCTGTCAACACAACTTGTGAAAGAAACTGCGGAGGAGCAGTTATCAGCTGTTGCTGCTGGGGGAGATAACACCAGCTGTGGACATCTGGATTTCAGTGAGTTCCTACGGAAGAGGAATGATAAATGTGTGCAGTGACAGAAACCACTCTGAGGTTTCCCTTCTCAAAACCGTGGACTTTGACAATGCAGGACGTATCACCAAACCTCCCCATTTTATAAGTGAGCAATTGGGACTTCCAAAATTAAAAACAGAAATTAGTGGTAAAAAACAGACTAGGAACTCACCAGGGGCTGAATAAACAATGAGCAAGCTACTTGCAGAGATGTATACTCTAGGGGAAAAGTTTATTTTCCTTTAGAAAAAAAAAATAGGACTCCAATTTCGATGGTTAATCTTCACTGCCAATGTGACTGAGTTTTGAATCACTTCGTTTTGAATCATAGCTCTGGATGTGTGTGTGTGAGAGGATGTTTCTTCCAGTCAGTTTTAATTGAGGACAGAGCACCCTCAATTGAATGTGGGCAGTATCCTCCCACAGGTTGGAGTCCTGGAGAAAATGGAAAAGAGAGAAAGGAGGAAAGTAGGTGGGAGGTTACCCTCAGCTTCTCTTCTTCCTGATGCAGTGAGGAGCCTCCTCAGACATGGCTGCCATTATTCCCCAACACACTGGACTCGCACCCTCAAACGGTGAGCCACAATAAACTCCCCTGCTTTAAGACGCTCTTGTTGGATATTCCCTCCTTTTTCCATAGCAACAAGAAATATGACTAATTCACAATTAATCACAGCCTTAAAATATTGATGTTTAAAAATGATGGCTGTGAACAATTATTTGATTTCTCAAAAATTAAATTAAGTACAGTGACATTTAGTATTTTTTGAAGTATTTTAATCTTCATAGAGCACAGAATTATTTAGGTATTCAGGAACTTTGAATTAAAACAGTGCATTTCAAGCAATCTGTGTTAACAAGGAAAAATAGTTATTATATGCTGGAGCTAGTTAGCTATTTCCTACTTTCCTTAAAGTATTTACACTCAAATGATAATTTACCTAAGACCTTGCTGGATTTAGTAATCAAATCTATAAATCTGTCCCCAAAAATTAAAAAATAAAATAAAATAAGGGTTTATTCCTCGGTGAATTCCTTTGTTGGAATTTTCTGGAAAGCTTGCATCAACTGTGAAAGACTCCTTGTCACCTGGTCCACTTGTGGTAAAGTGGTACTGTGCTACCTCCACTTGGCTCCAAGAGAAGAGTTTAACCCAGAACCTTTTCTTTGTATGAGACAACAAACTTCAGATGTCTGTGCAGAATAGACACAGATAAAATAATATTTTGATCTGAAATAGTGGATAGGAAACTATGTTCTTCCTGTGTCCTTCACCCTGCTTTAGACCCCACCAGATTACATCTACGGTTGCTTCTCCCGCCTTAGTTACAGACTGAGACCAGCAGTCCAGGGCACAGGAGCCAGTTCTGCTAGCTGTTTTTCCAGGCCATAGCCCTCTGGCTACCAAGTTAAGATCCTTAGTTAACTGCATGAAGAGCTCAGACCCTGAAGGATGGGTTAACGTTCCCTTCTTGGCTCCCTAGGCCTTGGCAGCCCCTCTTACCTGCAATGCTGGGAGTGGGTGGTGAGGATTTCCTCCAGGAATTGGGTGGGATTCACTGTCTGTCTAGGGAGCTGTGTATGGAAGGAAGGGCTTCTTTCACTGCAGCCTCTGATCTATGAAGTTAGTACAATCAAACGAAACCTTAAATTCTTGCATTTTTAAAGATCGAAATAAAAAAAAAAAGATCGAAATCTCATTTAACCCTTTTGCATTCTAGACTGATTTAATCACACTGCTTAATGCTTACTTTTAGTTTTGACATCGTGAAAATATTAAAAGAATCTCGTAAAATGACATCCAAACCTGTGGCTTTGCTCAGACTTCCTGCTATCCCTATGTCTGTTCTCAAGATGCTTGGGTCTAATAAGGCCTCAGTGTGAGTCACCGTTCAGTGGAAGCTATTTCATGTTCAGTGCTCTCTTATCTGCTTTATTCAGATGAAGGAGTTGGCAGGAGGCAACTCGCCGAGCATGTCATGGGTAGGAGAGCGCTGAGCTCCGCTGGTCCTCATTGTCTCTCTCAGCTGCTCCTTAGACTAGCTCAGAACAACCTCCCAGCACTCCACATCTGCTTGACTTAGCTCTGCACCCTCACTCTTTGGTTCAGGACCTGCTATGGAGTAGTATACCCTACACACAGCTGTTAATAGAATTCCTTATAGTCAATTTAAGAAACACAGTGGTTTGCTACAGAGAAAGGAGAAATGCTCTTTCAATATGATCTTCTTTCCCAGAGACATGACCATGTTTAAAATACACTATTTCTTTAGCATAAATGTTGGGTTTGTCACATAGGAGACTATATTTCCTTATGAACCTATTCATGGGATATGGGCTTTTAGTCTTTGTTCTTTGAAGACATTGTGGATAACTCAGGACAATTTTGACCTCAACATGTAGAAAGTCATAACATTTGAACTCTAGCTTAATAAATCAGAATTCACTGAATGCTGATGGATTTCAGTCAATGAGCTTTCATTGACAAAGCAGCTCTGGAATCCTCTCAGGCCAACTCAATATCCTGTGAGAATTTCTATACAATATAGTTTACTGTTTTTTATTATGCAACTCTGTTTTATTTAACAAAATCATTTTCATCAGGAATAATAAGTTTGGTATAAAATTCACAATTAGTATTTGATTCATCAATCATCTATATAAAATTTTATAGTAATTTTTATTTTTACCAATCTGAATTTTCATTTATGGCAGTCATATGTACTATAAAAAACTAAATAAGACTCTCCAGATCAACACTTGGGTGGAACACTTAGGTTCTGTCAATTTTAATCACTAACAGTTTCCCCTACAATGCAGTTTTAGCTCCTTCTAGTTTTAGGTTACAGTGACTTGTTTCTGCTAAGACTCTTGAGTTGATGCTTGCAGTTTGGAAACTTATTAAAATGCTGATATCCTCCAATTGATTTTCCTTTTAGTTTTGTCATATGCAGTTTTAGCTTTTCTCAATTTAACATTTTTGATTATTTCTTGTAGTATTTATTTATTTATTGGAAGAAAAAAATTCTCAGAGAATCAAAGACCCAGTAAAGATGAAGACAAAGGATGGGATTAAAATGTCCCAACAGAGAGCAGGAAGAAGGTCTGTCCTCAGAGTACTATTACCGTCAGAATTCCTACCCTAATAAAATATCTTCAACAGAAGACACAGGACCAGAATGACTCAGGAGGCAATTTAATCTGAAAATATACATATGTATATATGTATCTATATCTATATGTATCTATATCTATATGTATCTATATCTATATGTATCTATATCTATAAATATGTATCTATATCTATATATATGTATATATACATACACACACACACACATATATATACATATATATATGTATATATATATATATATATATATATATATATATATATATATATATATATATATATATATATATAAACTAAAATGACCCCAGTTGAAATGGACTTGACAAAAAATATATGTGGGTAAAAATTTGCTGGAAATTCCATTTAATATTTTTTTTAGCTTTTCTTTCATAAATACCTATCAAGCAGTACTTTGTTTATCAATTTACATTCCATTTCATCCCAAACCATGGTTTTCAGAGCAACATGCATCTGAAACAATTCTGGTACAAGCTCACTCCTGGGGAGACAGACAAAGCTGTTTTCCCAGGATTCTAAGTGAAAAAAATCTATGTTCTACCTCAAACCAACTTCCCAGCACAATTAAACACCTCTACTCCGTGCTGAATGAGAAACAAGGCTCCAAGATGGTGTAAGTAAGGTGACTTAGCAGGGGGAGGAGCCTGTCAATGCAACAAAGGGTAGGGAGCTAAGTGGAGGAGGGTTATCTAATTATCTGAATCTTCCTTCCAACCTAAGGCCTCTGCAGGCTCTGCACCCCCCCTTCAGCTCTCCGGACCTTCTCTCGGACCTCCTCTCCTCTCTGCCTTTGGTCTGTAAGCCAGAGCTGATTCCTCGAAAGGAGCTCCACTCAAAGTCAAGTACACATGCCTGCCCCTTTACTCAGAACCTAAGGTTACTCACATTGGAAAACAGGTCTGAAAACAAATAGATTCTCTCATTACGTGTGTTTTCCCTCGAAGGCAGCAACATATGGAGCAATAATTACAGCAAAACTTTCTTATGTCATTACCATATTTAATGTTTTTCACATAGAGTATTCATTTTTTTTAATGGCCTAAACTAAATGTTTTCCTTCCAAACAGCAACTTTGCTGAGTTTTTATGCACAGGGGCTTCAGTTAATCAGTCTAATCCAGTTCTTAGCAAAGCAAAATGATGCTCACAAAATCTCTGTCTGGTGATGTAGCTATCTAATTTGATGGGGTTTCCTTGTCCTTGATATCTACTCTTGGAGGCTGTGACATTCTTTTCCTCCTTCCGTACTTCCTCCTCTGTTCTCTTCCCCTTTCCTTCCACTTTCTTCCTCTTCTTTCTACCTGCTTCCTGTTCTCTCGTCTTCCTCTGCCATTTCTGCTAAGACATAGCCAGCTATTATATTCTTCCAAAGGTTGTTTCTACCTATAAACCAGAACAAGAAATGTGAACTCTGGGCTTCTAGCATTCTAAACTTGGCTGACCTTTCCCTAAGAACTATTATGTCTATATCTTTTCTGTAACAAGTGTGGGCTCAAAAAGCAAGGGCTATCCACCCACTTCCATTCCACTGTGTCATACTTTGTTAGCCACTCCCTTAGGTTCTGTGATGGTTTTCTTTATGTCCCTGACTTGGTGCTATTGATACTAGCCAATGTCCTGTTCACCAGCTCCACTCATATAGTATTTCTTGCCTTTGTTTCCTGCCAGATAGCATTAGAAACTCCATCTAGACCTTGCCTCTTTTATGGTAATGCCAATTTAGTAAATTGACCTTACCGTCTGCTTTCTATCTTGAGGAAACCGAATTTTACAGTAACAAACTTAAAACAATGTCTTTTCTCTTCAAAGCAAATATTCTTATTTTAAAACAAGCCTTTTCCAACCATTTGAATGTTTCTCAAAGAGAACTAGCCACCTCATTCCTTCTCTGATAGAGTTCTTTCTCAGGCAAGTGTATGTGGGACATAAAACCATGTCAGGAAGTTTGGTAAGGTAGAGTAGGTCGGGGCTTGGAGACTCGGTGGGCACACGCCTGAGGCCTAGGTGACTCCCAGCATCCTGCCAGATTCCTGACTTGGAACACATGTCATGTTTCTCACATGAAAGAGATGAGACCTATGGACACATAGGCCCAAAACAGAGTTCTCCATGCTAATGAGGTACCCAGAGTCCTGAAGGACATAGTCAAAGAGCTTCCCTTCTCAGACATTCCTCTCTTCAAAAGGTATTTAATCTCTGAGAAGTGCGGTATGGTTTTATACATTCATTTTCAGTCATGACAATTAACTTTTTAGAACCATGGGCTCTGTGGGGAGCCATGAAGAAGGCTTTGCCTACAGAGCCAAAACCTAATCTCCTGTAGACGGCCTCTCTGTGCTCCCAGTCACAACCATCGCCAAAACCGCTGTCCAAGAGTCTGAGAATAATACCACACACAGCCGTGGCCTTGTCACAGGCCCCGGGACCTCGAGCTAGTGCCATTTCCCCATGTCTCAGACTGCTTTCCCATTCCCAGAGCAGTGCTTTGGTGCTTCCCTACAGCCCAGAACCCACCCTGTGGCAGTGTGGGACAAGCAGAGTCAAACTTTCCACATCCTGCCTGTCCAAGTGGCCGTGCCCTGTGGCAGAGTGGACTCGGGCCTACAACTCTACAAGTCTCAAAATCTCTGGTTGAAGTTGTCTTGCTGCCTCAGCCTCCTGAATAGCTGGGATAACAGGCGTGCCCATTGCACATATCACTTCCTTTTCTTTTCTTTTCTTCTTTTCTTTTCTTTCTTTTCTTTTCTTGTAATTTATTTAAAGTACAATACTTTGCACAAACAGTATCCAAATATCCATTTGGGGTTCTCTTCTTATTATTATCACTCTGATGGGTAACTACTTAATCTAATTGTGTTCCACCACCCAACCCTCCACCCCTACTCCTGTCTCCCAGCTATAAGTCTCACCCCACTTCAGTAACTCATGGAGTTGGAGTTAAGGGCCTCTAAATGCCTCAACTTAGAGACAATTGTGGGTAATTCCTTTTGTTGACCTATTAAAATTCTTTATTTTATGTATGGGTACATTGTGACTTAGCGATATTAGCTTGCTCTAAGCCATTATTAAGAGGTGGAACCAAGTTTGAAGCCAGTCTGATATTTTCTCCAATTCCTTTCTCTTACTGTTGTCTATCAGATGTTTTTGGTGGACTTCATTGCCAGCACAGAGCCCTTTATTCATAGCAGCCTCCATTGTCAAGACTGTGTTCCTTTTCCTTTCCTGACCTACTATCATGGACACATCCAGCTGTGGATCCACTTGCCAGCTTTCTTCTCTGTTGATCTTTTCAGCTGACTGCAAGATTTGCAGCTTGAGTGACAGAGTGACTGATATCTCTACTCATCTCACTGTCAAGGGTTGGGCCTGTGGGCAGCCAGTGATTGACACACCTGCAACAGCACTTTCCACAAATCCTTCATGTTGGCTACAGTGGTCAGTTGGCTCCCAGTGCCCAGTTACACATGGCAAAAGAGCTTCACTGCTTTGTCACTTGGGTGTTCCTTTAGTCAAGAAACTCCAGGATTCCCTAGTGGTTCATGTTTCTAAGAATACCAAGTGACTACATCCTCGTGGAGTCCACACTTCCTTCCATCCCCATTGCAAATTGCTGTTTATGAGATTAGAGAAGCAATTGGCAGTTGTATAGTTTTTTTCTTAACATCAGGGTAAAGTTAGTGAAATGTTGTTGCTGTTTTCTTGATATTCTCTGCTTTTTATACTTTAACCTCTCACCAAATCCACTATAAAAATAACGTTTTTAATATGTGCCAGTCTCAGCTTATGTAATTCTGATGGCAATATCTGGGATGCTAACCTTTCTTGGCAAAAGATTCTGAGTTCTTTGTGGAGTCACTACACACACACAAAACAGTCATTAACAAAAAACCAGGAACTGGAGAGATGGCTCAGAAGTTAACAGCTAGTGCTGCTCTGGTAGAGGACTTCAGCACCTATGCTGAATGTCTCCAATGGATCTAATGTCGTCTCTGGCATCAACCAGCACCTGTACTCATATGCACACATCAACACATACACAAGTGCACATAATCAGAAATAAAATAAATCTCAAACAAAATAAAACAACAACCACCACAACAAAAACAGCAACACACAAGGACCTGGGCAGTAGCATTATCCTGACACGTTTATCTTTTCTTTATAAAGATGTGAAAATGGGACTCAGACAGGTTAGGTGACCTGTTCAACCTCATACTACAGTTAGTACATTCTGGGATTCTGACTCAGCTGACTTGTCTCAAGAATCTGGTTACTAACCCCCCCCCCCAACTTTTTAAAAATCATGAAGTCTGGGAAACAGAATATGTAGGTTGGTCCTTTGAATAATAGATAGCAGTAAAACTTTTGACTTCAACAGATGCTCCTCAGAAGTCATCTTTCTGTAATGACTCTTTGGGTGCTTCTGCTCTGGGGATCAGGGTCTAAGTGGAGTATTTTTATCTGTTTTTCAGGAAGACCCTAAATACATTGAACACATTGAGTTGAATGACTGTACGGATTTTCCACATTGATAAAAGAACTAAAGAACGTGGGAAAGTCTTTCCATAATCCAGACTTTTTTTTAAATGGCATTTGATTGATCCATGAATAGTTCCATGGAAACAGTGAACCCCCATTTTGACTGTTGTGCTAGCTTGCAGTTGACCATTGAGCCAACTCAGAATTTTAATCTAAATCACTTTCAACATGAGCTGTATAAGCATTATACTCTGATGATAGGCAAGAAGCATCTTAAATTATCCCTGATTACAGCATCCCAGGGACCTCAGACATCATATATTTCAGCTCAAATTAGAAATTCCCTTGCTGATTTTGTGGTTTTAAATGGAATCCATTTATCTGTCTTTACTAAAATGATATCTCCACCACGGAGGATTGATGTAGCCCATAAAGGGGTATTCACTTAACTACTGGCCTTACCAGTTAGTACCATTATTACATAAGGAAAGAGAGGTATCTTAATTAGGATTTCTATTGCTGGAATGAAACACCATGACCAGAAAACAAGTTGGGGAGGAAAGGGTTTATTTGGCTTACACTTCCATATCACTGCTCATGATATTTGGCTTACACTTCACCCAAGGAAGTTAGAACAAGAACTCAAGCAGGGCTAGAATCTGGAAGCAGAAGATGATGCAGTGGTCTTGGCCTGCTTATGGTCTTGCTTCCTCTGCCTTGTTCACCCTGTTTGCTTGTAGAGCTCAGAATCACAGGTCCAGGGATGACAATGTCCACAATGGGCTGCCCTGCCCCTTATCAATCACTGCTTTAAAAAATACCTTACAGCTGGATCTTAAGGAAGCATTTTTTTTCCTCAATTAAGGTTCTCTCCTCTCAGAAAACTAGCTTGTATCATCAAATTGATATGAGACTAGCCAGCACAACAGCCTTTGTGCTTGTTTGAAATGCTTCAGGAAATGATAAACAAATACAAGCGAAAAACCAAACAGGACATAGCTACTGAAAGGAGCATGTTAACAACTTTTCTATTGCTGTGATAAAACATCATGGACAAGCAACTCTTAGAAAAATAAAGTTTGCTTTGGTTTACCATTCCAGAGGGTTAAAGTTGATGATTGTGGAGTTGAGCAGAAGCTGATAGGCATTGTGCTAAAGCAGGGAGCTGAGAGCTTACCTTTTGAATTGTGAGCAGGAAGCAGAAAGAGAGGACCAAAATGGCGTCAGTCTTTAAACTTGAAAAGCTCTTTCTTCCTCCAGCAAGTCCATACCTCCTAATCCTGACAAAATAGTGTCACCAAGGGGAACCCAGTGTGTAAATGTCTGAGACTATGGAGGCATCTCATTCAAACCTTACAAAGGACTTGGTTGGTGGGGATGTTTCTTAATGATAGAACACCAGAGCAACATGATTGAGACCTTTGGTTTCTATTCCACCACAGAAATGAGTAATATTAACAAAAGACAATAAAATCTTATCAGAGAGGAAGAAAATGGTATTAGCATATGATTCTGGTACTCTGCAGGTAGAAGAGGAAGGAACATGAGTTCAAGGCCAGTCTATATTGCATAGAGAGACCCTGCCTGAAAAGATCAGGCCTTCAGTGGTAGAGTGAATGTTTGGCTGAATAGTACAAAGTCCTGTGTTATATCTCCTGTGCCACAAAGAATGCTTTATTATTTGAGTTTCTGGGGATATAGAATTTATTGATACAGTAATTAGCTCCATGGATACACATTTGCCCTCATGACTAATATCTGAATAATATCATTCAGATCTTAGAAAAAAATCATTTCCACCCCTTTTACTCTAAGTCTTCAAAATAAGAAATTAGAGATCTTAGTGTCATGAAAGCTTGTGAGTTGAGCACTTGGAAGCACAGGGCAAAGAATAGTTGAATTTTAGGGAGCATTTGAGAGAACCAACACATACTTAAAATGAGAAAGATTAACAACCAAATCCTTTCCCTCAGAAGGCAGAGGTGTGGTCAGTTTCTGCAATAGGATATAAGTCCATTTGGTCTTGCACTTAAGTCTCTATTTGATGAGTAAAGGAGTTTTGCAAATAGCCATAGCTGTCAAGAGAACATGGATAATTTACAGGAAATCAAATGTATATTTACACACACATATGTGTGTGTGTGTATGTAAAACCACAAGCATGGCTGTCCTGGAACTCCATTTAAAACTAAGCTGGCCTTAAACTCATGGAGGTACACCTATCTCTGTCTCCCAAGTACAGGAACTAAAGGTATGTATCATCATCCTGCTGAATTTATTTTTTTAAAAAAAATTTAGTAATGCTAAATTGTTAAACTATTATATGGGTCAGCTTATAGAACTGATAATTTCAAAGCTTGATTCATTCATTATAATTTATATTAAGTGTAAAATACATAATTTTTATCTAAACAGTAGCAACTTTCTCTTTATCAAAGTGCATTCAATTCTCAGTAATTATGCACTTTCAAAACAATTATATTTTAATTTTGTTACAAATGTTTATGCTTAATAGAACCCAAATTATGTGTAGAAACTGATAATAGAAAGAGTGATTATATTAAAATAAGGATGGGCTAATACCTTTTGTGTTATAAATGTATATTATAAAATTGCTTTGCTAATAAAATATCCATACCCTCAAAAGTGAATTTAGAATTAAATTTGGCAGTTTTTATACTTCAGTCATAGTGTTTATTTATCAAAAAGGTTCTAGTATTCTAGTGAAGAGACGCAATGACCAAGGAACTATTATAAAAGGGACTATTTAATTGGGAACTTACAGTTTTAGAGAGTTAGCCAGTGTTCACCATGGCAGGAAGCAGGCCGACATGGGGCTAGAGCTGTAGCTCAGAGTTTTTCTGTTTTTGTTTTTAATTATATATTTTTTTATGTTTCATTTTTTATTCGATACATTTTTTATTTACATTTCTAATTATTTCCCCTTTTCAGGCCCCCCACTCCCCGAAAGTCACATAAGCCCCCTTCCCTCCCCCTGTTCTCCCATCTACCCCTTCCTACTTCCCTGTTCTGGTTTTGCCCTATACTGCTACACTGAGTCTTTGCAGAACCAGGAGCCACTCCTCCATTCTTCTTGTGCCTCATTTGACATGTGGATTATGTTTTGGGTATTCCAATTTTCTATGCTAATATCTGCTTATTAGTGAGTGCATACCATGATTGATCTTTTGAGACTGGGTTACCTCACTTAGTATGATGTTCTCCAACTCCATCCATTTGTCTAAGAATTTCATGAATTCACTGTTTCTAATGGCTGAATAGTACTCCATTGTGTATATATACCACATTTTTTGCATCCATTCTTCTGTTGAGGGATACCTGGGTTCTTTCCAGCTTCTGGCTATTATAAATAGGGCTGCTATGAACATAGTGGAACATGTGTCCTAATTACATGCTGGGGAATCCTCTGGGTATATGCCCAGGAGTGGTATAACAGTTTCTTCTAGTAGTATAATGCCCAGTTTTCTGAGGAACCACCAGACTGATTTCCAGAGTGGTTTTTGTACCAGCTTGCAACCCCACCAGCAGTAGAGGAGTGTTCCTCTTTCTCCACATCCTTGCCAACAACTGCTGTCTCCTGAATTTTTAATCTTAGCCATTCTGACTGGTGTAAGGTGAAATATTAGGGTTGTTTTGATTTGCATTTCCCTAATGACTAATGAATTTGAGAATTTTTTAAGATGCTTCTCAGCCATCCGAAGGTCTTCAGATCAAAATTCTTTGTTTAGCTCTGTACCCCATTTTTAATAGGGTTATTTGGCTTTCTGTGGTCTAGCTTCTTGAGTTCTTTGTATATATTGGATATTAGCCCTCTATCTGATGTAGGGTTGGTGAAGATCTTTTCCTACTTTGTTGGTTGCCGATTTTTCCTTTTGATGGTTTTGATTTTTTTTTCCTTTGCCTTACAGAAACTTTGTAATTTTATGAGGTCCCATTTGTCAATTCTTGATCTTAGAGCATAAGCTATTGGTGTTCTGTTCAGGAACTGTCCCCCTGTCCTCAAGGGTCTTCTAGTAGCTCATAATTTTACATCCTGATCCATAGGAAGCAGCCAGAGAAAGAGACACTGAACGTGGCCTCAAAGCCAACTGCCATTGATGCATCTCCTCCAACAAAGCCAGACTTCCTAATTGTGGTGTTGTGAATAAAAATGGCCCATATAGACTCATAGGGAGTAGCATCATTAGAAGGTGTGGCTTTGTTGAAGTAGGTATGGCCTTGTTGGAGTAGGTATCACTGTGTTGGAAGAAGTATGTTACTAAGGGTGGACTTTGAAGTTTTAAATGCTCAAGCCACACCCAGTGTCTCTATCTTCTTGCTGCCTGCTGATAGGCAGAAGTCTCACCTCTCCAGCACTGTGTCTGCCTGTGTGCTCTAATGCTTCCCACTATGAAAATGGAGTGAACGGTAATGCAGCCCCAATTAAATGCTTTCCTTTATATGAGTTCCCATAGTCATGGTGTTTCATATAGAAACCCTAACTAAGACACTAAGCCTTTTAAACAAATCAACTTCAGTGTAAGTATGCCTATATGTGAACCTATGGGTGACATTCACAATCAAAGCATCACAGGGGCTGTTGCTATGGCTTAGCAGGCAAAGAGGATTTCAGCCAAGAGTGACTTCCTGAGTTCAAGCTCTGAAAGAAACAACCAAACTTTTCATTTGACCTTCACAAGTGAAATGTGACATGCGTGTACACACACAACTCTCACACACAAGGGAATAAGTAAATTTTTGAAAATTGCTATTGGACTTTTTGACATTGTTACTTGAGGATGGCTTTTTTTCAAGGTAGGTAGGAGTCTGGGCACTTAGTACTGTTGATCATTTATGAATTCTTAATATTGGAACCTGAGCCGAGAGGGTTCTGGCTGAACTCTTGATTACTCTGCAGTACATAGCCACCTGAGAGCATTAACTTACTGGCTGCAGTCTACTCTTTAGTAAACACCATCACGGTCTCTCACACGACCAATGCTACATGCCCTTGTGCTTTTTAAGTGGTGAAGCAGGACCCCAACATTTCCATTTGCACTGTTTAGCCTTGATAACCATCTAAAATGCTTTAAAAACACTGAATGTAAAACCCATTTTCATATGATTTCACAGCATAGAGTCTTCAACTCAAAAGAAAGCTTTTTGGGTAACACATACAACTTAAATGCTCACCCTCCTGCGCTGTTGAGGGCTGCCCATTTTCATCTCTGCTAGCTTGCTGTTGAAGAGCTGAAATGTTCCCATTGTTCTAGCTTGGTAATGGACCCCTATCAGAGGCATCGCTACTGCTCTAATTCTCATTTGATTGTTTCTCTGGCTTGCTTCTGAAATTGAGATAATTCCGAAAGAATTGCAACTCAAAGACACTTCTGTCTCCTGTGAGCCTTACTCTCTTAAAAACAAAACAAACAAATCAGGACTTAGCTGAGCACCAGCTGTTTCTCTTTGACCTTACATTTTCCAAATGTATATCCAACAAATGAACTTCCTAATGTCTACACTGACATCATAACACGCTCTTATGGTTTTTTTTTTATCTCCCAATTCACTTATTTTTCTGCATTTGTCACAAGACAAAAATAACAGCTTCCCTTTTTGCTTTTTTCACGAACCACATCAGTATGACAAGCTTCAGAACTGTCAGGCACCAGACCCTTAACACAACAAGGCCGGTGGTTCCCTTGATAATAGCTGTACACCACAAATAACTGCTTGAGCAACTTACTAAAATAATGTTTAATTTTGATGTTACTGTGAAGTCACCTTTACCTTAATTTACCAAATGTCCTGGACAATGAAAATTGGCTTTAGTAAGAGCAAATGCTTTCATGGTCAGTTAGGGCATTTCTAAATATTCATTCTATTAACATTTCTCCCCAAACGTGGAAATACGACTTTCTTTTTTTTTCTTCCCCTCTGCACGGAGCATTGCATCCAAAGATCTGCAAAGGAATAAAGAAAAATACAATTATGTTATGGAGCTGACAGTGTGTGTACATAACATTAGCTGTGTGGGGTAGCAGGACAGCATTTCACAGAATGATGAACATGAGCGCTAGGCCTTCTTTCTCCTGCCTCCACACCATGTTCTCAAGTGATGGATCATGTCAAGTCAAAAGTAAACGCTGTTAAGTTTCTAGATCCAACTTAGGGCTGTAGCAGAATTAGTTCTACCCTCTGCAACTTTTCAAGGGATTGTCACCAATAAATTCTAATAAACAAGAGTGAAAAGATTTTATTTATGCTGTTCTCAAGAAATTAGAGCACAGTAGTATTGTTTAGCAATGTAGGTGTTATACTGCTGTTTATGGGGAGGTATATCAAGAGAGTGTGAGAAGAGGAACTGGAGCCAGTTACTATTCTGAGTGCTCCAAGGACTACCCTCTCTTAAGATGGCTTGCCTAATTCTACAAACCGTATTCTTTTTCTACATATTTAGATATGTCAATACTATCCTTTACAATATTTACAAGGGCCTTGTTTAAGTTGTATTTGAGTTGGTTTAGTCTCTGGAGTAGTCTGACAGTGCTAACACCTCGTGGGAAGTAAGCAGACTAGAAGACTACAGCGTGCCCTGGGTAGCTGCTGGAGAGCAGGCTGCTGAGCTGGGGTTGTACTGAAGAAAGGGGGTATCAGGGAGCAGGCCCTTTTGGGAGGGGATTGCAGGGGAACAAAGCTAACGGTACAGTAGGCAGCTGGGGAAACAGAGCTATTAATGGTGTGTAGAAGTGGACTGATTAGGAGGGGAGTCTGGAGGAGTGGATTGGTGAGAAGTGGGCATATGACTGAATGGGCTTCAAGAGAACAGGGAGGCTAACACTACGGGTGTGGAGCGTGCCATGGGGGATGCCATCTAAAGGGTGCTCTATGTCATGAGATGATAGTAAGTGACTCAGACTTGTGGTTTGGAGTATAATGCTGTTTTAACATTGGATAGCCTACTTTTGTATTACTAAGATTCTGCTAGGACTGGAGGTCTGTGCCCATATTTTATGTAGTTAATCACAAATCATACTAGTCAACTGGTGAAGAATTAATTCAACTACTCAGGGGCCTTGTTCTGCTCAGCATACAGGTACTCACAGGATCAGCTGTATCTGACTCTAAGTCTGTGTTCTTTGTCTCTCTCATGCTTGTGTGTGTGTTTATGGCTTGAAATCCTCATGTTACTGTGCTCTGAGAGACTCAAGATGTGTCTTGAACTGCTGGTATGGTCTTCCCCTTTATCTTCTGTCACATATTTGGACAAGATGGCAGAGAACCAGGTACTTGAATTCAGCTGCTTCAACTCGAAATGCTATGCACAAGCTCCCAAATTCTAGCTTGGGGGCTGCAAATATGTTTTAGCAGCAGGTGAATTTACAAATACAGAATCCATAAATCAGGATGATTCAGAGGCTGCATTTTTTTTCTTTACATGTCTTTAGATACCCTAGATGGGGAATTCAGTTGTCTGTCTGTCATAATTACCCCATAACAACCCCATAAAGGTTTGTTGAAAGAATGTTTCAAAAGGATGCACAGGTGAGTGTAACTATAGAAGCATATACATATATGCATAAACTACACAATACACACACGTACACACAAACACACACACATACACACACACACACACAGAGAGAGAGAGAGAGAGAGAGAGAGAGAGAAGAGGAACAAGAACAAGCAATTGGCTTATTTCCTTTGTACTGTTCCTTTCAGGAGTGGGAAGGCAGATTTGGAGGTGTTGCAAAGTACACTCTAGAGACAGACGCTGTGGCCCAAATCCTCACACATTCATCTGGAGGACACTGATGCTCCCTTCTCTCTCTTATAAAAATGAGACATAAAGTAGTGAATTACTACAGAGATACAGTGAGTTAATACCACAAACAGCTTTGAAAGGATCTGGCATGTAATGTTGTATAGATCTTTGAATAAAACAGCAATAACAGTAACCAATACTACATTCTGCATGCCAACAAAACTGTTTAATGCATTAAAAATATTATCTTTGTACATTTTCATGTTTGTGTCTTTATTATAGATAAAAGCAACTACACTGCCTTCTTTATAAGGTCGGTGGGAAATACAGTGAAAGCTTGGTTGAAAGCATAACATAAAGAAACGCAAACTATCACTATATCTCTTTTGTATGCAAGTCTGACCATTCCTAGGACTATGATGTGGCCTTCTGTATGGTCCCCAGCATCACTCCCAGACTCATTCTTTGTGTTTGCCCAGAACGTGGACAGGTAGCAATTTTATTGTGACTTTCTCTTGCTTAATGTCGTTGAGAGAGCTGACAGAGCTCACTGCCTCACTGCAGGGAAATAGCCGTTTAGGGGAGAGCTGTGTACATTTCTCCCCTCTTGCTCCAATCCACAGGTTATAACTTCAGATAGAAACGAGACCCCTGAGTTCAGGCTAGAAATGGGGGGGAAGTAAGAAATGATAGGCTGTCAGTTTTTCTGAGAAGGTGCAAGGCAGCAGAAGCAGAAATCAGGGCTGAGCTCTGCACAGAAGGCTGGGTGGCATTCGGATATTACCTACGTCTACCTTAATGATTCCATTTAAGCTGTCATTTTCTGCATTTTACCTCGCAGCATTCAAAAGCAACTATACTTACGTGTTCACAGCCAACGCACTGTCAGCATTTGAAAAGGAGTGAGAAAGGAAGGAAAATGGTATACGATGGATTTCAAAAAATAGTTTCCTTGTAGAAAATTAACGGTAATTTTGACACCACTCTTCCAGAGAAATAAACTTTCTTTGGAGATTATAAAAATGCTCGCACTGAGCAAAAAGGAGAGAAGATATATGCACACGCATGAGAAGAAAGGAAAGAAAAAGAAAGGAGGGAAGATAAAAAAGGACAAGGATGGGGAGACACACACATGCACACACACACACACACACACACACACACTAAACTTGTTCTTTTCCATCCCTTTGCTAGCTCATGAGACCTTGCTAAACCTGTCAGTGTTGACTGCAGGAAGTCTGGGAGTGATGTCATCCTGTATCTACTCACTGTGTGACTCTTCCTGAGAGTGCTGTAACACACAGGGAGTCGCTTTATTCCTGAGACTTGGCTTAGCTTCATCTAGAAAGGTGACAAAGACTTTTGTGTCCACGTGGCATCGGGAGGGTCTCAAGAACATTCATAGCTACTTTGAAAAAGCCTAGTGACTTGTAACCTAGAAATGCAAACTACTTTTAGTGCAGCAATTTTGCGATAGCTGAATCAATTACTACAATTTCTTCCTTAAATTGGTTTCATTTCTCAAGTTCCAGTGGAAATCCTCTTCTCATTTCCCATGGACATCTTGTATGATGGCTTGTACTTACCTGATGACTATTCTTTTCATTGAGTACCAACCCTGAACTGTTTGGTTCTATGTGTGTCTGGAGAGCAACAACTTTTGAGCATCACCAGCCCTCATCTTCATCAAAGCAGCTGTTGACTGCTGCAGTTACCTCATGGAAGACAGAAAGATAGGCGCCTCATTAGGTTAGAACCTGGTCATCCTATCCAGGCCTTCTGGCACTTTCCCACCAGCTCTATGTAATTCTTCTCTAATTGCATATGAACTCCTGGTTGTGGGAGGAGCTAGAGTACATAAACTGTGCCAAGTTAACTGAAGTGGTATTCAGTCTATACAACTAGGAAGTCATCGTCCACACAGCTGCGTTGGGATTACCCACAGCCAGGGAAGTAACCTCTCAACTCTAGCTGTGTAATAGGTGCAACAAGCATGATAGTGCACTAGACTTTGATGGAATCATATCTTGGCTTGTTGTTGAAGTTCTTTCAGGAGTGTGTAGAAATTTATTTGTACCTCTTTTGGGAAAATATTCTCTAAACAGATGTGTATTTTCTTCTCTTTTTTTTCCTTTTTTGGGAGGGCAAATTTCATCTATAAGTACTGTATTTGAATCATTTTCTCCTCTCTCTCTCTCTCTCTCTCTCTCTCTCTCTCTCTCTCTCTCTCTCTCTTTCTCTCCTTCACCCAACTCCTCCGGTGCCCCCTACCCCCAACTTTCTTTCAAACTCATGATTTGTTTTTAAAATTATTATTGATAAATATGTATAGAAATATAGATGTATAAAAACACCCCACTGAGACCATTTAGCATAGCTCACATGTACACATGTTTAGGCCTAAGTGCTTGGGATTGGATAACACGTAGTTGGGGTCTCATCCTTGAAACAGACTGACTCTTCCTCTCCCAGCAGCCATCATTTGCCTGAAGTTCTTCATCTATGGGTAGGGTTTTATGGGATTTCTCCCATCTACACTGGCACGCCAGCTGGTGTTGTCATTGTCTTGGTTAAGTGATAATTTCATCCATGAAGCTTCCCTGTCATGTCTCAGAGACACTGTGTCATAGTAGATGTCCTCTGTCTTAGAATCTTTTCTCCACTTTGTCCAAGATGTTCCCTGAATCATATGTGAACTTGTTGTGTTGTATAAATATCAGCTGGGACTGGATTCCCATGATTAGTTTTCTGCATTTTACAAGTTGTAGATTCCTGTAATGGTCTTTATCTGTTATAAATATTAATTTTATAATTATTATATATTATAAATTATTATTATTATTATTATTATTGTGTATGAACATATGCATGGCAAATAATCTGTGTAGGATGATTGTGAGCCCACCTGCTTTGTAGACCTATATCTATTTATTCTCTTGAATTTTTCCTGTCTATTCCACCTGTCAAAAGGGTCTATCTACTAAAGCATCTAAAATCCATTCAAACTCACAATGTTAATATTATGGGTGGAATATGACTTGATTGTCTTCAAGATTTATGTGTTAGTATTCAATCTTGTCACTAAGTATGGAGACAGTGGTTATTTAATTCTAGTTTGGTGTTTTGAAGCAGAGAGTTTGGGGAGCAATTAGGATTAGATGTCCTCATTAGTGTTGAGTTCCTATGATTGACTCTTGATGGCTTTACAAGGGAAACAAGGAGGGAGGGCAGGAGGGAGGGAGGGAGGGAGGGAGGAAAAGAAGATGCACAGAGATATGAAATGTCCTCTCTTTGACTTCAGAACTCTGTTGAAAGTCAGTCCTTATCAGATGCAGCCTTGCAACCTGGAGCCACACCTATGAGCCCAAATGAATCTACTTTCTTTAAAACTTACCTGGTCTATAGTACTATAATACCTCCTAATAATTGTAGCAAACTGAACAAACATGAGACGATTGTTCAAAGGAATGCGACTTTGTGGCAGTGACACTGGCTTGTCTGTAAACATGCCTGGTTCATCTACCTTGGGTTGTCTACTGTGAGCTCTTTTTTGTGGAGATAACAATGAAGTCATCTTTATGAGACCGCAGAGTCTGCTTACACAAAGTGGGACTTCATAAGTCTCTTTTTAATAAACAGATGCAATAATGTATTAATAAACATAGTCAGCATGCTTGAGTAATTTTCATGATCCCCTTAGGTCTCCTGTCACCCTAGGGATAGTGCTGAGTGTCCTTTTACTCTGAACATGTGAGTCAATACACTGATAATCTTCTTAAAAAGGGACTGTGCTCTATCTTTTATTAGTATTTTGAGGAATGGATACTTTAAAGGAAAAGAAAATTAGATTTTCTGAAATAGCTTGTAGGTGGGAAATGCTATTTATGTTATTGCAAAGAGATTTGACTTTCTACAAAGTGGGGGTAGGCAGTGGGAAGCCTGATCTATGGCATCATTACGAATATTAATTATTTTCTCCCTTAACTGATGAGAAATGGGCTTGTCTTAATTTGGCATTGCCTGAAAGTGCTACACTGCACCTAAAATATGATCAGTATTCAATCATTGTTTTCTGAATAAAGGATCAGGAGCGTGGGCGCTCATAGTGTCCGAAATCCAATCTAGATGGATGCAGGTAGGAAGCAACAGTAAGTATTTCACCAGGATTTCTGCCTCTTATTTACCCTGGAACCCTTACAGGTGGGCTGTGCGCAGTAATAAGGAGAAGGAAGAAGAGCTAAGATGTCTGCCAGGTAGATGTGCCAAACACTGACTCTAATCCGTTCTTGGAACTCATAAGGCCAATAGCACTCTTTCCTTCAGAGTCACTCTCTCTTCAGATCAATCTTTTTTGCTGTTTTGTTTTTGTTTGTAGAGAGCAACAATGTTGTGCAAGTAAGTGTGATAGGAATTGAATGCAGTTGCTCAAACTTTCACACATATTTAGCTTTATCAAGAAACAAACTCAGATCAGAAAATACAATAGAAGCCAAGGAAAGCTTGGAGAAT
Source organism: Apodemus sylvaticus (assembly GCF_947179515.1). Classification (NCBI taxonomy): domain Eukaryota; kingdom Metazoa; phylum Chordata; class Mammalia; order Rodentia; family Muridae; genus Apodemus; species Apodemus sylvaticus. The sequence continues at coordinate 75,775,763 of NC_067484.1, forward strand.
GTTACTTTTTAGTTATCTAACAATACTTTTTAGCTATCTCTCTATTTTCTGAAAGAGTCAGATGATTTTCAACGTTTGGAAAGGATGACTTAAATACAAACAAACACAGCGAGTGGCTGGTCCTCAAGCTCAGCAGAAAAGCATTTATAAACCAAGTTTGGCTCTGTGTTCAATTCTGGGGACACGCGCAAAATGAATGAAACTGAAATATTTGAAAAATTAAACACAGTGGATTTATCTCCTCTATATATTTAGTATATAAAAATTCCATGTAAGTTTTCAAATTTCTCAGTAACTTTTCCATGGTTCCCTTTTCTTTCCAACAGATTATTTTCAGAGATTGTCATCCTATGCAAAACAGGGGGTGTTATTACGAGCCAGTTCAAGGCACTCCTTTCACATTTTTAAGGACAACAAATCTCAATCCTGAAATCAAGATGGAATGGAGCCGAGAAAGTTCTAGGTTTTTTTGTCCATTACAGAATGTGTATAACATTCACCATTTTAAAGGGCGAGAATATCAGTACCACTTTGCTTTCAGCTAAACAGCAAAAAATACAAGATAGGTATGTGAAACAGTTGTTGATATCAGACTGTTTCCTGGCACAGTGACCCTGATAATTGTTGGTTAGACTGAAACAATGAATTCTCAGCTGTAATATTACCCATAAGTCACATCTCTATCTTTCTCAGAAGCTTCAATACCATCAATCGATGGTGTATATTCTGACGTCAATAATTTCCTGATAAAAATCATAGGTAGCTGGCTAGATGAATGCAGGCTTATCTAAGTGCAATTTTGTGCTTTTCATAAACATACGTTGGACCGTTTGGTAGGTATCAAAATCAGACTTCATTTTTTTTTTTTTTGCATAGTTGAAAGGAAATTTTAGCTAAATGTGTCAGAAGCTCAGAAAGCTCAACTCGCCACAGGTGGTTAACCATCAGGCATACACCTGGAGGATAGTGCTGCCGGCTGGCCAGACCATGGTCTACAGGTGGGGAGAAGCCAGTAGGGGAGAGAGGCAGGTCAGAAGAGCAGAAGAGTATCAAACCTGGGGAAGCTCCAAAGAAAACCTCATCTCTCATTTCCTACCTTTGCTGTATGCTATCAGTCTCTCCCCAGAAAGCATTATTACTTTGTAGCACTCCACAGGAGTTGATGGGCATCCGCATGCTTCCCCCGGCTCACAGCCTCATGGATGGACTTCTTCATTACAGACCACATCGCAGTTCTGCAGGCTTAATGGGCATAAATATAGCTACTCAAAGAGGGAGGCACTTTCCTGTCCACAAGGATATTACATCCGAGAGACGAAAGGAAAACCTGCTAATTGAGAATCGCACTTCAGTTTAATTACACAGATGCTAAAATAATGTAACTGAAGCGCCTTAAAAATATAATTATCCACTATGCAATGCTTGAGAGCATGCTTTATCTTCATGCCTTTAATGTACATGATCAAGAAAAAGCCAACAAAAGAATCATTCCTGGGTAATTTGGGAAACTGGGACATGTCTGGTTTGAAAGATGTTTCAGAAAGCATCTTGCAGTTGCAAGGACTCATCAGAAGTATTTTGTGAGCAACTACACATGAAATCCCTCCTTTAACCTGTACGTTTTTCAAAGGCTCCTGGGTTTAAAATAAGTAATGAATTTTGTGGTGCTGAGTAACTGCCTAATTTTCTCCTTCACCATCAGAGAGAGTGAGGATGTCTGAGTTTGGAAAGAGTGACACGCTGTTATAATAGCGAGACTTGAAGATCTAGAAAGGTCTCTTAATAGGTTAAGTATTCCTTTCACACGTTCCTTCTTCTTTCTCAAATCTCACCTGGTTTAAGTTATTATTAATGCCATACTGCCTTCTTATAAATTTTCCAAATCTTTTTCCTACAATGCTGTTCCCACAGAACAGTACCTGTGGCTTTCCCCGGTGTCTATGAATAGTGGCTCCCATGAGTTTTAATAGAGTATAGTATAGGATGCTTGCCGATGAGCTTCTGAGAAATGGCTACTACTGCTGATCGTAGAGTCTCAGGAGGAAAACCTATCACTCCACCAAAGGAGCGCCAATGAAATCTGTTTCCATATAGCGGTCTATGTGTTAATGGAAGAACTTCAGAGATCAAATTCAGATTTATAGAGATACAGAAACGTGTAGACTCTGGAAAGGGAATAATGCCGGAAACATTGGCAGTGAGAAATGGAATACACAGCATCAGCAAGGGAAAGGATAAAATGGACCTACATGGTTTTCCCTGGAGGTACATTCATAGACCTTCTTGGCCATTCCTAATGATGTTTCCACCAACCTCTCTGTCATCCCCACCAAAGCAGTCAGAAACTTCTCACATCATCACCAAGACTTCAGAGAGACACAAACATGAAGTGGAGTGGGTGTGGGGCTACAGCTTATAAGTGTGGACTCTGCTTCTTCCCTGAACTGACTAGACAAATGATTATTTCTCTTGACAGTCAATTTCACTAGCTTGATAAATGCTTGGGAAATTAATGAGGCATACATCTATGTGCCTATGTCAGGGCAGCTACACAGACTACTAACTATAGGAGAAAGTCCACCAGAATGTAAGTGACACTATGGGGTGCCAGCTGGGAAAAAGTAAGAAAAAGAGAAAGCTGGGTAGCCTGAAATTTTATTCCCCTTCTCCTTTTTTCCCATGGGCCCCATGTTCTCCCCACTCTTGTGAATGAACATCTTTGAAGTCATGATCCAAACAATTTCTTCTTTTCTTGATTTTTTTCTCAAGCATTTTTCTGTAGTGGTAATGAACACATAGAGCAGTGGGTTAGTACTTAGTCTCCAGGGTGCGAGACCTTTGATGTTTCTCCAAGCCCAGGCACTAGAGTCTAGACACCTTGACCCTGATATAGATGCCACTTTCTGGTAGGTGTGGTGCTCAGGAAAGCTCACATATCGACTCTTAGGTTTCCAACTAAGAAACCAAAGTTGTGAATAGTACAGAATTTAGTAGCTGGAATTATTACCTGAGGCAACCCAAGAAAAGAATCGCTTAGAAAAGAATCTTCTACCCCATGTGAATACTCAAAAACAAAAACAAAACCAACAAACCAAACAAACCAAAAACCAAACCAAAACCCAAAACCAAACCAAATCCCCAAACTGATGGCATTTTAGCTCAGGCTAATTCTACTGACAATAGTCCAGGATAGGTACTCTGTCAAATTGCACATGCATTCAAATACTTTAATGTGTGATAACAGAGAAGGCAGGCTGTCGCTTATAGAACCTAGGAGAAGAAGAACAATATATAACCTGTAAAGTCTGTAGAATCTTGGATTATAAATTCATCACTCAGCAGACCTATCTGTATGTGACACCCTCACTCTTTGGGCCGAAGCAAAGAATCCTAACTGATTAATGGGAATTGTGACTATACTGGGTAGTCCCCAAGTCCTACAGCAGCAGAAGTGACTGTCCCTATATGTAAATGGAATACAGCTCATTACATCAGGACTGGAGGCTGCTGGACATCTGGACATCTGCTAACGAAGCAGGACCTGCCACCGCAGACTGCTCAGATAGTTGCAGTTTCAATTCTGGGAGTGGGGATGATATACTGCATATTTTGAGTGAAATAAGATTATAAGGAGGCATCTTGTTTGTTAACCAATCTGAATAGTCAACATTTATAATTAGTGTTCAATTGTTTTTTTTGTAATGATAAAATTAAGGAAAATTCAGCATGTATAAAATGTTCATATGTATATATTGATAATCATTGAAAAGTTAATCAAGAACTCCAATAACACATCTTAAGAGCTATATTTGTAAGTTTATTTTAACAATACTCCTTTTCCCTTGCTGCAGTTCAACACAGAAATCTCTAGGAAAATTCTCTCCCACAGTTTGATGTGTGCCCTTCTAGTCCTAAGCCAAGTGGAAACCTATAAGGATAGAGCCAGTATAATATTGGGGGCTGTGAGGATTAAGCAAGCCTGAGTTGAATGTTAGTTCATTCTCCCATTGTATTGTCACTTTCAAAACTTGAACAAATCGGATTTACTGCATCTGTTTTCTTAATTCTGACATGGGGATGTTATATTTACTTTTGGGTCTTTGTAGTAGGGTATGCAATGGTATCTGTAGTTTGCTAGATTTGATGTTGAGCACTTATGATAGTAGCTTTTGCTGAGAATACCAGGGGAATCCCACAGCCTTGTTGTACATCCCAACATCACTGTCCATCAGGGAGAGAAAACTGTCACAAGCATCAAAGCTATTTCAAAATATACCTTAGGCTTGACCATCTCCCTTCTCCAGTGTGTCACTCACACGAGGTCCCCACCACACCTCACCTCAGCATCTACCATGCCCTATGAGCCAGATTCCTACCTACATGTTCTCCCTATCATACTTCCCTCCAGCACCAGAATCCTTTCATATTTAAATATTAATAGGCCATCCCCTTGCTGAAGCTGTCTGGAACTCCTCATTACCAAAAAATTACTGACATCTGTGGCTACCCTAGGCCAACCTGTTTCTTAGCTAGTGGCATCCTTCCCACTCTCTGGTTTGCACACCTATCCCCAATCTTTGTTGAGTCAGTCCACACTGTCCTTATTCTTCATGAAATCGTTCACAAACAACATCCACATGCATGTTTATGGGAATGTTACCTTGTCTTTCCTTTCATAGACTTTAGAGTCAGTGTGAGCAGAATCTATGTGTCTCTGGAAATACAACTGTTCAGTACTAATTAAGCACTTAATTAGTGAAACATGTCATCACATATGAGAATATTATAAACCAACCGCTAATGAATACTCAGGTTTTCTATCCATTTTTTACTATTAAAAATGGATTGTGCTCTTAAAGCATACCAGCTTTCTCTTTCATAATCCCAGTTTAATATGTATCTCATTGTTTGTTTTCCATTTTCCAGGTTTTTTTTTGACCAATCTCTCATAATCTGGAGACAGGGAGCAACCTTTTCCCTATGTTTTCTAAACACTACAAATAGTACTTTTATAGTGAAGGGTTAGTAGCGATCTACTTAGTGTGAAAGGGTGACTCAGGTATTTAACTTGTCAATGAAAAAATATAGAAAGTTTAAGATATAAGCTTAGCCACAAGTTAAATCATCAGAATAACTCACTGATGAGAAGAAGTGGGTGAAAGTATCTGGTGACCAGTGAGCCTTCCTGACCCTAGTGACTTACGAAGGTTTTATGGGCCAATACTGTTACATAAACTTCAACATGTAGAATGAAGGGAGATGCAAATGTTCCCTTGTGCTAAGGTCATCATTTTTGTTTGAATACAGAATGCCACCTGCAGTCTCTTTTCTTCAGTGTTTCCTCACTGGCAATGAGGTGAGGCGTCTTTTTTAGCACATACTCCCACCACTATGAAGGTATCCAAGCATGGAACCAAACGACAAGGATGGAACTTGTCAAAACAGTGAGATTGAATATAATCTCTCCCTTTATGTTGTTTATGTTAGACATAATATTACTGTTATGAGAAAGTTCACTAATGTGGCATCTACAAACTTTAAAATCACTGGTATTTATTAAGCATCCTGCTTAATGCTAGCTTACTAGTACAAAGCAGAACAATAAACAGCTCTATTATTAAGTATATTAACCAGCAGGGCAATGGTTGATGTTTAACAAGCACCCTTACAAAAGGCAAAAGACCACTTGGTTTGTAGCATACGCTTATTTTTGTATCGTGAACATTCCTTCCATCATTGAATTTGGATTGCCTTGACAATGTCATGCTATTGAAAGTTGTGCTGAGGATGATGGGAACACCTGGTTCTTCTGAGCCAAGATAAGCTATTTTCCTCTGGATAAAGTAAGTCAAGCCTTTCCCTGCTCATGTCTCAAGCCAAATGATCAGAAGGACAAAGCCAGGCTCTGCTGTTCAGAGTTGTTCCAGGATATAGGCTGAAAACATTTCCCATTGTAAGTCTGTTCCTGCCCCCATTATAACATCTGCTGCAAAGCCGAGGACAAAAGAGAGCTTTGCCGTGTCCCTCAATGCTTCTTCCCATTTCTCTTATACATATATTACTCATATAAAAACAGGAGTGGGAGGAGGATTGAGAGGCATAGTCTCTGTTTTCTCAGTTGTACAGGGGAAGACAGCATTGTCTTAGTCAAACCTCTGTCAACCAGTCTTCTTACCAATCTCATTATTCCTACCCTACATCACTCTTCTTTAAGGGGTTTGGATAATCTTAACACAAACTCCCCTCAGGTTGACTGTTTTTGTTTTCTAGGTCAACCACAAAACTGCCACAGGCTGGGCATTTTAAAACAACAGAAATACATTTTCTTTTAGTTTGGGGGATTAGAAATCTGAAGATCTTGAGTCAGAGCATTAGCAGGAACACATTTGCCCTGCAATCTAGATGGATTGCTTGGTTGTCACACTCAGCTTCTGAGGGTCAGAGCCTTGCCTGGATGTTACTCGGCTCACAGACACATGATTCCAGTCCCCAGGCCTTCCTCTACCTGGCCTTCTTTCTCTCTCTACATCTGTATGCATGTTTTCAAACTTATCTCTGATGCATTAATGTACAATTATGGGAAAAGAATATGCTTATGTTAATTAAAACTTACATTTGGGAAAAATAAAAAAGAATGAAAAATAAAGAACACCAATGCTACGTGTCTACAGCATCTGACTTTCTGGGTGCGTGATGGCATGCTTTCTTCACCAGGAGGGGACAGGTAGATTCTGATATCTTGACATGTTTCCTTTCTTCATTTTTCATCATTGCTTCAGGTACCACCTACCTCCTCATGTGGTTCTTCCTATTTGTGAACATTGAGACTCCAATCACTGGAATCTTCCTATTACCTTTTAGTTTTTTCCCATATAAAGATAAGTATTCTCTTGAGCGTATCATTTTTTATAGTAGGTAGACAATTTTTAAAAAGAATTTTTATTAATTCTTTGAGAATTTCTTACAGTGTATTTTGATCACATTTGGCACGACTTCTTCCTTTAATTACTTCAAGATGCATTGCATCTCCTACCTGCCCAATTTTGTGTCATAATTTTACTTTTAATAACTTGCCGTGTCTAATTTCTGCTGCTCGTGTATTTATAGGTCTGGAGTCAAAGACAAGATTGTGCTTGTTCTACCAGAAAACATACTCTTAAGAAATGATTCTTCCTCTTCTAGAAGCCATCAGCTGTCAATGCCTTCTCTGAGAGCTGGGTCCAGGAGCTGGAACGTTGGCGAGCCTGCGCCTACGCCAGGCTTGTCCAGGCAGCTGCAGCCACTAGAAGTTCATGAAAGCAGCAAACCTACCATGTTCAGAATACGTTGTTTCACGTTCCTGACCTCTGGCTATTATAACCTTTCTCTCCCTTCATCTGTGATAGTCCTTGATCCTGGTGTGTGTGTGTGTGTGTGTGTGTGTGTTTTGTTATGTCACTACTTGGGACCAATCATTCCACTAACACTTATTCTTTGTACTTCAGACAGTTGTGAGTCTCTGTATTAATCAAAAGAGGAAAACGGTTAGCAATAACTATAAACCCTTTCCTTCTAATCACTTCCTCGCATGAGGTAGGTTCAGTTAGTTAATAGCTTTCCCTCTAACACTGACCACGGTGCAAGAGCTGTGGCTCTGCGCTCTGGTATTAGACTCACTGCTATTTTTAACCTAGTTTCCAAGTCAATGTCTCAGGTTTCTGAATTTGGTTACATCCAAACTACATTTCAAAAGTACCATTTTTTTTTTAATTTTAATTTTTTACTTTTTGCTAGAGTAAAGAGTCTGTGCCATAGGAAGTTAATCTCCCAATACCTACTGCCATCCACACATACTCAGTTCACCTTTCACTTGTGAATTATAGAGATTTATATGGAGAGATAGGTACAGGGCTCTGCTCAGGGTAATGACTCACAAAGTAAGCATGTTTAGTCTTTTTCTCACTGTTGTCTTAAAGACGTGATCTGCATTCAGCTCATTCTTCATATATTTATACGGCTGTCTCACATACAGGGTTGGGGAGACACAGCTTTTCACTGAGTTCAGGAAGAGCAAATATATTTGCTGAGCAGCCAGAATGTATCTAGCAGGCTAGTCATTTGTTTCATTTATTGTGAAAGTGATTCTTCCCCCTCCCCTGTAAGTTTTGAAGAATAAAAACTAAGGTGGACATATTGTGAGGGCTAAAGAGACGGTAAGCAAACCACTCTTGATTCAAAATAATCAGTGTTTACTCAACACCTGCCTCCTACCTAAGTGTAGATGATTGTTCCAGTGTTCACAGGGCCTGCCAGTGCACTTAATAGAGAATAAACCTGGCTACTCTCCCATGACTACTACTCATAGTTCTGTTTCTTAATTCTAAGACAGTTTTAGGAGGTTAGGGAAACTTCTACACTAGATGGTCTATGCTATTCTCCATTAGGTTAATCACTTTGAGTGTAAGGGGAAAAAAGGCAAATATTACGTTGTTAAATCTCATGAAGGCTCAGCTCTCTTTCTTTCTCATCTTGAGGAAGGCACAGCCATGGAGTGTCCAGTGTCCGGGTGCTAGGGCATCGCCCTAAGCCAACATCTGGGGTGGGAGCAGAACTAAACAATGCCTAAGCACAGTGTCCTCAGATTTTCCTATCCTCCCTTCCCCTTCTGCAGAGCCAAGTGATTTGTTTTTCAAAGTCCCTGGGAAGCTTCACAAACAACCACTATTTAGCTCCCAGATTCCAAAGATGATAGTCCGTGCCTTCTCATGCACATTTGGACACTAATCTTCTGATGGAGGAAATCGGATGATTGGCATCCTTCGAGCAAACGGCCCTGTCTGAAATCAAACACCATCTGAGCTATTTAAAACCTAATGAAAAAGGACTGAGAATCCAGCAAACTGGAGTTCATGCTGATCTCCACTTGCTGAATACATAAAACAGCATGCTTATTAAGAGGCAGATTTGAGCCATTTGGGGGTGAGAACTTTGGTTTGCTGATTTTGAAAGAAAGAAAAGGAAAAAAAAAAAAAAAAAAGGAAACCAGGCAGCTGCCCTAGTTTTGAGCAGGACACAAGAGTATTTACTGAGCCCACAGCCAGTCTGAGCTAATGGTTCTGAGTGCCTCTAATGGGCCTTGGGGTCAGGCAGGGCAGATTGTGGCAAGAGCAGAGGGGTGTCCGCACGAGAGCAGTGGCTGTCCTCAGGGGGGCTCATACAGCCTTCCTGTTCTTCTGTGGAGTATGTGTGCAGCTTCCAAAGCTCAAGAGCTTGGATCAATAGCTAAAAGTTTGGAGGCTTATGAAATCTTCCAAATTGGAGTGAGAACATCTCCCCGGGTATTCTGCAGTCCTGGCAAATGAAAAGCAAACATCCGCGCGAAGGCCAAGCGTTCCCCAGACCTTCATCTTATTTCCACTCAGATGTAATCCAAAATTAACACTTGGTCCAGACACCCAGCCTATTAGCACAATGATGTTTCAGCTTCCCAGGGAAGGGCAGTGGCTGGGGGCCAGACATGCAGCGAGGGGCTCCCCCACTTGGAATTCTACCCCCGGTAACCCAACAAGAGAAGCACATTACCGTTTAATTATAATGACAGAACAGATGTGATAACAAGGTTGTCTTCTCTGGCTGCGTTCCTGATGTCACCACAAGGGTTTCCAGTTGTTGCTCTTTCTCATTTTGTGCTTCCTCATTAATCTCGCTTCTCCAGCTGCTTCCTGCTTGCCTCCCTGACCGTCTGGCTGCCTTTGTGTGACATGGTCATGGCATTTCAGAGAGGCTGCATGGGCTGGGTCTCACTATTGTTCCTGTAGGCCACCGTGGCCTTCTTAGAGACCAGCAACCCCATTCTTACCAAACTAAAATGAAGGATGAGGACCCTGTCACATCCACAGAGGACTTTTCATTCTGTGACTACTGCTGTGCGTATTCTTCCTCATCCACTCACAGGGCTCTGAGTCCACCCCGTGTTCTTTTGTCCATTGTCTAAACTCTCCACAATCATCAATACAATGATTTTATTTTTTTTCCCCAAAGCTCAGGCTGGTTAGGCCTTTCTTTCAAGAAGAAACTCAAAGATTCCTTAGTTCTTTCTATTGAAGGTAAAACTCCACATCCTCTTGTAATAGCCAGAAGTGGGGTAAATAGTTTATTGGGATGAAGTTTGGTCAAGATAGTACACATGATTGTGCTTGAGACTTTGAAGATTAGGGGTATGGACTCACTGTTCTATGGTCTCTATGCACGCAGTTCCTGGGGCAGCTGGCCATGGAATTCATTTGTAAATTTGAGATGAGAGTGGTGTCTTAGGGTTTTACTGCTGTGAACAGACACCATGACCAAGGCAACTCTTAGATAACATTTAATTGGGGCCAGCTTACAGATGCAGAGGTTCAGTCCATTGTCGTCAAGGTGGAAGCGTGAAGGCATCCAGGCAGACATGGAGCTGGAGGAGCTGAGAGTCCCACCTCTTGTTCCAAAGGCAGCTAGGAGAAGACTGGCTTTCAGGGAGCTGGGATGAGGGCCTTAAAGCCCATGATCACAATGACACACTTCCTCCAACTCTAACAGGCCACACCTCCTTATAGCGCCATTCTCTGGGCCAAGCATATTCAAGCCACCACAAGTGGGTGTGTAAGGTCTGTGGAGATGCCTTGAATGTGTCACTCCTCTTCCTATCCTCACTGACACAGACATGGCAACTTTTATGAAAACCTTTTAACTGTTTCTTTTTTTCCTTAATTTTGTGTGTAAATACAATGTATCTTTCCTAGAAACTACTCTCAGTGTTCCCCCTCCCCTCCCCACTCTGGCAAGCAGGTGACCCTTTCCTTTCCACATCTTCTTTTGCTGGTTTGGTTTCTTTTCTTTCTTTCTTTTATTTTTATTTTATTTTATTTTATTTTTTTGATAGTACACACTGAGCAGATTAGTGCTACCTGCTGTCCTGGCTTGCTGAGCCAGTCCTTCAGGGTAGGATTTAGAACCCAATGTTCAAATCATCTCCTTGCAGAAGATTATCAAGGCAGAGGTCTAACTCTTTTCAAATTTGTTTCCTTTCCACTCTCTAAAGTTTCTATGGATGATTTCATTACTTCTTGTACTCCGCCAGGCCCCCTTTATCCCTTGAGAGTTTAAGTGACAGTAACTTATGCAGCCTTGGCCTGGGACTTGTCATTATCGACCTCAGGTTGGCCTTTAACTCATGGCAATCCCTCTTACTCAGCCTTTGACTACTGAAATGTTAGGTATGCACCTGACATACACCGCCTTCCTAAATCATGCTTTTCAGGACCTCAAGGAGGAGGCTAATATCCACATAAAGTGGGTTTCTGTGAGTTCTGAATGCTGGGAAGAGGAAGAAACACGCAAGACTCAGTAATGTGCCTTTTGCGTGGCTCGTGTGCTGCCTGTAAAATGACCATCTTTTCCAAAATCAACTGTATGTTTTACTTTGTTTTGACTAGACTAGATGCGAAGGGATAGCACAGTTGAGGGTCAAAGATTTACTAAGGGCCATACTAAATACACATTTTTGTGGAGCAATGTCTTGACTTGCACTATGAGTATAGTTAAGGTCTGAATGAAGATATTGCTTTTGCTTACAGGATGAACGTGGAGAAGATCTGGGAGTATTCAGGGATTGAAGGTGAAGAATTTCTTCTTTAAATCCTCTGCTAGCTCTGTAAGTAGTTGTTCCCAGCAGGCACACTGGGGATGTAATACTGTCCATCTGATTCTAGCTGTGTTCTTGATTGATCTCAACTGATCAATGCACAATACCCATAGCAGAAGTCATTTCTTATGGCTGTGTGTTTGGGTGTATTGAAAGGAAACATGATTATACATGAAGTACAAGAAGTTATAGAGCTTTATAAATATGAAAACGAGAACAACTTCAATAAGTAAAATAATTTTTACTGAGTCATATTAACTCTCAGTCAATGTGATACAACACAGGGAAGCTTAGGTAGGCACATAATTAGTAAGTTGAATGTAAGATACATGTGGTGTTTGTGTGTGTGTGTGTGTGTGTGTGTGTGTGTGTGCATTCACACATGTGTAGGGGATGCATGATTTTATTTAGAAGCCAGAGGTCAATCTCAGTTATCATCTTTTATGAGGATCAAGAGATCTTGTCTTTTGATACATGTTCTCTCATTGACCTGAGGCTTCTCAAGTACTCTAGCTTCCCTGGCCAATGAGCCCTAGGGATCTATCTACCTGTCTCAGCTTCCCAAGTGCTTGCCAAAATGCCTTATCTTTTACATTTGTATCAGTATCACAGATTGAAGTTGGAGCCTCATGCTTGCCTAGCAAGTACTTTACTAGTATTGTTCTTTCTCAAGTTCTGGTGTTCTTGAGTTTGATTTCAAGATACACAGATATCAAAGATTGAATAGCCATCAGTACTGTGTGCCTATTCCCAAGGAACAAAGCCACTTAACCCATTCTAAGTTTATTATGTCTCCAATGATATGAATGTTGGTAACTTATGAGACTGTCTGTGGGGTTCAATAGTTCTAGAGACCTCCAGTGTAGCAAAACAGTCATGTCATTTTTTCAAAGTGAAGGGACTTACATATATCAAGAAATGCTATTTGTTTGATATACTTTTGCATAGGGAAGGGAAAGGTTGTTGTATTTTCAAGTTAGTGAGGTGAAGGAGGAATTTAAGGAATCTAGTTATCTTGAGGGTGAGGCCTTGCAGTTGAAGATATCACATGCAGTTTTATTTAGCATGTTGGGAGCATAGGTCATACCAAAATGTCTACATGGGTCTATCAGCTTAAAATTTTTGTGGCCTACTGTATCTTTCAAATAATTCAAAATAATTTTTTGCTTTTTAATAATTTGTCCAGATACCCTTATGTGAAGATGAAAGCTACTCTAATTTTCCTAATAATGACAACAAACTGTAATACTGGTTATAAAAATCTTTCTGGTGAGTCTTCATTTGCAGGAGTCACTCCTTTATGATAAAATTTCCTGAAGATAGATTTTATAATTGTACATTGGGTAGTGTGGTCCACAGACTACAACCTTGAGTGAACAGTATGACTTTTACCTCATATATCCCTGGAAGGAAATATCTATTTTGCCTCTTGTTAAATTTATGAAATCACAATTTTTAATGATAAGGAGAAATATGTATGATCATCTTTGTAATCACAATTTTTTGGACTATCCATAATCCTAGACAATTGTGAGGACTTGATACTTTGAAACAATGCACACTACAGGGACCATGCTCACGGGGTATGTGCTTATGTATTTCTGTGAGACTCTGTAGCCATGAAGCTCCTGGTGACACCCACAGTGTTAGCTGGCAGGTGGGATTCTAATGAGGAGCATGAGATTATCTGACTGAAAGCAACAAGCTTCCCGCTGGTAGAACACAAATGGACAAGTGAGTATGTATTGACCAGTGCTCCAGTAGGTGCTTATTGATGGCCACACTGTTATGCATGTGATGCCTGCCTATTCATGCCAGGATATGGGATAGTTGTCTTCCTTGAGAACTACTTCTTCTGTGCCTAGAGCATATTTAATCAATGTTGAAAGTTTGCTTAATGGACAATTTAGAAGAAAAAAGATTCAATTCTTTATACCAGCCTTTCCCAGTGGAAATCATTTCGCCAATCAGTTGCAGGGGGCCCTTGCCAATAGCATCCCAGCACCACAGGGGAGTAGTTATGGGAGGAGCCCATGGTCAAATTCTTCTAGGGGGTCCCTAGAAACAGCACCTCTTACAAGGGTCTGAGTCCTAGTCAGTAACTTATGTGAAGTTCAGACAGCTCTGCAATAATTCTTCTACGTGTCTGACTCAATAGCAGTCTTCAGACAGTATATTTTATCTATGACAGTTGCAGCTTTCAATCCTAGATTGGATTTCTCCCTGTCCTCCCAGAAGATGTTTTAGTGATGTAGGCTTTAGCATATGATTGGTAAGGCCTTGAAATAAATTCCCAGCCAACAGAAAGGCATGGTAGGGCTGGGTAGAAAAGGACACTAAAATCCACTACTAAATCTAATATCTGGCTAACACTGTTTTGAGAATGGTGGCATTTCTTCGTTTTTGCATCTTTTATGTTTCTCCGCTTTTTTAAAAAAATCTTTTTATTGTCATTCCTCTGTAGAACAAATTAATCAGGTGTTCTGTCACTCTCCTGAAATTTGTCATGTCTAGTTGCTGTCAGAGAATTGATTTGCCCATCTGATGTAGTGCAAGGGGCCAGTCAATGCATGAATCTCCTGGGGTTTGATGTCCTCCTAAGCAATAGCATGCTGTGGATATGGGCAAACGTTGTTTCTGCCAGGCCTTTAGCGCAAAATGCCTAGTTTTCCCTTAATCCTCCTAACAGGCAAAGAGGATACTGATAAATAAACTTGGAGAGTTTCAAATAAATGAGCAGACAGGGAATTCAAAATGTATTACAAACCATGATCCATGCTTAGAAGTTCAGAGCGAAAGAATGAACCCGCAGTGTATGGGAAATGGAAATGAAAAAAAGAGAGGACAAGATAGACTGAGACAAAGGAGAACACACCGTTGTGGTAATGTGAGCAAGAGAGGCGCAGAGACTTCGAATTGCAAAAACTCCTTTTGGAGGGGCTTTCCTGGCACTGGCGCTTCTCTCCCCCTAGCCAGTGTGTCATGTACCTTCAGATAAGTTTATCTTTGCTAATGTCACAGTCACTAGCTTCTTTGTGTTTCTGGCTCTGAGAAGGTGGAAGTTGCCAAGTGTATGTGTGTGTGTGTGTGTGTGTGTGTGTGTGTGTGTGTGTGTTTAAGATTTCTCATCAGGGACCTCCCATCATTTCTTACACTGTGAACAGAGGTACTGTTCAAAGGCACAAGTGCTCCTCAGAAAGACTCATCAGTGACCTGGGAATGTTCTTTACATTTTCCTGTTCCTACTGGTGTAGATGCATCAACAGTTCTGGCATATTAAAATCCAAAAGGTAGTGCTCACTTCGGCAGCAAATATACTAAAATCCAAAAGATAAGTTTATGGCAGGTTTGGACTTTACAGATATTATCTGAGAAAAGCAAAACTAGACATATGACCTGTGAGGTAGTATCTAAGTGTGTGAATGTAAGAATATGTATAATTATGTAAATACATAGGGATATATGTATACACATGTACATATGTGGGTGATAGCATGTGAATTCATAAGAAGATGTAGGTGTGCATATATGAGTGCATATATTTGAATTTATGGATGTGAGTTTAGTGTATATCTTGGCTTGAGAGTATATGAGCATGCTCATATAGGCACATATAACCATTTAAAAAGTTTTAAATAACTTTAAAACTCGAAGGAGAGAAATTATGGTCTGAAGAAGTCGGGAGCAGGCAAGAAGAATTCAGGAAGAAGGCAGATGGTAGGATGATGTGAACAGTTTTATGGATGGAGGACATTCAGTGGGAATGTTACTCCTGAAGGAAAGGTGAGAACCGCATATAGGGCATTTGGAAGCCATGACAAATACTGTTGAGAGTTAGGCAACCCAGATTACATAGAACTGGGGAAAACAGTCTCTAAAGGAGAAGCTTTACCACTGGTGAAAAGCAGAGTCTGAGCTCTTGGAACGCCAGTAGCTGTGACTTCACATTGGATCTGGCTGTGGAACTCCATTTTCTTCCTGAAAACAGTTAGCCTCGTATCTCACAAAGACACCTGTCAGTACATGCCTGCTTTGGTTGTGGAAAAAAAGGTCCATCTCTTGGTACATAGATTACCATTATGTGTTTAGCTGCATTGATTTTGAGATCTGCAGGCGATGGCTTCTTAGACTCAAATTTGTGAATTTTTTTAAAGGCAGTCAATTCCGATCTATTAGTGAGCATAGAATTCAGTAGTAAGTAATGAAAAACTTGATTATAGATGCTGATTATGCAACAGGGCTGGATTCTTCTCACAGCCTATTTAGAGGTGAACAGAGATAGGGCTCAGTTCAGTGGTTTAATGATGTCAGGGTTGAACTTGGTTATTCTCTTGATTTACTCCTATTGGCTCAAGACGGCCATGGCCATTATACTCATAATCAGATTAGGAGAAGAAAAGAAGGCAGGAGGCTGCTCTTCCCTGTCAAAGGCAAGGCTGAGAGAGCTTTTTCTTGGCTTTCTCTTTCCATTCTGTGAAACATGGCAAGGAGCATAGGACTGGGAATGGTGCTTCCTTGCCACAAACTGTTGTCACAATCATTTGACTGTTTTCCTAGTGATGCCACATTGTTGATACTTTAAATCAAGGGTACCCATGTGGATGTGTCTGCACAAAAAGTGCCTGGTACGTGCCAGGTGCCTGAGATTTGTATTGTATTGAAACTTTTTATATTTTCCTCCATAATTTATTATTTCATATAAATTTATAGGTAATAACCACCTCTTCTTTGAGCATCCATTTTCCAGTTAAAATTAGAAAGCCAAATATTAGAGCCCTTCCAAGAAGTGACTTGTCTACACATCATCATCTGCCTAAGTGCCTTCCTGTCAGCATTGATTTCCTTCTTCATATGTGGTGTCTTTATAAGTGTCTCTAGTTTTCAATATATTTCAAGGTTGTTTGTGCTGTTATCTTTTTAGCGAATAAAAATCCAAGGGTACGAAGTTGTTGTTGTTGTTGTTCTCCTCCTCCTCCTCCTCCTCCTCCTCCTCCTCCTCCTCCTCCTCCTCCTCCTCCTCCTCCTCCTCCTCCTCCTTCTCCTCCTCCTCCTCCTCCTTCTCCTCCTCCTCCTCCTTCTTCTCCTCCTCCTCTTCTTCCTCTTCTTCCCCTTCTCCTCCTCCCCTCCTCCCTCTCCTCCTCCTCTTCCCCCTCTTCCTCTTCCCTCACATTCTCCCCCTCCTCCTTCTCCCCTCCTCCCTCTCCTCCTCCTGATTCCTGATGTTCTACTCAAGCTCCATGTTCTTGTATAGAACTTAGTGGGAGTATGTATCAAAGTTAACTGTTCACATCATAGTGGATAGAAGATAGAGTGAGCCAGGAAGCGACAGAATTGAATACCCCATGGAGCTTCCTGAGTCCCATCCTTTCTGAGTGTGCCTACTTCCCAAAGCCTCTAGCACCTCTCCCAACGACAACACTGGAGATTAAGTATTCAAATCATGAATCTTTGCAGAACATTGCAGACTCAAACTGTGAAACTAAGGCTCTCAAGGATATGCTCTTAAGGATTAGCTTAGGTTAGTTTAAAGGTGGCAGACTCAATCCAATACTGTGTCCTTTGTTTGTACAGTACTGTGTTGATGCTGATATCTCCATGTGCCTATCTAACCCCCCACCCCCCCCTCCATCCAACTGATATAAGAGCAATGCTGAAATCAGTACAAATCCCATTACAGTTCAACTTGGGCAATGGTTACCTGGTGTGAGAATATAATGGGACAACTTCAAGGATCACAAACTGTGGAGCTGTGCTATGTAAATCTTGTTTCAATCAGTAGAAATAAGATGACATTTAGGCTTGCAATGACTTTAGACTCTCCCTTGTTACTGTTTCCTGCTGCTTTGTTTTGGAGGTGTAGTTTCTGCTCCTGATGGGACTTTGTAGTCAGTCTTTGATTTGGGTCTTGTGGAAAGGAGACTGGTCAGCTATGATTCCCCAGGAGTTTCCAGGCGATAGCTGGCTCTCCACTCTACACATTGGGATCACCTTGGAAAGCTGAAGCATGTGAAAGGCTGTACCAGTCCACAGCGATTTTAATTTAATTGGTTCCAAGTGGGGCCCATGGTTATTTTTTTCAAGCCTGTGCTTTCTTTCTGTTTTGTTTTTCAGCTCCCTGAGTGATTTTAATGTTCAGCTTGAATAGAAACTCACTGGCCTAGATGATTAATAGAGGTGCTAATGGAGGGAAAGAGAGAGCGCCCCGAGTGAGTGGTCCTCAGAACTTTTGGTCTATAGAGCATTTTATGGGGGTGTAGAAGGAAATAGGTCTCTACAGAATTAGCAGAGATAATTGCATTGCTTTTGATGAGATACCAATGAGCATAAGAATACAAAAATGACTGAGAGAAGTTATACACAGAGAATTACTTTATTCTGTTCCTATGATGCTTTTATACTTTTAAAGGTACGATCACCAGAATTTATCAGTGAAAAACACTTGATTCTCTTTGGGAATAAATACTTTAAGGCATTATCATTTAAATCTGTGGAAAAACTTGAAGTCGAATTTTGGTTGGCGAAAACATGGTCCAGATTCTTTTCCTGTTATCAGGGAAGTCCCAGAGGAGCCTCCTGGCCCTGCTGCATGTCTTGGACTGCCCTAGATGAAAGTCCCTCTGATAATACAGATCTGTAGTCTGGAGAGAGAAAGGATGAATCTTAGTTTACCCTTAATGGAAGAGGCATGCCGTGCATTTGAACCCATGCCCCGTCAGCTTGAACATCTGCCATGGTGTTTCGATTCCCCTCGACTAAAGCAATTCATTTATATGGGGTGGTGGAAATCTCTTTGTTTCTCAAAGCACATTTTCTACTCTTCTTTATTCCCTTACTTTTTTTATAAGTTTGATCCATCTGAAATCCATATATTGTTTTGCAGATGTGAGAAGCTTTTCCCAGGTTAAATTATTTAATGTCATTGTTTTATTGAAGACTTCAGATTAGATGCTGACACTTATTGGCAGAAAGAAATACGTTTTTCCATTGGAATAAAACATATTTTTTATTAGGGTAAAGAACAACTAAATTGAGTTTCTGTCTTTTAAATCGAATGAACACATCCAGTATTTGTAGTGACAACTCACCTTTGTATTAAAATTAAGCATCACAGGTTCCAAGTGTATTTTCTTCCCCTCCATCATTTTCCTTCTTCCACACCCTTCTCCTTCTTCATCATTTAGTCATTCTCTCCTCCTCCTTTCTTTCCTTTTTCCCCTGGTTTCTCTTTCCTCTCCCTTTGTCATTACAGCAATCTCCCCCTCTCTAATCTTGTGCCTTACATTACCTGTCCACCTCCATCTCTCTAAGACAAGGTTTGTCTGGACTGTCCTTTTCTAATTAGCTTATTATGATCTTATCATCTGATCAACCTGGTCTTTACATCTCTGTGTTTGGAATTTTTAATTCCATACACCACTTTATCATGGAGAGAAAAAGCCAGAAGGTCAGAAATGGAAGAGGGAAAATATTGAGGCTTGATGTTGTCTATCCTCCTTCAGTTGTCAGGCACATTCTCTAAATCTTTTACAGGCACAACCAAAGCCTGTAAACAAACTCTGGCTTTAACTACCAGATAAGCAAGCAAATGATGCTGCTGGTGGGGGTTTCTGCCTCTTTAGGGCTGTGGGTCTGAAGCATGTGACTACAGGGAGAAACCTGTTGGCCATCCTTTGTACGAAATGTATCTTTCTCCAGGAATTCTATGCATGTTTATTTTTCTGAACAATTCCAAGCCATAATCTTGCATTTATTACCATGGAACTTCTCCATGCAGCCTTAGTTTATTGTGTAGATGACTGAGAGAGTGGCCTGAGCTTTGCCATGATAGAGCCTTAACTTTTTGAGGCAATAGAAGCACTATGTCATGAGAAGCAGGGAGGAAAAGGAGGATTGGTAGACTCACAACTTCTTAGTTATATAGTTCAAAGGAACAAAGATAAAGGACTTTTGGAGCAGGGTAGTAAAGGCCAAAGAAAATTTTTCTCTACTTATAATGTCAATGTTTTGTTTTCTTTTATGAGTGAAATTTTACAAAGAAAAGAAAACTGAAGAGAAAAGACAAGGAAGAAGGGAGAGAGGAGAAGACATAAAAGTAGGATGAGGGTTGTTGGGGAAGAGGAGGAGCATTATTATTGGTGAAGGCAGGAACTGGAGGGTACCAGGATGAACACAGTCAGCATATATGCAGATTCCAGAGAAGTGTCACAAGAAATGCTGATCTGCGAATGAATAAATGCTAATGAATTTCTCCTTAATATATATGTATTTTAAATTCTGGAGTTTACTCAAAGGTATAGGATGGTAACTAGGAAAGGCTATCTCATAAGGCAGAGGGGTGTGTATGACTTGTCAAAGATGACCGACAGGGTACATCACGAGGGCATAACCATGACCTCTTTCATTCTGAACTGGGTTTCAAGAGCAGGGCTATTTAATCTCTGCTAAAAGGTTCCATGATCTCCCTAAACTGTGATTCCACCCTGTAACCAGTGACTTACTTCACAACCAGAACCACTACCCTTACATCTCCTATGTTGTTAAGAATGGGCTTTATGGCCAGGAATCAGGATCCCTGATCTTTGGGTCAATTTTACTGTATTTATAGAAAGCTTCTGAAATTATTATTTCAAAAGTATTTGAGGACACTACCTCAGAAATTCCCTATAGGAGAGGATATAGTAATCTTGGGATAATGAGGTGCTATTTATACGTAATTAAACCAAGAACTTTCTAGGCACTTGGTTCCTAGGAAATCACTCAACTACTGTGCTACAAGCCTTCATTTTCAATAGTACTACCTGCTCTGCTTCTGAACAGTGTACTCCATGAGTGTAATATAGGATTTCATTAATCAATTCTAACAAAGGTCTCAGAGAGTGAGAGGTCAGGGGTAAGAGTGGAGGTGCGTTGCCTTGGAATTGACATGCAGAGCAATGGAATAGAATTTGACTGGAAAGAAAAATAGATTCTATGAGGGCAAGTTGTGAAGTTCCTGTTAGGAACCCTCATCTGTCTAGGCTGAGAATGTAGAGGAGATCAAGAGCTATGTCACATGATCCAAGCTATATAATATGATAGATAGTCTTCTAGTCGGTGAAGATAATCATAACTGAGCTACTTTTTTTGTCAATCTGGAGAGTACTTCATTAACCAATGTTTTTCAAACCCAAAATATAATAATCATTCACTCTAGAGACGTACCTTTTTCTTCCTATCGAACCCCAATGATATTAAATCCATGATATTAAGGATAGGAAGCTTTCTGTTACCTGATTTCATCATCAAATGTGCATAGGGGCTACTCTCAAGGTGAGCAAGTACATGCCCATGACACTAAGGAGATCATATGAACCAAGAGCATTCTATATGGAGCCAGATTAGTACACTGAACTGTCTTCAGACTTATACTTTAAAACGTTGATTGGGATTCTGGAATAAGGTAAGCTATAACTACTTGTGGGGTCTTCTCTGTAGATAGGAGAAGGAGGAAAGCTATAACCCACTATTTACAGATCTAGATTAGGGAAATCTGTAACTACTACCAGATGTCAACTGCTTTATAGACACTACATTGCTTAGTCACTTAAATTACCACAGTATCAACTTGTATGAAGCTACAACATGGTAGGGAAATAGCATTAACTTTGGCTATTCTGCCCCCAAATTAGTAGATCGAATAAAAATGAAATGCATGGAAAGTAACATTGAAAACAGGATGAACCACCATGCAAATAAAGGTATTTCTTTAAACTTACAAAGCCCTTATTATTCTGAGACTGTTTTCCTGGCAGACTCTATTCATGTCCTTCCTCTTGCTTTTTGCTGTTTTGTCTTTGTCCAGGACCATATCAGTGTGTTTGAAGAGTGACAGATAGACAGCAGAGCTTTTAAAATTCATCTATAAATAGACTAATTAAGAGAAAATTAATTCAACAACATTAACTGTGAACCTCTCTCTCTGTAAGAGCCTTGAAGGTTTCAACGATGCTAGGATCCTTGGGATTTTGAAAGATGAATCAAACTTTTAGGGCAGATCTTATCCTTAGGGAATACACAGACAGAGCAAATAGGAGATATATAAGGATGGTTAAAACATGTGAATCCATGAGAGAGACAGGTATGTCTAAAACCCTAGGGAGGCTCAGGAAGATGGCAACTTTTTCAAGTTAGAGATTTCAGGGAGAAATAGGGAAGGCTGCATGAGAGACATAACAGTTGATCAGAAAAGCCATGAAATGAAAAGAAAAGAAGGAAACAAACCTGGCAGAAAATGTATGGAACTGGGGAACATATGTAGAAACAGTATACTGGGTGAGGCCAATGGCAGACCATTATACAACGCCACTTTATACAACTTATGTAAATGTTTATAGCAAGCTAGCCTTGTAAAGAAAACTAGTTTGTTTAGGTTAACAGTTTAGAACTTTAAAAATTTCCCAAAGCATGATATACCCAACCCTAATGCATTCCTAGATTCATCACTGGGTCAATTTCCACAACTTCCAGGAAGCTTGATCTGTGTGATTTGATCATACAGGGAAAGAAACCCAATTTGACATTCTGGCTTTCAGAACCAATCCCCTTGAAAATTAAATCAGGGACTCCACAACATTGCTTTAATCCATCCAAGGTCAACAACCACATATATTACCTAAGCAACTCCCAACAGACCTCACCTTTTAAGGTTCCATACTTTTTGCTATCCCCTGCAGAACCAAATCTTCAATATGGGACCCTTTGGGCAAAGAGTCAACCATACATGGGCTGTGCTTCATGTCTTCTCTCACAACACAAGCTGGACTTTAGTTACAACCTGAATGGCCCTAAAACCTGTTGCCATATCATTCAAAATTCCAAGTGAAAATTCTCATCTCAAGGGAAACTTCCCAGTATCGAACGTGCAAAATAAAACAAGTGCATTGATACAATGGTGTTCTACGTACAGAACAAATATTTCCACTCTAAAAGGGGGAGACAGGAATGAGAAAGGAATAAACAACACAAAAAAATCCCTGAGACCAGAAGATTCCCCGGCATGCAATAAGGACACATGCTCCACTGTGCTCACAGCAGCCTTATTTATAATAGCCAGAGGCTGGAAAGAACCAAGATGTCTCTCAATGGAGGAATGGATACAGAAAATGTGGTATATTTACACAATGGTATACTACTCAGCAATTAAAAACAATGAATTCATGAAATTCTTAGGCAAATGTTTGGAACTGGAAAATATCATCGTAAGTGAGGTAACCCAATCACAAAAGAATACACATGGAATGCAATCACTGATAAGTGGATGTTAATTAAACCAGAAGCTCTGAATTCTCAAGACACAGTTAACATGTCAAATGATACCCAAGAAGAGGGAAAGAGAGGGCCCTGGTTCTGAAAATAGTTGATCCAGCATTGTAGGGGAATACCAGGACAGGGAAATGGGAGGGCGTGATTGGGAAATGGGAGGAGGAAGAGGTCTTATGAGACCGGTGGGGAGAGGGGGGACTGGGAAAGGGGAAAGCATTCAGAATGTAAACAAAGATTATAAAAAATAAAATTAAAACAAAGAAAAGAAAAGAAAAAAATCCCTGAGAACAAAAGAAGCTCTCAAATCCTGTGTTTCATGCACACTGTAATGAAGGGCGGGTCTCCTAGTCTTTAGGGTACCAAGCCCACGTGTCTGGGTATGTTGCTTCCACACATGGCTGTTGTCTGGGCCTTGGGCTGATACTGATAGCTTTTCCAGTGGCACATTACTACCCATCATCTTCTCTGAGTCTTTAATGTATCATCCCTTCACAGATGCACTAATTAGTTCTGCTCATTCCAGGGGCTTACAATGGCAAGTCACTGCCTGATTTCTGCAGCCTTCCTTTGAAGTCTCTTTGGCAGCTTTCTAACCCACAATTCACTTAGATATGCCTTCAAAATATGCTCTATGTGGCCACAGCTAGCATGAGGTATCCTAAGTATACTTGAACAATGGCTGTAAAGATCATGAAACACTTGTTGGAAAGTCAGAGTCCTAAGGTGGCCTAGATGTGGGTAGCAACTCCATTCAGAGTGCATAAGGGCTACAACACTTCAGTTCAGAGTTCTCTGGGATTATGATAGAAAGGGCAGCATTAAGTATTTCTTAGATTCCCTTGTGACCTCCTCCAGTTGTCACTATGCAGTGTTCCTGGCTCCTTGTCTTAGAACTCTTCTCTCCAACATTCAGTGTATTATCTCGTGTGTACATACTCATTGTCAGTTTTTACATGAACTGGCAGGGTATAGCCCCCAAATCACCCTTTCTTTTGTGCCCAAGTCTCACTTGACTGAAAAGAAAGTAATAACTATGC
This sequence comes from Apodemus sylvaticus, assembly GCF_947179515.1. NCBI lineage: Eukaryota > Metazoa > Chordata > Mammalia > Rodentia > Muridae > Apodemus > Apodemus sylvaticus. Next base: position 75,799,760 of record NC_067484.1, read on the forward strand.
CACATTCTCAATTCTTTCTTTTGAAATCCCATCATTACTAAGTTTGAGTTTGCATAGCATCATCATGCAAAAAAAAAAAAAAAAAAAAAAAAAAGAACGCACTAAGTAACAAAGACAGTCTTTTATCCAGTTTCCACCTGGATCTTCATTGCCATCTAAGATGTCATCAGCATGTCCTTTATTGTCATTGCCACTTAAGCAACCTTTAAGATATACTTGCTTTTCTTTAGTTTAGCTATTTTCTCATACAGCAGCAGAATCGCCCATAACATTTTGCTTATCTCATTCTAAATATTTTTCATTCTGTTCCATAAAATCTTTCAAAGATGCTGTTCCATAAAATCTTTCAAAGATGCTGTAGCAAGTTCAAGTATTATTGGAGTGTATTTGTATAGAATACTTGTGGCCTTGATTGTGATATTAGTGTTCTGTATTGGTCCATTTCCATACTATAAAATTATCTAAGATAACCCAGCTTTATAAAGGAAGTAGGTTTATGCTGTGTACAATGATAGGTCTGTTGATTCATCTGGTTATGACTGTCTAGGCAGAATCTAGATATAGTGTTGGTACCATATGGCAAGAACAAGGGATTCATATGTGCACATGGCTATGTTGTGTTCTCCATTCTTACAGAGGCAATGAAGAGATTAGTTAAATGGATTTAAATTTTCCAAAGTATCCATCTAAATAGATGTTCTCTTCTTTGCCTCAATGATGAATTGTTCTCTGGAGTGACCTAGAGTTGATATTTAATTGTTCTTAAATGCTTTATTGCTATAGAATATGTGTCTCTAGGATCATGGGCACTGGCCAAGGATGGCTGTTGACCAACCACTTCTCTTATCACTGACAAGTTTGCCAGATATGCACATCTACCTCTTCATTCTGGCTTAGAAAGACAACAGCTGCACCACGATGAAGAGATGATGTCACCTGTCGCCTAAGAAGCTGTGAATAACTGAGGCAACATCTGGAATCTAAATGCTTTGAGAAGTCTCAGCTGTTAATATTATTCAGTTTCTTATCAGCTAGGCACACCCATGTCTGCATTTATACCCAGATCCAATGCTGACAGTACAGATAACACAAAATTAATTATTTGCTTTTGTTTTATGTGTTGCTTGATAAATTTTAGAAAAGAACCGCAGAGAAATTTCAAGGTTACTTAAGAAACCTTGAAAATGGTTTTCTTCTTCATTATTATTACTACCACCTTTAGACTAGAAGGTATTCCCAGAAATACTCATATGCAAAAGAAGTCTTAGCATCAAATGAGAAATCAGAGGTGGGGCTTTGGGAAAAGCTCATTAGAACTCTGACTTAATCAATAAATTCATCTTTTGATGGATTCATAATTTGATGACACTATTTAGAGGTTGGGCAATTTAGAGCATTGAAACTGGGTCAGCTGGAGTATGTGTCTGTAAAAAGTATCTCATCCCCTTCCCAAATGCCTGATTCCTGGTCACAATGAGGCAAGCTGGTCTGCCTCATCATACCAACCATGCAACGAAACCACAAATGCTATGCATCTAAATGACTATATTCTCGCCTAACATACTCTTCAGAACAAAGGAATGTCTGACTAATACAACACCCACCACTATTAATACTTCCTGGAGTTCTACCCATAAGGAATGCACTGAGTTCGGACACTTCATTCTTTATAAAATGAGGTGCATTTAGAATCCTTTGGAGAAGAGATAGCATCTCCACACCAGTGCTAACCTGGCAGGCTGTGGAAGCCAGCTGTGCTCCTGGATAGCTCTCTGTGAAGGATGACTAACTGAGCTTAGCCTGAGGCCAAAGCCTGTAACCCCTGTAAAGGTAGGACCCACACTTTGTGTGGGTTAGATCTTGTTCCCTCTGTGAAGAAATCCACAGGTTCATTGCCTCCAGGCAAATAAGAAGCAGAGTCAACATGCATTAGGTGCTGATGAAGCTGCTGGATTGCTTCTCAAAATAAATGCTTCTTTTCCATCCTTTCTTCACATTTCCTTCCTTGCTTTGTCTTTCTCCCAGGCCTATATGAGACCAACCATTTTTAAAATAGGCATATATGCAAGCCATGCATCTACAAGTTGTTGTTCTGCCCCTGAAAATGAGGCTCAGGTAGTAATAAGAATTTAAATAACACATTTGAAAATTAGATTCTTCCTCTCATCCTAAGTAAGTGCTTCTACTACGTATTTGAGTTTTCTGGGTCAGTTGCCAACACACTCAATGTTGTTGGGAATGGGAAGGTCTGTGAAAATGTTCTGGGCTAACAGATGCTTTGCACCTCTCGATCTCCCCAGCTGCACTGTATCTCACAGCCTGAAAGTGATTTCCCTCTATGATATCTCATAGCACATTGCAGACCGAAACGGAGTCCTGTTTCTTAAATACATTCAAATATTAGCCAAATAGAAAGGTTATGAATACAGCCAGCAAATCCATGAATATACAAATGCATTTCAAAACACTCTACACTGTGAAAATCAGAAAATGTTATTTCTGGGGCCAGTGAAGATGGATACATGTCTCAAATGGAAGCCTGCCTATGTATATACGTATCACATTATATCTAGCACCATAGCACCTGGGCCTTTTGTTGAGAAACATTTCTCTGTCTTAATGATGATAAACTCAGGAATATGCAGGAGCAAGAGAGCTAATTTATAAATAACGTGAAACTCATCCGTAACGGCCAGTATCAGGAGGCCATTATGTAGATGTGTCCAGATCGTTACGTGGTAAGCCTGGCAACGTTACAAATTCCTTTTCACTGTGCAGAGAGGCTGTGGAGGCTGGAGAAAGAGAAAAGGAGAACAGGCAGGTGCTGGTTTTTTTTTTTTCTTTTTTTTGTTTCAGAGACTGATAATATAACTGGAACCTCTTGATTTCAAATTTCCCGTTCCTGGCTCCCGAAAAGCACAGCTGCCCTTTGAGCCAAGGTCCGGACTCCCAGACCTGGGCATCTTTGTATGTCTTCTTTGTTAAATCCATTTTTGGAAGTGAAAAGGCTATTAGGAGATTGAAAGGGAAATAAATTACTGCCTTTGCTTTATTTTTATTGTGGGCTACATGATAATTTCCATTTACATAGTTTCCAGTGTTGTAACTAAATCCATCCTGACTTTTGTTATAAGACTAGGCTGAAACTTGTCATCACTGGAAACTGGGCCAACATTGAGCCCGATTTCAACTATTTCAAGGAACATCTTGCATCCTGCTGCTCTTGTAAGTAAATACTGCCTAGACTGGTTGTATTTCTATAACATTTTATGGGCATCACTTGCTTTTATAATTAAGTTATGTACTCTTTTTGCAATGCAGTTTTGGTGGCTTGAATGAAAAATTTCCCTTATAGGCTCATGCATTTGAATGCTTAATCTGCAGCTACTGGTCCTGTTTGGGAAGGCTATGGAACCTTTATGAGGTTCCTTCTTTCTGCCTCCTCCCTCGCCTCATTTTTTCTCTTTTATTTTAAACCATAGTTATAACACCTTACCCTCCCTGTATTCCTTCCAACACCTCCCACATGACCCTGCTCCCTCTGTAATTCATAGACTCTTAATCGTTAATTAGTATTGTTTTGTGTACATGTATTTATATATATGTGTGTGTGCATACACATATATGAATAAATAACTTGGCTAGTGTTGTGTGTGTGTGTGTGTGTGTGTGTGTTTCTACTCAAGTAATTTTTAAAATTTTAAACAATATTTTACTTGTTCACTTTAGATCCCATTCACTGTCCCCCCCATCAGCCCCTCCCACAATACTTCCCCCACCCCCTCCACTTCTCCTCTGAGCAGGTAGGGGCCCCATTGGGTGTCTCCCTCATCTCTGAGAGGCTAGGCACTCCAAGAGGTTCCTTTGTGCTCACCCAGCTTCCTCATGCTGCTCTCATACCTTCCCCACCATGATGAACTGTACACCCTCTGAAATGCAAACTTCAAAGAAACTCAGTTTGCTTCACGGTCTCTTTGATCATGTCATTTTGTCACAGCAACAAATTTGTAACTAATACAGCAACTCAGCAGATTTTCACATTGCAAAATCTTGTTCATCCATTAGAAAGTCCAAAGCTTGGTAATTATCAGAGGTAATGGGATCACCATGTTTAATTTCCCCACGTTTCATAAAAGCAGTATCTAGCGATGGAATAAAGTATTGTATTTCCTCTCCTGACTACCCTTCTTCCTTAGCTAATATGTTTTCACTAACAATGTTATAAAATATGCTTGATATGAGAGTGCAGTGGATGATGATGACTGTGAAGATGTGAATCTCATTTCATCATCATTTTCTTCTTCTTCTTCTTCTTCTTCTTCTTCTTCTTCTTCTTCTTCTTCTTCTTCTTCTTCTTCTTCTTCTTCTTCTTCTTCTTCTTCTTCTTCTTCTTTCTCTTCCTCTTCCTCTTCCTCTTCTTCCCCCTCCTCCTCTTTCTCTTCCTGTTCCTCCTCTTCCTCCTCCTCCTTTTTCACACAATACAAGTTAAAGGGAGATGACCATTATTTCCTGTTTTATATATACACAAAGGATGGAGAGTTGGCAAGTAAATGGACAGATGAACAACAGACTGAATCACCTGGCCCAGGAGGGACCATCTTTATTCCCAGGACAGCAGCACGGTGCGAAAACTAACAAGCAAACAACAAAACCTAAAATTACTGAAAGGGATTCCACATGCTCAAAAGAATGGCAGTCAGCGACAAAAGTGACAGAATTGTGCTTGACACAAGCCCGACCTTAGTTCGGTTTGCCCTCTACCTTCTTTTTGCTCTTATGTTTGTATTTCTCAGCCACTTTTCTTCCTAAGATGTGGGCTGGGATTTCTCTTCAAGGCGCCCCTTCACTTGTTCCAGCAGAGCTTTGCACATTCTGTCTGCCGTTCAGTAGGCACAGCAAAACAGTTATCTGGAATGCTTGCCTATTTTGTTGTTGTTTCTCTGTTTTTCTTCTGTCCTCTCTGCACTTCCTGTGTCCATACTGGTCCTCAGCCTCTGCGTTCGTTTTTCTGTCAGTCACAGTGGCTGAGACACACATGACATCACCTGCTTATTCTCCTTTTTTGGCTGTTCAACAGAATCACCCTTGCAAAGACTTATTTCCTACTTTCATATTTTGATACGTGTTGAATCAATTGGCTTTCTATTCAGCTAGGTATCTCTGCTAATACAGGGAGGCTGCACACAGAAATATGGTTGGCCCAATCTACTAGTTCCTGCTGCCCTGCAGATGATTCAGGGACCTTGTGCTAGTTCTGACTTCTTGATTTAATATTTCGTGTTGCCTACTTTTGCTTCATGTGAGTGAAGCTTTCCTTTGGAGCTCAAATATGATGCAGGGAGTTTCAGGGGCGTTTGCACCGTCAGTCACAGGCTAGGCCAATTCTCATGGCACAGGAGAAGGTCTGACCCTCTGTCTGTCTCACCTTGGTCCTTATGGAACACCTCTCAGCAGGACAGACATGTGAAGGCACTCCCCTTGCTCAGCTCCCAAAAGACACAGACACAGACAGACACAAATACCACCACCGACACACACACACACACAGAGGCACACACATACAGACACACATAGACACATTTACGGACACACATAGACACACAGGCACACAGAAGACAAAGAAAGACACAGAGACACACAGACACAGACAGACACAAATACCACCACCGACTCTCTCTCTCTCTCTCTCTCTCTCTCTCTCTCTCTCTCTCTCTCACACACACACACACACACACACACACACACACAGGCACACACATACAGGCACACATAGACACAGATACGGACACACAAACACAGACACACACAGGCACACACAAGACAAAGACAGACACAGAGACACATACACACAGACACATACAGAAATACAAACACATATACACGCACAGACAGAGAAGTAGAGACAGACACACAGACACACACAGAAACACAGACACACACATATATACACAGACACAGAAGCACAGACAGACACACACACCCTACTTAAACATCAGGAGAACATTATTTTGCAGAAATAACAGCTTGCAGGCAATTTCAAATGTTTTTGGAAATCCAGAATTTATATGCATGACAATGACTCCCTATGAAAACAAGTCTGAGATGATCTGATGAGGTAATCCACATTTAACCACGGCTATTTGGAGATTTAGTTCAGAAAAATGTAGGGCTCTAGACTCTGACTGACCAGATCCAAAGGAGGTAGCCTCAGCAGCAAGGGCGTCTGCTTTGCAGATTTCTCTGCCTCTGTCTATTTTCTATAAGAGAAAAAGGAAGATCGTTTTGACTCCCTCCCCCCTCCCGCTCGGGGGGGGGGGCTTGTTTTTGCAGTGGGAGAGCATGTCAGCCACCTTCGAGGCAGGGGCCCATCCTCACAGCCTCTTCCTCTGCCAGGCTTGTCAGAGACAGGTGGCTCCCGGGTCAGAAAGGCATCCCTGATTTTTCTCTTATGCTGACCCTGCCCCACAAAAAGCTGCACAAGATGGCATTGGCTCCCCTGACCTCCTAGACCCACAAGGCTCCCCCCAGCCCTTCCTACTTCCTCTTGGATTTTTTTTTTTTAGAGAATGCTTTAGGCTGGGCTCAGGCAGGAGAGCAAGACAGAGCTCCCCATCCGCCACCCCAATGGTACCACTTTGGCCTTTCTTCTAGGTCAGACTGGCTGATTTGGCCTGGCTCCTGAAAACCTCCTTCCTCCCCTCAGCATGGAGGGAAGGCCTACTTTCACATATGCGTTCAGACATGCAGAAACAAATGCCAAAATGAATTAGCCAGAATGGCTCTATTAATTTATGCCTCGACAGTAATGACCTTAAGACAGAAGAGTTATATATTAATTTGTTTTTAGTGTATAGCACTGCTAAGTGACACATCTAGGAGACCATGTTTCCCTGTCTCCAGCTGAGAGGGTGAATGAGGGCGGCAGAGCTGGGGCCCGAGTTCCGAAGAGCGCCGCTAGGTGGCAGGGTGACCTCAGAGATGTAGATGGTCGGCTGCAAAACACCATACAGTCTCTGACAAACTCCAAAATCGACCATGTTTCTCCTGTTGTTTATTTGAAAATTATACTTAAACGCATTTATTTACACGGAAACATACATAACGTGTGTATTTACAAACAAATGTGCCAACACTGTCCGAGGTAAGAGAACTTGAGAGGCAAGGCTCGCCCCAGCCTGAGGGACTTGGTTCAAAGTGTTTGGCTCTGAGGACTCCCAGTCGTGCCCTGCCCCAGTGTGAGCACCACCAGACTCTAATGCCCAGACGGAGAAAGGACATCACCCCTTCCACAACGGAAACTGTTTTTAACGTTGGCGTTGGTGATTTGGTCAGTCGCAGCACTGCAAAACGACAGCAGTAGTCACAGTGTTACTTATATTCTCCAAAACTATTAAAAGTAAAAAGCAGATTAGAGATCCGACTTTTGTTTAAGACCGTTTCTCTCTAATCCCTCCCATTCTCTCTTTCTCCTTCCTTTGTTCTTATTTCTGTCTTCTCCTGTCTTTTCTCCTTTCTACCCTGTCTGTATTTCCAAAGCTTTGTTTTCATCCCTCTATTCTCAGATGGTTGTGTGGAGGTGTCTCTGATTTCTGCACCCTCTTTTATGCTGCCTTTCCCTGTTAATGAACTGTTAACATTTCACAAGGAATTGGGAGCAAGCTTTTTGCTGTTTCTGGCCACTGCAGTGTGCAAGCTGCTCTTCCTCAGAGCAGAAGACCACAGCCCTGAGCTGCTGGCAGACTCTCCCTGTCTGCAGAACAAACCTTCAGTGTGCAGAGCTGTCTCCTTCCCTCCCTCCCTGCCTCCCTCCCTCCCTCCCTCTCTTCCTTCCTCCTTCCCTCCCTCCCTCTTTCCCTCCCTCCCTTCTTCCTTTCTTCTCTGTATTCCCTCCTTCCCTCCCTTCCCTTCCTCTTTCCCTCACTCCCTTTTTTCCATTTGTCTGTCTGTCTGTCTGTCTGTCTATTTATCTATCCATCTATCTATCTATTTTCATTCAAGTTTAGGCAGGACTGGAATTTTAGAAAAGAATGACTTTATCCGTGCAGAGAAACGCCCGATTTTGCAGTATTCTTCAAGGGAAGCGTTTCAGGATATATGTACAAGCAGAGGCCATCCTACTGCATCTACCCTATGAGACTCTTGGGAGCCGCTCTACCTCAGCTGCTTAGCAGGCAAAGTCCTGCCTAAAACTAGAGCTATTTGTGCGTCTTCTTTGAAGAGGAAAATTAAAGCCAACTTCGTGATTATACTTCAGTTGCACGTATATAGAGTTGTGTCCCTGTGTGTCTTTTTCTTCTTTGTCTTGCACATAATACATGTATGTAGACAATGCACTGCATAGTGATGTGTAAGTCTAGTGGCAGTCTAGATTAAAAATTGTTTTTCCCCTTAAAACTCTACATATAGGGTGGGCAGGCAATAATGTCAGAGGTGTAAAGCACATGCGTGTGTGTTTATGTAGTATTGACCCCTGTAGAAAACCCATATGCTTTTGTCTGTGCTCTGTTAAGTTGTAAGTCTTATCAGTGTCAATCCCAGAACTATACAGATATGCTATTTTCAACACCATTCTCCACTTTATACTTTGCAAAACCATTGTTTATAGTGGTGAATATACCTTAGGCACATATTTTCGTTTCTTCCATGAAGCTTCAAGAAAAAAAAATACTATTTATTTGGAGTTTCTTTGTTACATCTTCCTAATAATCGGACTTCAGGACCAGTATGTGGACATTTTTCAGATGTGAAGACAGCTTGCTTGGCTCTAACAGCCCACCCATTAAAGATGGTGGGTAGCTACATTTTCTTAGAGTCTCTATATATAGTTCCCTCTTAAAAACTCCTTTCTTCATTTCCTCTTTTTCTCATTACATCTTCACTATATGTTGCTGTGATCATTAATGAGAAATTTATATCTGTCGTTTATTGAATTGAAGACAATACACTCTCCAAATTTCCTCCGTCACCATACCATTTCCTCCAGACTACAGATACTTACTATAACAGTGTTTACCCAGCACCTCATCATCTTCCTCTTTCTACCACCAAGTCCTAAGATGCTCTGGGAAAATCAGCTAATATGGGTCACATTTTAAAATCTGAGAAGAAGAAGATCCTTCTCCTCGGTGACTGTGGAGATTCTTCCCAGAGCTCAGTGAATAACTGAGCAGTTGATTTTACTCCAGACCTCTTGCAGAGGAGGGTGATGGGGAGAGCTAATTGCTAGGGTACAACATCTATGGGAGTGTGGCTTACAGAGTGCTAATTGGGCAACATGTGAGTATGAATAGTGTGAAGAGGAAATTGGAGCATAGGACAGAAAGCATGTGTGTGCGTGAAACTCCACAGTCCTTACACACTTGCCAAAGCCATGACAGTCACAGGATAAGGAGTGAGCTGGCTTTCAGGATGCTATGCTGCCACGGAATTGGTAAGAGAAAGAAGAAGTTGCTGGAACTCGATTGAGTGATACTGTCTGGACCAGACTTGTGTAGGTGGTCAACAGCTGCCTTGTGTGAAGTTGGGCTGACTCTGGCACCTGTGTGGTTGGTGTCACTATCCTTCAGAGCACACTTAGTGTTGTGTTCTTTTAGCGCTGCACAACCAAGCAAAAGGTAGGCTTAGGTTGCAGGCACCTCTGGCAATATGGTGAGGTATTTCCAATTTTCAGTGCCCTCAACCAGACATGTGGCATAAGAGCTGGTCAGGAAGAACAGAGGATGAACAGTGGCCCTCAGTTCTGACTGACACTGAGATGTCTGGGGAACATTGGGGCGTGTTTTGCTCAGTGTGAGCAGTTACAAAAAGTGGGTTAGAATCTCTTGAGGATGAGACTCACACATAACTCAGGTGATTCTGGCATATGACATGATTAAGCACCAGAGACTAGACTGAGGGGTTGAGTCTGGAAGAGAACAGTTCTCTGTTGCTGTATGTAATATACATTCTCTGTTTCTGTATGTAATATATATTTCTCCTTCTCCTCTTTCTTCTCCTCCATCACCACCTCCTCCTTTTTCTTCTTGATTTTCTTTACCTTAATGTCTTCCTTTAGAGCATAATAGGTACAAAGTAAGATTTTGTACAGAGACTACAAGTCTGTAAACTTCTAAAATGTGATGCAATTTCTTGTGATGCAATTAATGGGAAACCATTAAGAACTGGGAAAGAGGAGTGAGAGGAAGAGCACACACAGTCTTTTCATCCAGTTTGACAGGAAGAGGACATCTAAAACCATGGTGGATTCCCGCAGAGGTAGATAACTGCACATCTTTCTAAATAGATTAGATAAATGACATCTTTGTCATAATTATTCAGCCTCCTATAGAGATCAAATCTAGAAGGCTCTAAGGCAACAGTTGTCATCTTTCAGGAAGAAGCCTTCCTGGTATCTTGGAACTTCTATCCCCAAATGATTTCTTTCTTCTTACTTTGCTTAAAATGAGTAGATTGGGCTGCAGGGACTATGTTAGAAGGCCCTTGACACTGAGGTATCATGGTTGAAGAGAACAATATAAACTAGTAGTACCTTTTATTTGTGAGATCTTCTTGACCAATATCGTAACCCAGTTTCTTATACTTTTCATCTTGCTTTTTACAATATTGGTTCCCTTCATTTACATCCATCCATCATGTCTCCTTCCCAAGAAGATACTTATGGAAGATTAACTAACTTTAGGAAAAGGTAATGCAGTTGTTATGTAAGTGTATATAGGTATACTTACCTACATACATGGGGTCTCAATCTCAGAGGAGTCCAGTAGTTAAAACTGTTGCTTAATCATTAGTTGCCACAGTCTTTCTATGAAAATGTACCTCTGTCTGGCTCTTCCATCCATTGTCCTTGCTAATGATTTACATTTTATTCCCTCTAAGTCAGCAAAATACATTTGTTGGATACTCAAAAATCTACGCACGTTTTTACAGATACACGTTGTGGCTTTGTATGTGTACAGAATTATAATAAACAAAATCATTGTATAGTGATACTGATTTTTCTTTCTGAGATTTTAAGATCAGCATTTTGCAAACTGCACTTTTATCGTCATGGCTTCCAACAGCTGTGTGTATCCCGTAATAGCCACTGAGCCATCCCAGTTCTGTTCTTCTCTAGCTGTGGACATCAAAGCTGCTCCACATCTTTGCTATAAATACCCTTTGCGTGGTAAAGATTGTGTTGACCTGCAGACTACATGTTTACATAACTGGACACAAGTTTGCTACTACATTCAGCAGCGATGGTCCCTATTTCTCTGTGCACCGACTTTCTGTATTTTTCCAGCAACACTCAGCACTGGTAGATCTCTCATCATTTTAATTTCTATGTATTGCTCAACTTGAATCTGTTTTCACATTTTTGACAATCAGTTGAACATCCGCTTTTGTGAGTTGTCTGTTTATACCTTTTATTTTTGTAAATTTTACTTCATTCTTCTTTTATTGTCAGTTTTCTTGAATATGATTTATATTGTGGAACTCTACTATTCATACAGAGAAGCTAGTCACTTAATAGTCTTTATGCTTAATTAAATAAAATGTTATGATATTAAAATATATGGCCTTGTCTTTCTAGTTGCCTTTGTGGTTCCCAAAGCATACATGTGTTACTACATAGATACTGGATCATGCTTTCACTGTAGTAAAATTCCAGAGGTAGGCCATCTTTTTAAAGAAACAAGGTTATCTATCTCACAATTCTAAAGATTCAAGAGCAAGCCACAGACATTGGGTTAGTGCTAATGAGGACTCTGAGATATGACTCTCAGATAATGATAGAAGTATGTGTGGAAAGAGGGCATCACTCGGTGAGGATGAGGCATGAAGCAGAGATAGTTTAGTGACAACAGGCTAAGGTCTTATGATACCATTATGAGCCCTTCCCGTTGGACAATGAGTAATCCCTTCAAAGGCAGTAATTGGCTTGACTTTGAGACATACGAAGTCTTCCCCCCTTACAGTCTCTATGACTTCCCACATTGGCAATCATCACTAATGGTACTTTAAGCGACGCGCTCCATTCCTAATCTATAATATCTACTACATTAGACAGTGCAAACATGTTTCCATGAGAGCAGAACAAGTGTTGCGCTACTGATTAGTTCCTTGTTTGTTTTAGACATGATTAACATCTTCTCCCAAATCTACCACCAGCTAACTCTAGGATATGACATATTAAAGGCACATTCACATTCTTACTAACAAACTGTAGTCTACGTTTCTTCAAGTCAACTCGGGGATGTTTCCTACCAGTGGAACAGAGTAAAAACTCTTGATGATTGAATTTCTGAACTGGCAGCTTCTACTTCCTAGCACCCAATCTCTGGGAGCTTGGAGCTTCTGTGAAAGCTATCTGACTTCCGGGAAGCCATGAGGGTCATATATAGATGTATTTGAGTTCAGGCTGCCATAAGTCTATTTCTGGACAAGCAGACATGTAGGGACACTTTCTGATAAGAGCTATCAAATAAATTCTGTCAACACAAAAACAACCCAGCTACAACCTTTCTACATTCCAGACATACACCACTGTGAGACAAGTAAGTTATTTGTTTGTTTTCTTTTGTTTTTTGTTTACTGCTAAGTATCAGGGTATTTTTAAATGCAGCAATAGTTAAAATGCTTTTGGTTAAAATGCATAGCAATTAATCAAAACTGGATACTAAGCTGTTGAGCAGCCAATAGAAAGGGTGAGACCTTAGCAACAAGGTAATTAGAGTTTGGTTCATGACTTGGTCTACAGAGAAGGGAGGCTCCCTCAGTTTGAGTACACTAGTTTTCTGTGGTTTCATTAATAAAAGGTGGAAACCAGTGTATCACAACAGTGAGGCTGTAGTGAGGAAGAAACAAGTCAACAGATGTGAAGAATGCTCTTAGTGCATTGTTATGATCAAGGCTTGAGGACTGTGCTGACCTCACAAATGATTTGTACTTAGCAAAATGAGTTGGGATGAAGCTTTAGGAAGGATGGGCATATCTCTTCAGATCTGGAGAGTCAGATAAGCAGTGTTGTTAGAGAGATGTACAGATGTGCTTGGGGGAAGAAGGGCATCTCAGGCATAGCACTGGCTGTGTGCTGACAGAGACTCAACCCTGTTTATTCACTTGCTAAAAATTTATGTAACTTTATTTCTGTCTCCACAGTTGTGAAGGCTATCTAATGATGAGGGGCAATGCTCATTTTACTGTTAAATGAGCAGAACCAAGACAAAGCACTCCAGGTTCCAAATCCCCTGAGAAGTTTACTTTGTTTAGTTAAAAAGGATGGAAGAAATACCTAAAAATATTTAATGTGATTATTTCTGGGTGATGAAACCCAAAGACAGTTTATCAACCATTTCCATGGGTGTTCAGTCATTTTGGAATTTTTACCAGATAACAAGTACAATCTATTTTAAATCAAACAAAAACAAAAAAAAAATCCAGAACAAAAAACTTCTTTCTTATAGGCAAAGAAGTCCCAAGTGAAGAGGAAGGTGTTTGTATTGAAATGCTCCACAGTTCTTCGATTTCCCCGACGCCTTGTCTTTTACATTCAGGTGTTACAACCCCCTTATTGGCCCTTATGTGGTCTATTTGCAGTAGGGGTCCCGTTAAAGATTGTTTGCTTCAGAAAGTAGTTCTGGTTTCAATAGAAAGAGTTGCTGAGACTGGTTTGGGTTCTTACATTCAGTATAGATGGTGTTGTGCTTGCCAGTAAGCCTTTTGCCTTCCTACCATGTTCTGCTTTGTTATCTCTGGGGTTAGACAGCAGAGCTCTGGAATTGCCACACTTGCAGAGTCGGCTGCACTGGGGCTTGGGAGATACTTCTGGATGAATTTTGTTTTCATTTCTCTACAGACCCTGTCTCAGCAGAACTGTCTTTGTCTGTGAGGTCCAGAGAACTTCATCACCATGCCAATGGTCAGAGTGGCATCTTTTGTCTTGGGTCCCTGTTAGTTGGCCCTAGTGCCCAGTTTTGGAAAGAAATCATATCAATGAAGGAATTTGCTATTGTCTCAGGTCTTGGTTTAGATCAGATTATGGGATCCAAGTAGATGTCCAGGTCTCTATCTGATTACATCTCCTGGAAGACATTGCTTTGTAATTAGGTTTGCCTATTTTCGATCACTTTCATCTGTGGTTTGTAAAGTCTGAACTCTGCAAAATCTCTGGTAATATGAGGGTTTGGAAGGGTACTTGCACATACTCCTAAGAGTTTTATTCATTTGCTTTATTAAACACAAACCTTGTGTTTAATAACTCTCTAATAACTCTTGCACTTCTAACATTTGTCATTCAAAGCAAGTTCGTGAACTTAAGATCATAGTAATGTTGGCAATCCTACCCTCATTGTATCCATCTTCTTGATTAATAAAAATATAAGTCATATTCAAAGAATTATAGTCAAAGATATCAAGGCATCTGATCCCACTAAATAGTTCCTTCTGCCTTACACTTTCTAGATTAGCATATCTCTAAGCTACCCACAGTTTCATAACAAGGTCAGGGATTTTTCAGGGAAAATTGCAAGTTGCTGTCTGAGCCCAAAACATTATTTCCAAATGCAAAATCTTGAAACTGTTTCTAATCTAATAGCTTGGAATTTTCTTGCTACCAGGAAATCCTTTATGGAGCCCAGCCTCACAGATGACTCTCTTCCTCTTTTGTGCTTCTGATGTCCTGTGTTGATATTTTATGTCATTTACATAACCATTAATGTCTGCATGCATATCTTCTTATTAAAGCCACAATGCTCTTGTTGGCAAAGAATCTAGTTCTCCTTATGACTTCTAGGATACCCACCAAACCACATTGTAGCTTTCCTCATTCTGTTGGAAATATAATAGAAAGAATAATTAGACACAAGGTTAGCAAATGAACAAAACTCCTAGGAGTGTTTGTCAGTAACCCCCATAGTCTCACAATGACAGTGATGTCATTCTGATGTTGATTTTGATGACCTGAAAGTATGAAGAAAAATAGGAAGCAGTGAAAACCCTGGTATTTGAGACATTGTCACCCTCTTGATGGCAAGTTATTTCTAATTTGTCTTTTATTTCCCTACTGCAAACCCACCAGTCTTTGACTGGATCTAATCATCTCAGATTCTCTACGTTGCTGTTTCTCTTACCCAGGGGTGAATTCTCTTGTTTTAAGATACTATTCTCCATTGTGTATATACACCACATTTTTTGTATCCATTCCTCCGTTGAGGGATACCTGGGTTCTTTCCAGCTTCTGGCTATTATAAATAGGGCTGCTATGAACATAGTGGAGCATATATCCTTATTACATGCTGGGGAATCCTCTGGGTATATGCCCAGGAGTGGTATTGCAGGATCTTTCAGAAGTGACGTGCCCAGTTTTCTGAGGAACAGCCAGACTGATTTCCAGAGTGGTTGTACCAATTTGCAACCCTACCAGCAATGGAGGAGTTTTCCTCTTTCTCCACATCCTCGCCAACACCTGCTGTCTCCTGAGTTTTTAATCTTAGCCATTCTGACTGGTGTAAGGTGAAATCTCAGGGTTGTTTTGATTTGCATTTCCCTAATGAGTAATGATGCTGAGCATTTTTTAAGATGCTTCTCAGCCATCCGAAGTTCTTCAGGTAAAAATTCTTTGTTTAGCTCTGTACCCCATTTTTAAATAGGGTTACTAGGTTTTCTGGGGTCTAAGTTCTTGAGTTCTTTGTATATATTGGATATTAGCACTCTGTCAGATGTAGGGTTGGTGAAGATCTTTTCCCAATTTGTTGGTTGCCGATTTGTCCTTTTGATGGTGTCCTTTGACTTACAGAAACTTTGTAATTTTATGAGATCCCATTTGTCAATTCTTGATCTTAGAGCATAAGCTATTGGTGTTCTGTTGAGGAACTTTCCCCCTTTCCTCAAGGGTCTTCCCCAGTTTCTTTTCTATTAGCTTCAGAGTGTCTGGCTTTATGTGGAGGTCCTTGATCCATTTGGAGTTGAGCTTAGTACAAGGAGACAAGAATGGATCAATTCACATTCTTCTGCATGCTGACCTCCAGTTGAACCAGCACCATTTGTTGAAAAGGATATCTTTTTTCCACTGGATGTTTTCAGCTCCTTTCTCAAGGATCAAGAGGCCGTAGGTGTGTGGGTTCATTTCTGGATCTTCAATCCTATTCCATTGATCCACCTGCCTGTCACTGTGCCAATACCATGCAGTTTTTAACACTATTGCTCTGTAGTATTGCTTGAGGTCAGGGATACTGATTCCCCCAGAATTTCTTTTGTTGTTGAAAATAGTTTTAGCTATCCTGGTTTTTTTTTTTTGTTTTTTTTTTTTTTTTTGTTATTCCAGATGAATTTGAGAATTGTTCTTTCTAACTCTATGAAGAACTGAGTTGGGATTTTGATGGGCAATGAATTCATGAAATTCTTAGACAAATGAATGGAGCTGCAGAACATCATACTAAGTGAGGTAACCCAGTCTCAAAAGATCAATCACGTTATGCACTCACTAATAAGTGGATATTAGCCTAGAAAATTGGAATACCCAAAGCATAATCCACACATGAAGTGATGTCCAAGAAGAACGGAGGAGTGGCCCCTGGTTATGGAAAGACTCAGTGTAGCAGTATAGGGCAATTCCAGAACAGGGAAGTGGGAAGGGGTGGGGGGGCAGGGGGAAGGAAGAGGGCTTATGGGACTTTCGGGGAGGGGGGGCAGAAAAGGGGAAATCATTTGAAATGTAAATAAAAAATATATCGAATAAAAAAAAGATCCTATTCTGATCTTGAAAAGTTTCTACCATTCAGGAGAATGCAGCCTCCCCATTTTCCCCGATAATGTCTATGGCTACAAAACTTGTTAAAGATGAAACAGGAGCATTAAGAAAAGCTTATGGAAAAGTTTTTTACAACCTTACTTGTTCTCGCTCTTTTCTCTCCCACTCACTCTCTGTCTCTCTCAAACCTTTGAATATATTGACAAGTCCGTCAAGTTTTATGTGTTAGGAAATGAATCAAACTGCAAATATTGATCGAGAACATGTTTCTGGCCGATCAGAGATAACATTACTTGTAAAAACTCACTTTTTGGTCAATATTTATTCCTTCATAAAATTATACAATTATGTTTCCTTCTCTTGAACTCAATTTTTTTTTTAGTTTTCCAATAATGCAATTTTCCATACCTGCATATAATTTATGTATGTGATTAGTAGGTTCTGTGTGGTGGGAACTTAAACTGGTCTAGCAACACATTCAGGACAATTATGATGTGTTTTGTGATGATGAGCAAAAAAAAATTAATGTGAACAATTGCTTACAGTGATTCTGTTTCCCAAAGCAGTTCAAACAGGAATAATAGGGACAAAATTCATCCCAATCAATGCATATGAATCCAAGTGGAAATTCTTTTGTATCAAGGTTATGTAACAGAACTTTCAACTATTAATTTCTAATAATAATTGTAGTTACATATGTATAAACTATTTATATTGAAGAAAAACTTCCTGAACAATAATCTGATAGCAAAGAGAAAAGGCACTATTTGCTCAACAGGGCTGATGTTGTATCTTGGATATATAAGACAAACTGTATTTGTTGTTGTGAGAAATATCATTGAGGCAAAATATGCTTCCATAGGGTCAGGAAAGCATCTCAGTTGGTAGAGTGCTCCCTTTGTATGAAAAAGATCTGGATTCAGTCTTCCCGCAATTCATTTAGGCTTGTGGATATACAAGCCTAAAACCAAAGCATTAGGGACTGGAGGCAGGAGAATCAGAAATTCAAGTTTATTTTTAGTTACATAGCAAGTTTAAAGCCAGCCTGACCTATACAAGATTGTAGCTCTTATTATTATAATATAAAGCATATACCAATAATCATTTGTTTTCACATGAAAATGAGCAATACTGGCAGGAGAGATGGTTGAGCAGGCAGAGGACTCTTGTCACACACAGAGCCTGACAACCTGAGTTTGAGCCTTAGGATCTACATAGGAAGGAGGAAAATGACCTCCTCGCATATTTTCCAATCAAACAATCAATCAATCAATCAACCAGTCAATCAATATAAGAATGCTATTAGCAAGAATAAAATAGATTATGTCATTATATCATTATTAAATGTATGAAAGAGGAATTAATATAAATTCTAACTTGTTCTGGTCCTAAAATATAAAATGGATTTTTTTCTTTTTGGATATTTTCTTTATTTACATTTCAAATATTCTCCCCTTTCCTGGTCTCCCCGCTGGAAACCCTCTATCCTCTCCCCCTCCCTCTGTCTCTATAAGGATGCTCCCCCCCCCACACACACACTCCCTACTTCCCACCTTGGCATTCCCCTACACTGGGGCATTAAAAACCCCCTCAGGCTCCGGGGCCACTCCTCCCACTGATGTCCAACAAGGCCATCTTCCATGAGGTATGTGGCCAGAGCCATGGACCCCTCCATGTGCACACTTTGGTTGGTGGTCCAGTCCCCAGGAACTCCAGGAGGTCTGGCTGGTTGTTATTTTTGCTCCACCAGGAGGCTGCAAACCCCCTCAACTCCTTCAGTCCCTTCTCAAACTCCTCCATCAGGAACCCCCATGCTCAGTCCAATGGTTGGCTGTGAGCATCCGCCTCTGTATTTATCAGGCTCTGATAGAGCCTCTCAGGAGACAGCCATGTCAGGCTCCCATCAACAAGCACTTCCCAGCATCCTCAATAGAGTCTCAGTTTGGTGACTGTATATGGGATGGGTTCTTAGGTGGGCCAGTCTCTGGATGGCCTTTCCTTCAGTCTCTGTTCTACACTTCGTCTCCCTATTTGGCCGCTTCCCAATAAGTCTGGCAGCTGTCTATGGGAGAAGAAGGGACATTTTAAAACCAGAGAAGTGGTCCATAGCCCACTTTCTGCTTGTTGCAAATTAGAATAACATAGGTCCCCCCAGTCATGGTAGTGGAGAGACCAGACTTGTTGTTGGGAAAACTAGAAATAATGTTGCAATATAGGTTTGGTCCAGTTGACGAAATGGCGTAGATTAGGAGAAAGTACTGGAAGAATATGTTTAGAAATTATTATTACATATAATTTATTTTATTTATTTATATATATTTAAACAATATTTAATCCTATCTTGTGGATATGAGCAAAAGCTTAAGATTTTTTTCATCTTAATTTACTCATCTTTGATAAAACAATACTGTTAGGAGATAATTATTCATTTTTAAATACAAAATCCTATTTAGCTATTGTAACGTCTATAAGACAGAGCAAGGCACATAAGGAACACTATCGACATAAGGCTGTGTACTCACAAGCACATTCTCATAATTCCTCCAGCTCTTTATATGATATAAATGTAAGAAAACACATCCACACTATTGTTATCAACTTTAATAGTATGTGGAAATTGAGGGGGTGATTCCTTTAAGCAAGTGACAGTTGATGGTGGACTTCCATATGAATACACACACACACACACACACACACACCACACTTACATGCAGTGCCTGCAGAGGCCAGAATAAAGTGTAGGGTGCTTTGGAAATGGATTTACAGCTGCTCGTGAGCTGCCACGAGGGTGCTTGGAAATGAACCTGAGTCCTCCCCAAGAGCAGCAAATACTTTAAATCGGTAAGCCATCTTTCTATGCCCCAGATAAGAAAAAAAACTTAGGTTTGTTGCAAGTCCTGGTTAGGTTTTATTGTCAACTTGACATAGCCAAGAGTTTCCTTGGAAAAGGGAGCGTTGAATGAGGGATGGTCTAGATCAGATTGGCCTATGTCTGTGTCTGTGAGCAA
The DNA here is from genome assembly GCF_947179515.1 of Apodemus sylvaticus. Lineage (NCBI taxonomy): Eukaryota > Metazoa > Chordata > Mammalia > Rodentia > Muridae > Apodemus > Apodemus sylvaticus. The sequence goes on from NC_067484.1 coordinate 75,819,497, forward strand.
TTATGTTGATTATTGATTGAAGCAGGGGGGTTCATCCCACTGTGGGCAATGCTACTACTGGGCAGATGGTCTGGGAATATAAAGAAAGCCAACTGAGCATAAGCCAGAGAGAGACTAGTGACCAGCATCCTTTCATGGTTTCTGCTTCAATTCCTGGTTGAGCTCCTGCCCTGGCCAATTAAATTGTTTTCCCCCTAAGTTGCTTTTAGTCACGGTGTTTATCCCAGCAGAGAGCAAAGTAGGACACTACACAAAGGGTTTTATCCCCACAATGATAAAGTAGCATGAATAAAGAATGCAGAAATCAGTTCAACTTATTGACAAACATCAAATTTTAAGCCTAATAGACTTATTTACCTCATTTTATTTTTAAAAGAATATAAATTAGAAAGTAGTTGTCAATCAGTACAGAGTAAGAAATTTTAAAATAAGTACCAGTTTTGAAAGGTAGAGGAAAATGGTTATTTCAAACACTGTGGTCAAGAAGAAAAATTGGCCCATTGGTGGAAGATAGTATTTATCAGGCATGTCTAGAAACTGATAGTACTTTAACATAAAACTACCACTTTTAAGAAGTTGTTGTAAAGAACTAATTCTATATCAATACTTAATGCTTGAGCACCAAATTATCCATAATAATCACTAGATAACCTATAGAAAAAAGTATCTGGAAATATCTTTCATTTCCAAGGTTGGTAAATTCTTAATTAGATAATATAAATATATTAACAGAAGTACTCTGTTGGCACTTAAGGCATGCAATAACTTAAAATACAGCACCACAAAAAGTGTTTTCAAATTTACATCTACTCTGTGATCTCTATGAAATTTGACATACATAGGCAAACAAAGAACACAAATACATGATTGGAAGTGCATGGCAGATTTATATTTTAAATTAATTTGCTTCTTCTGAAGCATCTTTCTGAGGTTTCCTATACTAGCCCTATGTTTTGTAATAACTGAAAATAGTTTTAGAATAAAACAAATGTCTTGGCATTGGTAGGGTCAGAAGCTGTAGTTCTGATGGGAAGTAACTGGTCTCCATGGTCACTGTTTTCATTCTGGACTCTGTTGGTATGCATGAATGGTGTGTGACTTCTGACCTATGACAGATACAGAAGTGTATCATCCATTGATCTGTATTTGATTTTTCTATCCTATGGCAATGTCATATAAATTTAAACAACCACTCAGTTATTTAACTACCTAACCATAGCTACTCAAAGACCAAATATTACTGAGTTTCCCTTGATAATTTCCCTAGCTCTCACTGTAGTAAAGAGGTAAAAATATCAGTGGGTAACATTCCCATCTCTTAACAGTACTGAGATAGACATTTGCAAATGCATTTTTACCATATTGAACTGATTACTCTGAAGGCCATCCAAACTGTCACTTGGCCAGTACAATCAACTACCCAATGAATTAAAGATGACACTGTTCTTTTCCTTCAAACAATTGGCTTTGTCTTCCAATTCTGGAGTCTACACACACACACACACACACACACACACACACACACACACACAGAGAGAGAGAGAGAGAGAGAGAGAGAGAGAGAGAGAGAGAGAGATTTATCATAGCCTTTATGAATTTTTTTTATTTCAGTCCTGAAGAGTTTGAATTTCAGCATCACAGTTCAGCCTACTTTGTTTTCTAATATCCTAGGCAGTGTTTGGAGAGTATTGGGAGTGAAACTGCTACTGGTTCTCTAGGCAGGTGATGGAGTGGGATCTGCCTTGTAGCATTCGCCTAGCTCCTTGAGATAAACACTCTGTCTTAGCCAGCTTCAGTGTCTCATTGCCACTGGATGTAGCTAGAAGGAGGATGGGCAAACGACCCCCTCAGCCAGAGTGAAGGAGCTTTGCAGATACTGAATGAAATATTCATCTACCCAAGGGTATGCAGGGTTTCTTTATTCTGTCTTATTGAAGTGTGTTTAACATGGCAGTCTGGGTCCACATCATGGCTCATGGGTTGAGGAGCAACTAAAGGAAAAAATAATGTGTTAAGCTTTGTTGTTTGGGTGCCTTGTACAGTGTTGGGTGTGGCACCATGTTTGTGCATGAGGCCTTACCAGTGGTACAGAGTATATGGTGAGATGATGTGACATGGGAGTTTAATTACATTTAAGATATATTTTGTATGAAATATTTCGTTTCTTGTTTACAAAAATACAGGAAGTGCTAAATTCATATGAATTTGAAATACATGGTGCTATGTGGGAGAAATTATTTCAGAATCAGAAACAAAATGAAACAAACAAAAAAGCATACCATTAGTAAAGGCGGAATACTTCCGTGCCTAAAGCCTGGGAAAAGAAGCAATTCAGTTTCCCAATATTAATTATTGGACTATATCCTGCCATTGATTTGCACGTGTAAAAATCAATGCTAAGATAAGGGCCTTCATAATTGACAGCGGTAATTTTGAGGAATACACTCATTGACATTCAAAGAGCCAGGAAACAAACAAACAAAGGACATTATAGATGAGTAAACTTTGGATCCATCTGAAGTTTAAATAACTACTTTTCAAACTTTTAAATGCAGTAGGGAGGAGGTCGAAGAAGAGAAGCACATGATCTCATCTGTATTCTTGGTAGGTTTGCAAAAATGTATGCAACTAGCATTTAGGCATCTTGCATTCATGAAGTCGGCTTTAAGTTTGCAAAATCCTTTCACATTCATGTTTGATTTCCATTCCAACTTGTATGTAGAGGATATACAGGTCTTTCTCAATATTTTTATAGATGGGGGTGTGTGTCCACATCCTAGGATTATGATTCCTGTTTACTTCTGTCTACATTTTATTAGAATATTTTTTTCTGATGAGTGTTTGTTGGTACCCTGCAGTTTTAATATCAGAAATATAAAAGTATGAACAAATAGTCATGGGACTCAAATAAGTTTGAAATCATCCCATTTTCGGTTCCATGCTGTTCCTCTCATGACCTCTCTTCTGATCCATGGTAACTGCTCTTTCCACTTGGCACTTTAATGGGCTATCTGCTTTAAGCAAATTGCATCAGTAGTAAAAAGGGAAAATCCATCCATGGTGGCCGCAAGCCATTTCTTTTTATTTATCTTTTCACCAAGCTACAGAGCAGAGGACAATTTCTGTCTTCAGTCAGGCTTGTTCCACATGGAGGTTAGTTACCTTCTATCAAAACACGTGGACCTGAGAAGGACAGCTTGGTCAGTAAAATGTTTGCCATACAAGTATGAGGACTCGAGCTCCCAGCTCCCAGGTAAAAGCTAAGGATAGTGGTACAGGCTGTAATCCCAACTCTGGGTAGGTAAAAGACAGGGGAATATCTCAGGCTTATTCAGTAGGTAGTGAACCAGTGAGTTCCAGACTTGGTGAGAGACATTGTCGCAAAAAATTAAGAACAATTGAATGACCTCCAGCCTCCACAGGCAAACATAAGCTGACTATTGACCTCTACACACACACACACACACACACACACACACACACACACACACACACCAAATACCAACTTCCTGCGTCATAAAATATGTCTTCAAATAATGAAGTATGTAAATATTTTAGCTTAGTTCTTCCATTGCTTTTAACACTTCTATGTCTTTGCTTAGATAAAGAAAATAACATGTACTCTCCTACGTAGGAATTAATGAAAGTTGTAAAAAAAAAAAAAATCAGTGGATTAACCCTTGTTGAGTTGTACACAATTTTTTTTTTCTTCTGCACAACTACCATTTTAGAACCTGTGCTGATACAGAGTATTTTCTCATAGGTGAAGCTCTAGGACACAGGCTAGAGTTATCAGGTGTTCCCCAGTCAAGTCTTGCTATAGAACAGGAAACCAAAGTCCATCATGTCAGGCACAAAGAAAGACCTATTTCATAGTAAGGGCATAGCAGAGGGTGCGATGACTGGAGAGACTGCGAAAGTACATCCTTCTCAAGCATCTGAAGGCAGGACTGAAAGAAGCTGATGGGAAGGAGGCACTTTGCTTAGATCCTAGTGTGACCTGTACGGCCTTGGCTTATGGGCCCTTGGCCTGTCTGAGTCATTCAGGTTCCTTGCCTTAGTTGGATTCTATTGCAAGTCATAGTTTAGCTACTCCCTGAATTTTATTATGTTCTGTCTTCCTCTCTGTTTTGGTGATGCTGAATTTGAGATCTCAGTTTCTTTTGATGAGGTATAAATGCTGACAAGATGTGGTCTCATTGTCCAGCAGCGCCTCCCTACTCAGCCTGAATCTTCCTATCAAATGAGGGTTGCGTGTTCACCCTGATTCTGGTTCGAGAGGTGTTAAGACTTTTTCTGCGGAGTGAATGTGTTAGGATAGACAGCAACTTGGAAGAGCACAAGGATGAAAGCCCAGCATTAAAAGAAATGATACCTGATAATGAGATGGCTGTTCATAACTCAGATTTGATCATTGCACCTCATAAAAGTGTCAAGCTCTCACCCCCTGCCTCATGAATATGTAAGATTATTACATGTTAGTATGAAATCCACAACTGGAACTCTTAAAATTGTAACTCAAAGCACTGGAATAGAGGCTTAATAAGGAAACAGTATCAGCTGAAGATGAATGCAGTTTATAAGTTTATATTATTGTATCTTGCTATTTAAGGTATGAGAGCATGTTAAACCAGGTTTTGGCTCAGTAGCACAGCCATTGGCAGTATTCCCAAAATGCTTCATGGGATTAAGTACAGCAGGGCTCTGAGTGGGGTAGACTTGGAACCCTAGAGAGGCATTAGTTATGACCTTAGAACTTTGTAAGAACAGTTATCATCATCTATAAATAGCATAGATATTATTTTACATAAGATTTAGTCTTTTTATATTGTGACTTTTGTAGGTTTCCTTCTGACTTCCATGTGCCAGATGACATTGTCCTCTTTTCTGTCCCCTCTCTTAGAAGAAATCACATGGTCAACCTCAGAGATTTAAATAATTCGAAAGAATGCAACGTATCACACCACTTAATGCCACACATATTTAGGGTGTTTCTATTGTTCCAATAGAGAAGAATTTTTACGTTTACATATTTAAAATCTTTTATCCTTTCATTTAGCATAGTGTCTGGTATGACCTCATTTATTGATGAATGTGAGTACATATTGTGATTCAGGGAATGTTAAATACTTTAAGAGTGAGAAGGACAGCAAGAATTGAGTCAGTTTTAGGAATTTTTACGAGCTCTACGGTGATCATTAGAGGTCTTCTCAGGATTGTCTTATGCATCCATATTGACGATGAGGATAGTGAAGAACTGGGTGGAAGATTCTACACTTGACTGAGAACTGATAAATCTTTGGAACTGGAATCATTTACATTAGGCCAATAGAACACTTATCACAGGAAGAGATATGAGACAAGTTTTGCGTGTTTCCAGAATAAAAAGAACAAATAAACAGACACAATAAAAAAGGCAGTTAGCTCTTGTGAGGTTACAGTTAAAGAGTCATATTATTAAGTGAGGATGTGCTTTCAAGAGACAGAAGAACTTAGAATGAGATTGTCTTTCAAAATAGCTTCAATTAACAGAAAGTGTTCAAATAGAGACTAATTATCTGCATCAGATAGTAGATTCTTTTTGTCTGGTGGAAGGTTGTATTAAATTCCAAAGACCTTTATAAGTTTAATGTTTTATGATATTATATCTTTTGAGTTAAATCAGAGCCTCGTGTATCTTTAAATACAATCTACAAACATGACGATGTCTATATTCTTTTATAGAAATTCTCTAATCAATTTGAATAGTCACTTCAAACATTTCTGCAATTTTTCCCCCACAAAAGTTAAGGGCAGATATAAAAATAACATTTTAAATCATCTTGTACCTAAGGAAAAATATGTCTAAGAAGGAAGAAGTGACAGGCTTGTTAAGAGTAGGGAAGGCTCTCAGGAAGATTAGCAAGTATGAATCATGCTTCGAGATCAGAAGGGTCAATTCAGTAAGGCAAGCTTTAAAAAGGTCCATTGGTCTGATCCCCAGGAGACAGGTTATGAAATGACTGATGCCAATCAAATCTCAAGTTGAAGGCTCCGTGTGTGTGAGTGTGAGGATGTCTGTGTATTTCAACGGCTGAAATGTCAAATCAAAACCAACGTCAGTCATCATGGTGTCAGGGTGTTGGAGATGGGGTTGACATGTAGCTGGAGACTGGAGAAATGAAAGGTCTCTTTAAATGTTGAGAATTCGTCCTATGGAGTATTGGCAAGCAGGAGGATTGAAGGCACCGTGCATCATTCCAGGCACGTTTATGACTGGAAAGTTTCTACACTAATGACGGAAGAATAACCATGTACTGTAATATCAAATGCCTTTTCCAGACAAGCTCTAATTGGAGGCTTCTTATTTCTAATTCATTTAAGCCCAGCTGTAGTGTCTCATCCTCTCTCTCTCTCTCTCTCTCTCTCTCTCTCTCTCTCTCTCTCCTTCAGGATTCTTTGTTATTGACTATAGATATCTGTTTTTTTCCCTCTCAGAATTCCCAAAAGACATGATTATCATATCTTTACACATTGTTGCTTCTATTTTTGAAATATTCGTATTAGTCATTCTGGCTATTCATTACAGTTTGGAATTTAAAAAATCTCTATGAATGCACCATTCTATAAACATATATAGGTTGCATTTCAAATATATACCAATATCTAAGAATTTGGACTTACTTCATGATCTCCCTTGAATTGTTGTGATTATTCTTGCCTAAAATGCTGTTTGCTTAGCCATGGCTCCTGAAAGACAATCGGGGACCTTCAAGAGGAATGAAAAACTGCCCAGGAACTGATTTTATTACTCAACATTTTGAGGTAGCAGTAATAAAAAATCATGTTAAAATGTGAGTCCAATACATCTCTGATTATCATGTATTTTCTTCACACCCGGTCTTTAAAAAAAAAAAAATCTATAGCACATTTATGCTCAATAGGTATAAATTAAATTTAAAGTTAACAGACATGTTAGTTTTAATACCTGCAGCCTCACTGAAAGTCTTAGACTTGGCAAGGTTTTGCTGGTTTCATTGAGATTTGATAGAGTTTGAGTTCCTCAAACGCAGGAATCATGACTCATTTAGCTCTTTGGAAATGCCTGGCTCATGGCTAGCATACAAAACATATTTATGTAGTCAATCATTTAATAAATATTTTTGAGCCTTAATTATAGTGTCTGCAGTGTGCAATGCTCTGGGGAAACTGTGGTAAAGAACTGGACATTCTGTTTCTTGCCATTCAACATAGAGAGTAGATTTGAAGCCAACAAGTTTAACACTAGTGGCAACATTTTTGTTGTTGTCAGATGGCTAACCTTGGGGGTACTACCTGAGTCTTGTTTGTTTTCAACCAGGAAAGAGATGGATCTTGTTGGTAAGAAACACTTGAGGATTCACTAACTTAGTAGAATGTATTTTGACAATATAGTATATGTTAATTGGTCTCATGATTACAGAGTTTATATTCCATCTAAAAATGGATAGCTTAAGAAGAACAGCAAAATGGATGTGTGGAGGTCTGTGGAAGAATCTTAGTTACTTTTCTGTCTGTAATCAGGGTTAGGAGCATGTGAGCAATCATACTCATTGTGTGACAGGCTCAGCTGATGTCCCAAAAGAGTGCCACAGGACATCCCATCCCATGTGGGAATGTTATCCTTGTTGGGAGTGGTCTTGGTTTTTCCTACTTTCCTCTCATTTTCTTTTGTGTTAGCAGACAATATACACAGTTTATTAATAAGCTATTGATGACTTGTTGTATGCTTCTATGGCTGATTTTGCAAAACATTGGGTAGTTGATGGAGTTTTAGCTCATGTGAGAAGTGCTACCTCAGACCCCACTGAATCTAAGCCTGGCCTCTGTACAATCCTTATGAAACACCATTGTGTATGAGTGTCCATTGAAATATACAGTAGAAAAGTTGGCAAATCTGTTCTATTTCAGTTCACACACACCAAGAACACCTCATAATGAGGCCAGGCATCAAAACTAAACTGCATCTGGGGGTAAACAATTCTCAGCACATCCCCTTCCCTCATCTCACTGGCTTCACCCAAACTGAGATTCATTTTGTGTTCCATTGCTCCTTTGAGAAATAATCACTCACCACCTTAGCCCTTTTCCCAGTTTCTGTCTCTCTGACAATGTCTGTGGTTTCAAAATGCCTCATTATCCTGGCTCTCCCACTGAGCCCTCAGTGTGACGGCATCTGCCTTGCCTGTGGAAAGAACAGACAGGTTTTCCTCTCAACAGTCCTGTACAGAGATCTGACCAGTGTGTTGTCAAGCTAATTCCAAATGCAGTCCTTGGGAATAAGATAGCAGACTGTTTGGGTCTGGTGTCATCCACTAAGAAGATGCTGTTCCATTTCCTAGTCAAGGAGGAAAAGTTCTGTAGTGCTAAAAAGACAAAGCTATGTAAGATTGCTTAAGAGAGAGACAAAGCCTGGAGTGAGAGAAATACAGAACACACACACACACACACACACACACACACAGACGCCCCTCCCCCCATACACACACATAGGGTTTGTTCACTTGAAGACAGATCTGAGCGGTATATTTAGTAGTCTGGCCACATTGCTCTCTCTCTGACCTGTTTGCCATATATTCTGTTGACAGCTTCTTACTACCTATCATGAAACAATAAAAATCTTTTAAGAAGATGAAACTGCTCTAATACCTTCTTTAAAAAGAACAAAAATGCAGAAAGTTAGCCTGCAGGAACTTTCTTTTCCATAGATATGCAATTTACAGTATTTAAATAAAAGTGTTTGAGTCTAGGTTGAAATGATCTTGTCACAAATGTATATGAAAGACATTCACACTTAGCTCTTTTTTACTTAGGGTCACAGCTGAGCCTTCTCAAGTCTTTGTTGCACAGAAATCTTGACTGGCACCTGACTTAACTCTTTTTGAACCATTGAATATGTGATGCAGGCATGGCTGTTCTGTTCCTTACCCCTCTTTAGAAGACTTCATTAGCATTAATGCAGGGGCATGAATGAAGTGTGTGTGGGCTTCTTGTCCAAAGCATATTTTAAGGAGGTAGCAAAAGCAACAAAAAAACAAAACAAAAACAAAACCCCAAAGGCATCAGTAATCAAAATAAGTATTATTTTAACCCAATATTTTTTTTAAAATAAATCAAAATCAGCATCGAACTCCATGATGAAAGAATATAAAAATTTAAAATGAGATGGAATTGGTATTCTTGGCTTTGCTTCTTATATAGTTACTGATACGATTCTCTTAGCATAGGGTGGATGGACACGGGTGATAACCAGCAGCATAAGAAGTGAGATTTCTGGAGCATGACCACATCTGTTCCATTTCAGTCAGGAAGAGGTTGGACAAGAGATTCGTGGATCAAAATCGTGGGTTGTAGTATGTCTTCTTCGTCATAGACACTATGATCACATAAAGTACTCCCAAAAGTGTCAATTATTTCTAATGGAAAAAATGAGGTAAAAGCTACCAATAAGATACAGGTTGCCCATTTCAGGGCATCTGCTAACCAGAGGGGAAGGAAGAGGAGCAGGGGTAGAAGTTGGACCACGAGCAGTGTTAGACTCCTAAGCAGGCATCCTATGGGAAAATGGAGATAGACCAGTGTTTGTGAACAGCATCTAATTACAAGAAAAATTGTAATGCTTACCAAATAAACCAAGAAACAAATAAATATAGTTTTTAACCTTTTTGTTTCTGACTGAGATATGTAGATGGATTCATAGTTGAAGGTCTTGAGATTCTTCCTAAACTTCTTCATCATTAAAAACAGCATATATGCTGTTTATATGTATGTATATATAACATAAAATATGCCTGTTACTCTGTTTTCTCAAATGTAATGTCTGTAGCATTAATTGCGCTCACCTGATTTTGCAATAATCACTACCTGGCTGAAGTAGGGATGCTTAGTGAGTGGAGCTTGATTTTTACATTAACTTGACACCATCTTAAGTCATTAGAGAAGAAGAAACCTCAATTGAGAAAATGTCTTCATAAGAATGGAGTGTATACAAGGCTGTTGGATATTTTCTTAACTGATGATTGATATGAAATTAGTCATTATTGGTGACATATCCAAGTTGGTTATCTTTGCTACCTCCATATTCCTGCCCAGTTTGAGTTCCTGTCTTGGCTTTCCTTAATGGGTGTTATTCAGGATAAGTAAGCCAAGTAAAGGATTTCTTTCACAATTTGCCTTTCATCATGTTGTTTCATCACAGAAGAGTTGTCCTAGCTAAACAGTGAATAGAGTGCTTCCTGCTAAAGAATGAAGAGCTGAGTCTGGATCTGTAAACTCATGCTGCACACAAGATAGTCAGAGACAAGAGAATCCCCAGAAGCCTGCAGGCTAGCTAGACTGGTATATATCATTGCAAACAACAGGAGATTCTGTGTCAAGCAGTGGCGATGGGAAGGATTGAAACCTGAGGTTGTTCTATGACCATGAATATATTTGTCCTCCAAATGTACATGGAGGCACTTGCACACCCACAGACAGACACATTAGTGCATGTGCATGCACACACACACACATACACACACACACAAGCATACACACCATGCATAGAAAGACACACAATAAAAAGCCTATTAATAATAACTACTACCCATCATGCTAGGGCATTTTTATATTGAAAATTTCACCTGATCTCCCCTTTCTTTTCCCTGTTCTCCCTACACATGATCTCTTCCCTGTCCCATCCTGCTTCCTTCTTCATCTGGTCTTCCACCCAGCTACCTCCTTCCATTGACCTCTGATATCTATTTTGTTTCCCCTTCTGAGAAAAATTCAACCATCTTCACTTGGGCCTTCCTTGTTATTTGACTTTTTTGAGTCTGTTGATTATAGCTGGTTATCCTGTACTTTATAGCTAATTCCACGTATATAAGTAAGTCCATACCATGCATGTCATTTAGGGTCTGGGCTACCTCATTCAGGGTGATATTTTCTAGTCCCACACATTTGTATGAAAAACTCATGTGTCCTTGTTTTTAATGGCTGAGTAATATTCCATTGTGTAAAAAAAACACATTTTCTGTATCCATCTTTATATCTAGGTTGTTTTTAGTTTCTATCAATTACTAAAAAAGCTGCTATGAACATAGTTAAGTAAGTATCCTTGTGTGATTGTGGAACATTCTCTTGGGTATATGCCTAGGAGTGGTAAAGCTGGGTCTTGAGGTAGAACTATTTCCAATCATCTGAGACACAGCCAAATGAATTCCAGAGTGGTTGTATAAGTTTACATTCTCACCAGAAGTGAAGGAGTATGTTCCCCCTGCTCTACAATCTTCCTGCCATATGCTGATTTTTGGTAGGAGGCAATCTCTAGGATGTGCCGGAGACCTAGGATGTGGAGAGGCCCAGAGGGTCTATGGAGTCAACTCTAGATGAGATTCCTAGCAGTGGGGGATATGGATCCTGAAGTGGCTGGCTACTTCCTGTAGCCAGGTAGAACTCCAAATGGAAAGATAAGGACAGCAAACCACATACAAAGCCTTCTACCAAAAATATGTCCTGTCTACAAGATATTCAGGGAGAAAGGTAGAACAGACACTGAGAAAATGGTCAACCAATTACTGCCCCAAATTGAGACCCATTCCATGGACACGGACCAATCCCCAACACTATTAAAGATATCCCATGTTGCTTACATACAGGGACCTAGCATAATTGTCCTCTCAGAAGCTTCACACAGGCCTGGTGGTGGTGGTGCATGCCTTTAAACCCAGGACTTGGGAGGCAGGGGCAGTTGGATTTCTGAGTTCGAGGCCAGCCTGGTCTACAGAGTGAGTTCCAGGACAGCCAGGACTATACAGAGAAACTCTGTCTCAATAAAACAAAAAAAATAAACAAAAAAAGAAGCCTCACCCAGCAGCCAATGGGAAGAAAAGCAGAGACCCACAGGCAAACATTAGATAAAGCTTGGGGAGTCTTACACAAGACTTAGAAGAAAGATTGAGGATCCAAAGAAGACAGGGATCCTATCAGCAGATCAATAGAGTAAACTAACCTGGATCCATGGGGTTTCCTAGAGACTGAATCTCCATCCACAGAGCAAGCATGGGCTGGACCTAGGTCCCTAGCACAGATGTAGCAGATTAGCAGCTTGGTCTTCATTTGGGTCCCCCAACAACTGGAGAAGTGGTTCTTCTTGAACCTGCTACCTGCCTGCCTGTGTTGTCTGGCTTCATTGGGAGGGGATGCACCTTGTCCATTGTGACTTGATGTGGGGCATGTGGGAATGGGTAGAACTTTCGAGAAGTGGTACTGGAAGGAGAGGAAGGGATGATATGGGGTTGTAAAGTGAATGAATAAATAAATTTAATAAAAAAGTAAGATGGTACCTGAAACACTCTACTTATTAGACAGTTCCCCTTTCCCTGGAACATTTAATATCTCCTGTTCATGAATTTCATGACTAGATCTCATTTGAGTGGAGGCCTATGGTTTCTAGTCTTCTGTTCTGACGTGTTGCATCAGTCATGACACCTACCAAGATTCAGTTATGTTGTAGCACATGGCAGAATCCCCCTCCTCAAAGTTCATGATGCACCCTGGACTCTGTGAAGTTTTCTTCATGAACCTTCACCTTTGTTGGCCACCCAGTGGTTGACAGATGCTTGGCTTGCATCGATATGTTGGCTATTGAGAACGGTCCTGATACACATGTGAGTGAACAATTGTCTCCTAAGGTTCTCCTCATCTGAATCTTTAAGATCCCACGTGTGAATGTGTGTATGTCTATGTATGTGTGCATGCATGTAGTGTGTGTACATGTGTATTCCCAGAAGTAGAGCTCTTGTGTCATCTGGCAATTCTATGTTTCATTGGAAGTTCTGGGCTACTGTTTCTTTTCCATAGTGGCCTCATTTCCCACTTCCATTAACTGGACAGTGCCCCAACATTCCATCTTTCCCTACGTTCTTACATACACTAAAGTTTTTTATATCCTTTTTATTCTTTTATTCTCCTTGAAGCAACCATACAAATGGGTATGAATTGTCATCTCATCTTGATTTTGATTTGTGTTTTCATGATTAGTGATGTGGAAAATCTTTTCAAGTGTTTACCTGTGTGTACCCTCTTTGGAGAAATGTAACTGAAGTTGTCTGTGCATTGTTAATTGGTGACTAGCTTCTCCTGTGCTTGAGATTTAGCAGTTCTTCATATATTTAAGATGTTTTTCTCCTATCATATATATATATATAATTTGCAGTATATATATATATATATATATATATATATTACAGATAGTTATTTTCAATATTATGGTTTATTTTTTAACTCTACAAAGTATGTTTTAGCAGAAAGAAGTTTTAATTTTAATGAATTGTCTTTTCTTCTCTGGTTTCCTTTGTTTTTGGTAATATCTTTAAGCAATAACTGCCAAGCTTCAGTGTCATGAAAAACCTTCCAGTTTCATCTATTAGCTTCAGAATTCTGATTCTTATGTGTATGTAGGTCACGGTCCAGATTCAGATAATTTTTGGATATGATGTAAGGACCCAGTTTCCTTCTTTTGCACATAAACATTCAGCTTTTCTGACTGTTTCTCAAGAGATGTGCTTTTGGATCTGAGTCATCCTGCCATCTTGTTGAAAATCATTTGACCATGTGTGAACAGTTGAGATTCTAGGCTCTGTAGTCTATTCTCCAACCTCTCTGCACTGTTTTCATTGTGGTTCACTGTGTGTGAAGTTCTGAAATCAAGAGGCAAGACGTCTTCAACTTTTTTCTTTTTAGTATGATTGCCCAGGTTATTCAGGGATCTTCCTGATCTCATATTATCCTTATTTTTCTTTCATTCTGTTTGGTTGGTTTTTGAGACAAAATCTTGTTGTATACCTCCTGTTGGCCTCACAATCATGGTATTCTCCCTGTTTGGCCTTCTGAATGTTAAGACTTCAGGCATGTGCCATCTTGCTAAATGGCTGTTTTGTGACTTTTCAGGAGACTTGAACAAATATGTTATTCATCCAAGATACTCACCAATGAATGACAAATCAAAGAAAAAAAATCCCACCCAAGTCTAATTTAGTAAAGCAGTGAGTTTATTAGAATTATCACAGGAGCATGGGTTAGTCAAAGGCAGATAAATTGCTTGAAAGCTCACCCTTACCCCACCACACATGCATGCTACATGGCTGATGCTCATAAAAACTGTATCCCTGGAGCCTTTGTTTATAACCAGTCAAAGAGTCCCTGATCCCAGCAATTGTTACTAAACAAATAACATTAGGGAGGGATGTTTTGAATGCTGTACTTTACTGGAGCCTATATTTCAAATATAATTTGTTTATTACCTAACCTGTATACAGTTCTGAGAGAGTTGATCTTATTTGTCCACTTAATGAGATCCAGAATCACCTAGAAGACAAGAATCTGCACACGCTTGGGACAGATTGTTTAAATTAAGTTAGACTCTTAAAAATGTCTGGAAGGATATTCCTGATTAGGTTTACTGATATGGGAAGACCTACTCCCCTTAACTGTGACTAGGACCACTCTCTGGGCTGGCATGCTGGACTGTATAAAATGAAGAAAGTTAGCTGAGCATCAACTGTTGACAATAGGCTGCAGTATAGCCTAGCCTGGCTTCCAAGTGCATAAATCAAGCACCGGAAATAAAAGCTCAATAATGGTGCTAATGTACTAGACAGGTGGCTGAGACTATATATGAAACTGCGATGACAAATTGTTCCCTGTGTACAGAACATGTTAGACTGGTTGACAAGGTAAGAGTTCTTGATAGGTGGTGAGTAAATCTGAATGTTACATATTTGCAGTGGGTGCCATATCTGTATTCTTAATGTGAATCCTGATGCATTCCAGGATTTGAGGGACATTTGATTAGGATGGAGAACAACAACCACTGTATAGAGCAGGAAAACTGGCTGACCAGACACTAGAAAGACAGCACTGAGCCTCTCCCTTAAGTGCAAGAAAGCTTTCTGTTTGGATAACTGCATAATGAGGATTCAGAGGTGTGAAGTGGCACACTATGCAAAACAGATGCGGTGATCTTGATTCTCCTTTGATCCTTGTGTGGTCCAAGCACAAACAACTTGAGCAGCTGATATCAAGTCAAGTCAAATGATGAGTAATGGAATGATCAACAATATTAGAATACCAGCTGATATGTGAAGGCTACATCAGCATGTTCATTATAGCCTATCTTTTGTATATTTGGTTTACTTACATTAGTACCATAGGTGAAGCTTCTCCAGGAAGAGAACGGAATTTTAGAATTTAAATGTAGATCATTACTTCTTGTACCAGACCCACTTTGAGAATAGGCTGTATCTTTGAAATTGGAGTTTCAGAAAGTGTTTGGAGGAAAGTATTACTTATTTTCTGTGTATCATTTATTATACAAATGCCAGAACACAGATCATGGGCTTGGATGAAAGAAGGATTTGCCTGTCCTCTCCTTGGACTCCAAGTTTGGTACCTTCTATTCTTCCTGTCACCTTCCTAGCTCACCTTCTGGTCCCAGGCTGGCTCTGCCTGTGTTGGTTCCACATCTGTTATGTTTAACTCAGTTCCAGCTTCCTTGATTTTTTTTTCTCTCTCTAGGAGGATCAAAACTGTACCTTCCTTTTTGTTCTGCTGAGCAACAAAAATGTGTTCTGAGCCATGAAAATCAGGGGATAAAACTCTATAGATTATTATACTCATAGAAATTGTTTGTCTTTGATCAGGGCCATTTAAAACCTTGTTGTACAGCAGTTAATTTTGCCATGCAAATGTTGACACTTGTGACCTGTGAGAGGGGTGTCTCTTTGGGGTGGATATTTTCATCACAGGGGGTGTGGAGAGTTACTGCCTGATTTGGACTTGGTTTTTTTTGGGTATCATAGTAAGAAGGATGTATAGAGTGGAGGCTGGGATTATTTTGAATGTTTGCACTGATTCTCCTTTGCTAGTTAAGAAATCACGGTGGTGGTATAGCTATTTGTGGCTGTGTTTTTCACACTTTATCTAGCATCCTGTGTCTCTGTTGCCTGGGAACTGTATTTATATTTACACTGTGAAGCGTGAATATGCTCCTGTCCTTTGGGGGAAAGGATCTATCAAATAATCCTTCTGCTTGAGTATTATTAAGTGGACCATGGCATTTTCCCTGTTAGTTTTTGCTTGAAGCCCTTGGGACATGTGAGGTGGCCTTGTCCACTTCAGTGGGCTTCAGAAGGGTGAGCCGGATTTAAAGAAACATAAATTTAGTTGAAAGAGAGGGTAACATGGCAGAGCTGAATAATGGCCTTTAATAGGCAAACCAAATAGCCAAACGCAAGATGCTCACTGCATGCTATGACTTAAGGAATGCATATTCAATGCAATGCATTATTAAATACAGCATTGAGCATATGGGTATCTACAATTAATGTATATAAATAGCTGATAAAATTGCACCGTATTAGAAAGCTAGCGGCAAAAATGACCTAATATGTCAAGCAGACAAGTAGGCAGCTACCATTTTCTTTGTACACCTTACAGATGATAAATTAGTTTTATGGTCTGCATGGGGCTCTTATCACACCACAGCACCAAGTGCCTGATAAAGAAAAAAAATGCCTTGGTTCAAAAATCGAACTAGAATTTGGAGTCCCAGCAGAGCTCATTTTTAAATGTAAAGAATTTTAGCCTGCTTCCTTTAGGGAAGATTTATTGAGACCAAGAGAAATGTAGATCTTGGTTATGTGTTTTGATTAAAACTTGATTTTTGTTTTTATTGACACTAGGTGAAATGTGAATCTGTCATAACTGGCTGCCTATTGATTGAGAGCAATTTGGTCCAATGGGCACAGGACGGGAAAGGAAAAGGGATGCTTCGTTTTATTTCTGGTCCTCCTGCTAACAGAGGAAGCTGACCTTCGAGACAACTTTGTAACTCTTTGCTGCCTTTGCTTGCTCTATTTAATTCCCCTCAAGGGTGGAAAGAAGCACTTTGTCTTGCACCCTAGGCCCATAGGATGTAGGAGAACAACTCTCAAGTAGAATGGAAGGAAACAGACTAATGTATCTTAGCATCATCTGTGGCAAGCATTACCTGAATAAATGGTATTATGGTACAGTATGTGTGTGTTTGTAAAAACCACATATATCTGTTTAAAAAGCCTCCATGGAGACAAACCCAGAGAAAACCAGCCTGACCAGGCTGTTGAGTGGCTTGTGTATGTGGTTATCCTATGTGAGACTGAGTGTTTCTCTTCCATTAAGTTAAAAATTGTATCCTCTCTGTTCTCATAGTTGAAATCCAAAATAAGTTAAATACTGTGGTGAGACTAAATTACTCTAATAGGATTGAGTCTGGCTTTGTTTTCAAACATGTTTAGAGGCATGTTTCCAAAACCCTTACTTCCCCAGAACCTCTATTTTACCCTCCATCCCTCTGGTCGGTCATTCTATCAGACCACTTTGTTAGTTCATTGTTTTATACTCAGTGCGATATTTTAGAATCAAAGTGATTGTCTTTGTCTGTGACAGAAAGCTCTCCTGCACCCCGAGGTGTCCCTCAGACTTCAGAGGTGACTGTCTTCCTCGGTTTAGAACCAGCGTGCATCAGAGGACTGTGACTTGAGAGTGAAGTCAGTTAGGAGGCACAAAGAGGAGCAGCTTGCTGCGGTACCTGGACGATTCCATTTCAGGAGCATCTTCTTCTTCTTCTTTTTTTTTTTATCCTAGCTGGCTTTGCTGGCTTATGTGTTCTGGGAAAATGATATTTTCTTCAGAAAGTTGTTGTTAAAAAGACACTTTTTTTTATTTTCTGAAGAAACTGAAGATTTTTTTATTCGATGTATTTTTTATTTACATTTCAAAATGATTTCCCCTTCCCCCCCCCTCCCCGAAAGTCACATAAGCCCTCTTCCCTCCCCCTGATCTCCCATCCACCCCTTCCCACTTCCCTGTTCTGTTTTTGCCTTATACTGCTATACTGAGTCTTTCCAGAACCAGGGGTCATTCCTCTATTCTTCTTGTATCTCATTTGATATGTGGATTATGTTTTGGGTATTCCAGTTTTCTAGGCTAATATCCACTTATTAGTGAGTGCATACCATGATTGATCTTTTGAGACTGGGTTATGTCACTTAGTATGATGTTTCCCAGCTCCATCCATTTGTCTAAGAATTTCATGAATTCATTGTTTCTAATGGCTGAATAGTACTCCATTGTGTAGATATACCACATATTTTGCATCCATTTTTCTGTTGAGGGATACCTGGGTTCTTTCCAGCTTCTGACAATTATAAATAGGGCTGCTATGAACATAGTGGAACATGTATCCTTATTACATGCTGGGGAACCCTCTGGGTATATGCCCAGGAGTGGTATAGCCGGATCTTATGGAAGTGAGGTGCCCAGTTTTCTGAGGAACCACCAGACTGATTTCCAGAGTGGTTGTACCAATTTGCAACCCCACCAACAGTGGAGGAGTGTTCCTCTTTCTCCACATCCTCAACACCTACTGTCTCCTGAATTTTTAATCTTAGCCATTCTGACTGGTGTAAGGTGAAATCTCAAGGTTGTTTTGATTTTCATTTCCCTAATGACTAATGAAGTTGAGCATTTTTTAAGATGCTTCTCAGCCATTTGAAGTTCTTCCAGTGAAAATTCTTTGTTTAGCTCTGTACCCCATTTTTAATAGGGTTATTTGGTTTTCTAGGGTCTAACTTCTTGAGTTCTTTGTATATATTGGATATTAGCCCTCTATCTGATGTAGGGTTGGTGAAGATCTTTTCCCAATTTGTTGGTTGAGAAGTCAAACTATCATTATTGGCAGATGATATGATAGTCTACCTAAGTGACCCAAAAAACTCCACTAGAGAACTCCTACAGCTGATAAACAACTTCAGCAAGTGGCAGGTTATAAAATCAACTCAAGCAAATCAGTAGCCTTCCTATACTCAAAGGATAAGCAGGCAGAGAAAGAAATTAGGGAACTGACACCCTTCACAATAGCCACAAACAGTATAAAGTACCTTAGGGTGACTCTTAACAAACATTTGAAAGATCTGTATGACAAGAACTTCAAGACTGTGAAGAAGGAAATGGAAGAAGACCTCAAAAAATGGAAAAATCTCCCATGCTCATGGATCAGCAAGATTAATATAATTAAAATGGCCATTTTGCCAAAAGCAATATACATATTCAACACAATACCCATCAAAATCCCAACTCAATTCTTCATAGAGTTAGAAAGAGCAATTCTCAAATTCATCTGGAATAACAAAAAACCCCGGATAGCTAAAACTATTCTCAACAACAAAAGAACTTCTGGGGGAATCAGTATCCCTGACCTCAAGCAATACTACAGAGCGATTGTGTTAAAAACTGCATGGTATTGGTACAGTGACAGGCAGGTGGATCAATGGAACAGGACTGAAGATCCAGAAATGAACCCACACACCTATGGCCACTTGATCCTCAACAAGGGGGCTGAAAACATCCAATGGCCAAAAGATAGCCTTTTCAACAAATGGTGCTGGTTCAACTGGAGGTCAGCATGCAGAATGAGAATTAATCATCCTTGTCTCCTTGTACTAAGCTAAATTCCAAATGGATCAAGGACCTCCACATAAATCCAGACACTCTGAAGCTAATAGAAAAGAAATTGGGGAGGACCCTGGAGGACATTGGTACAGGGGGAAAGTTCCTGAACAGAACACCAATAGTGTATGGTCTAAGATCAAGAATTGACAAATGGGACCTCATAAAATTACAAAGTTTCTGTAAGGCAAAGGACACCATCAAAATGACAAATCGGCAACCAACAAATTGGGAAAAAGTCACTTCTTTTCCTACAGATAATTAGTGTTTATCACTACAGCTTCTGCATGATGAGTAGATGTGCCCAGTTTTCCTTGAGTACTTAGCCTGGTTGTTATTTAGAGGAACCATGTATGGAGATGTGCTAAGAGCAAGCCAGTCAAAAGGAAAGTTTATGTTCCAAAGTGGAAATTCATTCTTGGTTTCCCTCCCTCCTTATACCGCTCCTTTTGCTCTTTTCCCTTCTGTTGTTTCTTCTATCTGTATGTTAATTAAACACAAATTTAATTAGCATCCACTCCGGGGCGAAAGCTAGTGGAGCACTGCCATTCCTGAAGCTGCCTGTCACCATTCCAAACTCAGCTCTCTCCTTCTTCTCAATACAGTATCTGTTCAAACTCCTGCCACATTGCAGCTCCACCAGAGGCCACTGGGGTTTCCTATATGTGAGCCTCCCTATATGATGCTTCTCTGCTCAAATGGCCTTGGCCTTCCTCACCTCTCAACTCACACCTGGTGCTTCTTTAGGTGTCTGTAAAAGCTGCATGGCCTAAGAAGCCTCACCTAGACCTTTTGGAGCAGATTGACTGCTCTCATTGAGGTTTGATGCTACTGTTGTTCAGCTGGCTTCCATCCCTGCTGATTCTATAAAGAGAAGGCCTTCGTCAACATTATAGCTTCATCATCAAGACCCTGGCACGTAGAAGACATCCATAAATACACAAAGGGATCCTCACTGGCTCCCTCATCAGCTGAGAAAAGGCTGCAGGCTGCAGTTTTAAAATGCAAGAAGGGGAACTTTGTCATTGCCCGCCTGCCACAGCTCAGACATGCCTGGGTGTGTTGTTTGAGATGTCAGGAAAACACACAGGACTGGGGAGCATGGGGGTGGTTTTAATTGACCGCCAGCTGAAAACGCTGGTGTCTTCTGTCCTAATTTGCCTGAATTGATCCCACTGTGAGTTTATGCTATAACTAACTTCATGCCAGTCTTATGTAGTATGCAAATAAGGTCAAACCTGGGTTTATCAGGGGATGCACATGTGGCAGAATCGTTGCGAATGAGGAAGGAAGGCTCCCATCCCTTTCTGCTTGAAGGCTGGTCTGGGAAATGCTTCTGGCACCCCGCAGTAGCTCTTAAGTGGAATATGTGCATAGTTGTTCACACAGCTCCACAGGCAAGTTGTCACTCATTGGCTGACGAGAAGCTTATTGCAATTTAGTGAAAACTAATCTGGGTAGGTGAGTAACGCCATTTGTAGTTTTGCAAATATGGTCATCAGAAATAAATAAAGGCTTTCTCTGGGAAGGCAGGCAACCTTGCCAGGTAGGGGTATTGTTCAGAGCAGAACATGCAAAGCACTGAGAGGAAAAAAATATCAGCAGGATTTCCGAACAAATGCTGTTTTATTTACTTTTTCATTGTTTGTTTAGTTTTGAGTCTGAGTTTGGCTTGAGCTTATTAGCAGCAGGAAAGCTGATTTGGGCTGTAGTGGAAGTGATACTTACACGTGGGGCCTAGTCAGGCAGTGATAACAGCAGAGGACACAGGGCAGGGATGCTCACCAACCACAGATGGAGACAACCTTGATCTCAGCTTAGCTCAGGACTCTACCCTCTCCCTCCCAGCCCTGGAGACTCTGACAGAAAAACATGGTGCTTTGTTCTTGTTTGCCGGTAAAGCTATCCAGAACGTGCCACTGACAGAAGAACTGGAGATTGGTTTCTTTTCACAGAGATTCTAAATGAGCACGTAGACAAATATGCACAGAGGAGGATTTATGCCTCTGAATGTGGCTTGCAAAGAGAGAGTAAACCTCCTGAATTTAGCAATCAAATTTGTTAAGGCTTTTCTAAAGCCTAAACTTCCAATTAACAAGCAAATCATCATCAGGCAGCCAGAGAATGGCAGATTCATTCCATTCAACATCTTTTCAAAAGTGGATTTCATGCACTTATCTCCATGAAAACCCAGCGGGAAGATTTTCCCTGGGAGTGCTCCTACATCTGCCTGCTTCTAATGACAGTAATGGCAAGCAATATCCTACAATTACGGTGGAGAATCTCACTTCACGCATGCAAATCATATCATTGAAGAGCCCAGCAAAAGCCATTTGTTCCTCGGAACCACCAAATAGGCTTTATGGCGTGAGGAACGGATATTTGAAAATGACTGGGGCCCCTGTTCCATAACCTCAACTATATGAGGTGGTGAGAGTTGGCAAGTTCAAGAAAGCCATCCAGCGTCTAGATCTCATAGAGATCAACTCTCAATCCATTCCTAATGTGCACAGAGCTTCTTTTGATGCCTTTCAGGAAATGCTAGTTTTGTGAGTAATTTAAGAATCAAAATGTACTCATATAAAGAAAAATAAAGACAGAGAGAAGAATAAAATCTTGCATGTGCACACATGTATGCATGTATACATACATATACATGCACTCATATCTTACACATACACACACACACACACACACACACACACACACACACACAGCATCTGCATGCCCTGCATGCCCAGACTCATGCATATACTTGCACACACACTCATGCCAGTACATTCACTATTGATGACATTCTTGAAGCAAAAGTCAAGGTGGCAGTGCTCAGTATGTGAAATTTCTTTTAGGTATCTTTCCCATTTGTCTCTGTTTCCATCTCTCTCTTCTGGACTCTAAACTTAGGAAGCTGTTTTTAGAGTGATTCATCTAGAGTGGTGTACATAAAAATCTCACTTTGAACAGGCCTTCCTGATACCCACAGAATGTTTGCTCACCTCCTGTCTTCACTCTCTGGCCTTCCTTTAAGAACAGAGCATTGTTGACCCCAGCTGGTTGGAAAGCACTATAGCAAGGCAGTCCTTCATTATGAGCTTCTTTGGAGAAGGCCTCAGCTTCTCTGTTTTGAGATCTTGCAACAGTGACTGATCAATAGCTGTAAAGCCTTCTTCCTTTAGTCCTCTAACCCGTATATTGATGATTATGTGAAATCAGCCTAGCACAGAGCTTGCCTCAATTTGCCATTCTAACATGGATTATGAACCATGTTACTGAAAGATATGTGTTCTATTAAGGTGCTAATATCTAGTGTTGTTGTCCAGCCATTTGTCCTTTAGGGTAAATGAATCTCAGCCTTCCTCACCTCCCCCATGAGAAATTTTTTAGATAAAGAGAACAGGAGGCAGTTGTAGTAGAAGACAGTACGTAAGTCAAGGGAACATTTGGGGATGCCAGAGCCAACGAGTAAGAGCCTTGTGTTTTCTCCTCCAGAAACTATAGTGAAATATACTAGAAATAAACATAACCTTCTTCTAAGACTATGGCAGAATATCTGCCACTCTGAGGGGCCATTCACTGCTCAAAGGGTAATGAGTTTCACTCTTATCTAAGAAGAACCATAAACGATTACTCTACTTTGGGATGGAGCTTACATAGCTACAGGATGTGAGTTTTCGGGGTTTGCAGTTTGCCTAGTGAGTAAGCACTTTACCTGTGATGTGATGTGAGTCTTTTCTCTCTCTCTCTCTGTTCGTTCCCCTGTGACTATCAATGGAACCTGCTCTCACCACATCTGCTTTCTCAGTTTCTGCTTCTTTATCACTTCTACATATCAATGAAAACATGTAGTCAGTGCGGAAGACTATAGGAGGATCATATTGGCTCCAGAATATTTGACCTCATCCATAAATGCAGAGAACTCAATTTATGTTACCATGACTGAAACTTAAAATGGAAGGGAACCATCTCAGACAAGAAGCAGAAGGGAACTGAAATAAAGCTCATGTGGTTAGACAGTAAGGGAGGCTTCTACAGACATTGCTTCTTATCTGGGTTTATCTACTTTAAATAAATGATCTTGGATCTAGTCACAGGAAGCATCCTACAGTTTCAAGTAGGCCCTTTCCCTTGGGATAGTCCTTCCTGGGCTTTCTAAGAATAACCTGCAAATGACAGCTATGCATCATGAAACGTGACCTCTTTTCATATTATTTATAAGTAAGAGAAAATACCAAGATATGTACTTCGGATACTGTGTATCTGACATCCATTAATAGGTACCACTCTACAAGGAGAGAGCAAGAAGCTTTAGCCTGTTGTTATTAACACCATTTCTTAAACTTACATCCAATTTAAATATTTTAATGTTCAAATTGTACTGATTACTATGCCTGGTAGGCTGGCACATCTGTGATCCCAGTACTTAAGAAAATAAAGTAGGAGGAGCATAAGTTTGAGCACATTCTAATCTAGTCAGTGATGTCCTGTCTCCAAAAATCCAAAACAACAGCAACAAAACATACTTCAAACTCTTTCCTGTGCTTTTGTCCTCTGCACCATTATATGTTACGATAATTGTTTTATAGTCAGGAAATACTGATTGCAATGCAGATAAAAATGGTCAAGGTTTTTGTGGCTTGAGGCATGTTAGCTCTTTCCTTACATGACCTGCAAATGCCTGACACAAACCCACAAGCCTTTGTCTTTGAAAATTTCACTTTTGCACCACTACCCAAGATCTATGGGCTCACTACACTGATTCATCTGCTTAGTCTGTGTGTGCATGTGGACGTGTTAGTGTTTGTCGAAAAGCGTGTCAAAGATTGGGGTGTAGATTGCTAATGCACTTCAAGCATGGGTCTCTGACCTGTGAACCTCTATTAGACACTGTTTGGGTTATAGCAGCTTGGACACATTTGTGTTCACTTTTCTCAACTCCTCTTTCTTAGGCAGAGACCCCACACAGTGTTTGTTGACCTGAGTGGTATCAACTCTGAGGAGTTGGGGATTTTTCTGAAAGAAAACAGAAGAGTAATTTGCTTAAAAAATGTTTTAAGAGGACTTATCAAGATGCACTCTGCAGAATGTAATAATATCCAGAGTTATCCAAGGCACTGCTCTGAATTCTTTTTGTATATTATCTAATTTAATGCATTATTTTTATGGGCAAAGAGCACATTAGAGTTCACTGAAATAGTGATAATACTAGGTGGTATGGGTCATGGCTTCTCCCCCCCCCCCCCCCCCCAAGCAGACCATGCTTTCAGAGAGCTGAGAGTTTTGCTGTTCTCTTAAAATGCTAGACCAAAAAAACACCAACCCTGTAGATAACCTACCTATCTTAGCTGTCCATATATACATTAGAACCACTTAAAGCTTCTCTTTCCTTGGCTTTTGAGCACCTGAGGGATACTCCAAGTGCCTATAAGGCAGATTTAAAGGAAGCCCTTTATTCAACTCATAACTGAGCTTTCTTCCATTCCGACAATGTATTGTCAGGGGAAGCATTTGAGCTTTTCCTCACTAGTCCCTCTAGAAATGATCACCTTGGAGGATCAGTATCCTTCACATCACTAGCTCTGAGCTCTTGATCACTTGAGCTTGAATTCGGTCATCAGGTGTCTTTATAGGTTATTCTCACATTCATTGTCCTTTGGTCTCATTTCTCTTGTTTGCCAGGGACAGGCAGGAGCTGAGCTGACTTTTAGACTCCCTTTAGTTGAGCAATGATTATTCCCATTTTGAAGTTCTCTCTCTCTCTCTCTCTCTCTCTCTCTCTCTCTCCACACACACACACACACATACACATTTCTATATATAAAATTCAAGGGAGGGTTCAGCATACAAAGTCCATAAGGAAACGATTTCACTAAATCAGAGAAAAGAATCTAAAAATGTTGACCACCCAAGGAGCTAGGAATGGATATTGACGGGCAGCTCGTAGGGCCAGGAAGGCGAGCATTCTGGCAGCAAATCTCTAGGAACTGGATTGCTGTCTATTGCTGACCCGTGTAAGATTCTTGTGTTTGAAAAGTGATGGGGTGTGCCTGCAGTTGTAAATGGCTAAAAAAATAGGAGGGGGCTTCTTTCAAGCAGGCACATCCCCAGAAACTCCTTACTATGTATATGATATACATTAATATGTCATGTTTTGTATTCATTTGGCCTTTGTTATGTTATACTCCACTTACAAGCAATTGTAGCTCATGTATGTGAGTCTTGCCCTGCTGCTGTAATAGAAGTACATGGTGGGCAGAACAAAGTCTAACAAAGAAACAAAATCTCCTTTGTTTCCTGTATGACCCAGGAAGACTGTGTCCTGCATGTCCAGGAAAGACGTATGATGCATTGATAACGACATGTTACCAAGTCTAGAACCCACTGCTGTGAGCTGTCTTCTAATGCTTTGGCCTGATAATAGTAATTCTTCAGACTTCAAACGGGCTTAGTATGAGAAGAGAAACTGCCACACTGTTATCACACATAGTGGAACTCAGACCTTATATTGTGGTTACCACCAATCAAGTGGGATACTTGTACCACTTGTGCTAAGACCTATAATTACTATATGGTAAAAGAACCACAAATTTAAATTTACTTGATTGCTAGTGTGTTGGTGACTATTCAAGCTTTATCAGCAAATATGGTATTTGTCTACCTATTATTGCGTCATTAACTGGATAACATCGTGATGGAGAGTTTTTGAGAGCTACACAAAACCCATGAGGCTATACTCAGATCTCCCTGATCTGATTTCATTACCTATAAACAAAGGGCAATATTCATCATATTCACAGCCCATGATGATCACGGATTTCGATATTGTGGAGATGGCATATCAAATGCAGTGAATGAGTAGACAATAAAAGCCAATTCTGAACGGATGTCTTTTAAATTTATTGGCCTTTAACATGAAACTGGATAACGGGGGCCATTTTGCTCAGGAGCTAGGGAGAGGGTCTGTTGCCAATTCAAATGACCAAGCCTTTCCCTTCTGGAGAATGCCAATTTGTCTTCTGAATCTTTTAGCCATTGTTAGAGATGGGGAAGTTGGGAGGTAAAGAATAAGTTCTGTGATGTCATTCGTGGTACTATGGTGATTTGTGGTAATTGCTGAATTTATGGTAATCATGACACAGTTACATACCATTATATCTTGACTATATTAAATATTTGTCAATATGATGGTTTTAAAGCTAAATATAACCCAGCAATTGCATTCTTGGGAATACACCCAAAAGATGCCGCACCATGCCACAGGGGCACATGTTCCACTATGTTCATAGCGGCCTTATTTGTGGCAGCCAGAAGATGGAAACAATCAAGATATCCCATGACAGAAGAATGGATATAGAAAATGTATTTTATTTACGCAATGCAATACTACTCAGCTATTAAGAGTGAGGACATCCTGAGTTTTGTAGGCAAATTGATGGAACTAGAAAATATCATCCTGAGTGAGGTAACTCAAACCCAAAAGGACATGCATGGATGCATGGTATGTACTCACTAATAAGTAGATATTTGCAAAAAAAAAATCCCCCAAAAGTACAGAATACCCATGATACAGTCCACAGAACTTATAAAGATCAATAGGATGAAGGGTCCAAATGAGGAAGCCTCAATCCCACTTGGGAGGGAGAAGAAAGCAATTACAAGTGAGAAGGAAGAGAGGGAACTGGGAGGGAAAGTAGATGGGGGTTGAGGTGGGTGGGAGAGGAGAACCTGATGTGGTGTTGGGTGAGAGAAAATGCCTTGAAGTTCAGAGGGCCAGCAGAAAGAATGGAAGCAAACAACCTTGGGAGGTAGGAGATTTGGTGGGACCCTCCAGAATGCACCAGAGACCTGAGAGGTGAGAGACTCTCAGGGCTCAAAGGGAGGGACCTTAGATTAAATGCTGGACAGTAAGGAGAGGGAACTTATAGAGCCCATCTCCAGCAGGAAGACAGGGCATCAAATGAGGGGGGGCATCCCATAGTCAAAACTCTGACCCACAGTTATTTCTGTCTGAAAGAACTGCAGGGATGGAAATGGAGAGCAGCCTGAGGAAAAGAAGGTCCAGTGACAGGTTCAAAGTGGGGTCCAGCTCAAGGGGAGGTCCCAAGGGCTGGTTCCAAGTAATAGGTCTCACTATTAATGAGGCTATGCAGTACTCACCAAA
The DNA here is from genome assembly GCF_947179515.1 of Apodemus sylvaticus. Taxonomy (NCBI): domain Eukaryota; kingdom Metazoa; phylum Chordata; class Mammalia; order Rodentia; family Muridae; genus Apodemus; species Apodemus sylvaticus. The sequence goes on from NC_067484.1 coordinate 75,847,203, forward strand.
ATGGACCTAGCATGACTGCACTTCCGAATCCCCAACAAGCAACTGAAAGAGTCAGATGGAGGTATTTGCACCCAACCAATGGACAGAAGCTGCTGACCCCCATGATGGGTAGGGTGACCCTGTAGGAGGACCAGCAGTCTTCATTAACACTGGACCACCAAGCAGGCAGCATGCACCAGCTGATATGAGGCCCCCAACACACAAACAGTAGAGCACTGCTGGGTCTGTGTTCAGTTAGGTATGATGCACCTAACCCTCAAGAGACTGGAGGCCCCAGGGTGTTTAGAGGTCAGGTGGGGTGGGAGGTGGGGGCTGGGGACATCCTCATGGAGACTGGTGTGGGAAGGAGATATGGGATATGGAACAGTCGGAGGGTAGACGGAGAGGGCAGGGAATAAAATCTAGAGTGTAAAAAATATTTAAATAAAATAAAGTAAGTACAAATAACTTGGAGTTGATATCTTGACGATTTTATGAGTCACTTCCATGTATTTTCAGTTTGGTCGTCCTCTTTCAAATAAATAACTCTTAAATGATGAAATTATTTCTCTAGTTCCTATCCCTTGGAATCCCATGGACAGTCATTCACAAAAACAAACAAGAAGAAAAAGCCTTGGTTTCCTGATGGCTTTGATCAAAGCTGCAGCTAGGGTTCATGAATCCGAGCTGTGGATGGGTATACCCCAGCCAGACTTTTGAAGCTACAGTGTTAAATGCCACCTTCATATTGCTTCTCCGTTCACCAAACTCAAGATTGTCTGAGAAACCTGAAGCTCTAACACTAGATTGTTTTTGTTACATATGCTATCTGTGTCCTCTTTCTGAGAAATTGCTCTTAAATTACAAGTATGATGACCTTGGAAAGGGCCATTGCCTAAGATGAAGTCCATGCTCAATAAATGTTAACACATTATTGATTGTCATGGCAACTGACAACTGAGTAACCAGTCCATGGAAAAGTCTAAGTAGACCTGAGAGTGGTAATGGAGAAGGAGTCTGAGATTTTTAATTTGTGTCTAATTCCCTCATTCACTTGTCGCCTCCTGACTAGTGTTCTGACTTATAGTCACATATCTGGAGGCAAATACGAACACAATCTACTTGCTCTTGATAGTCAAGTTTTGTGGAATTGCTCAGTCATGACTTAGTCGGGTGAGTATTGAACATCAGTGCTCAGCTTCTTCTGAAGATGGCTACCACCTCTCAGTGTCATTAGAATGATGACAGCCAGCTTCTCTAAGCTGTCGACTTGATGCTTCCCCACAGTATTGATATAAATCACTAGACAGAAATAGACTTAAAACATTTTTGGTGGCCAAGGGTAGACTTTGCTGAAAATATAGCTGCTTTGGCTGCCTCTACTGTTCGTTCTTTACTGTACTATAATTGAAGTCCACATCTGAAATTTTTTTTTGGAGAAGCAAAGTCCCATGAGTGTTTGGCACCTGGCCTCCAAAAATATCCTGCAAAGCCGAGATCTTGGTGGCAGGTTGACAGCTTTGGCTCTCTTTTTGCCACTGCGGCTCTGTAAGTGGCACACCAATGCATGAATGTGAAGATTTTTCCAGCCAAATATCAATCAATCAATCAATCAATCAATCATCAATCATATGAGTCTTCAGTCAATGACTTGAATCACTTTCCTTGCACACTCTCACTTAACCCAAACTGGCATGTGAGAAGATAACAAGGAGAAAGTTGATCCTCACTAATTGGAGCATGTTTCCCCTCTGCAGTGTTAAGAAAGGACTCAGCTTGGCTGAAAACCTGTAGGTCCCCAGTGAGATGGAGAACTGCCTTTGCCTGCTGGTCCAAATAGCATTAGTTTTTGCATAGAGATTTCACCCAATTAAAGGACTTTTATTTGAACCCAAGATTTGTGGCCTCCCTGGGAAGGAGAGATTAGCTTTAGAGAGGAGAGAGGAAAGGCCTTTTCCCATCATCTTGTTTTTTTATGCTTGTGCCATTTGCATGAGAATGAGACAATGTGTGATTGCGTGGGTTCCCCCAGGAGCATCCTAAATACGAATTTGTTGGACAGGAGGCTTTTTTTCCCCTCTGAGCAGTCAAATGAGCCTAATCATATGAATATACAATGAGATAAAAACACCAATCTTCCCCAGAAAGGTTATTTTTTATATATATATAATTTGAAGTAGACATGTGCTAAACTCTTATCATAATTGTAATTAGAAAGAGTAGACTGGTTTCCCGCTGTTTCTACTCACATTTGACATGTGAACAGCGTGAGGTTAGAAGCCAGGACTGAAATCCTGATTTGCACTAGTTCAAAGTTGCCATTTGTTCCATTCCAAGGAGAGGTCAGGCAAAGCAGCATCAACACTGCTCACAAGAAGGTTTCAAGGTTTCAATGTTCTTTGTTCTTTTTTTTTGTTTGTTTGTTTGTTTTTGTTTTGTTTTTTGTTTTTTGTTTTTTGGATTTGGTTTTTTCCAGACAGGGTTTCTCTGTATAGCCCTGGCTGTCCTGGAACTCACTCTGTAGACCAGGCTGGCCTTGAACTCAGAAATCCAACTGCCTCTGCCTCCCAGAGTGCTGGGATTACAGGCATGCGCCATCACCACCCGGATCAACTTTCTATAATCTCTATGGGCAGGTGATACGTCAACCCCGTGTTATACGAGGATGTTAGAATCTAGTAGGCTGAACAATGCAGTGACCTAGCAAGGAAGAACAGGCATATGAGTGTTAGAAACTAAGAGCACAGATAAGAATCCTATTTTGACATTTTTAAAAAATCATATTATGGAAGCATGAACTTGGATTAAGTTCTTAGTATGGGAGCATGAACAGGCGATTAAACCCATTTCTCCGGCTTTGCATTGTAGTCTGTGTGTTAAAGAAATGGAGAAGTGAGCCAAGAGTAAAATACCATTTAGAGATAGATTCTACAAAGCTTATCAATTAGCTCATCCAGTTTGGGCTTTAATGAAGTGTTTTGTTCAGTTTCAAATAGCTTTTGAAGATACAACTACACAAGGGCCAAGGGCTGTGGTATAAGTTTAATTTTTTCTGTTGTTGTGATTGTTGTGATAAAATACCATAACCAAGTCATCTTACAGGAGATAAGATTTTAACAGTTCCTTATGATTCCTTATGGTTCCAGAGGGTTAAGAGTTCATCATGGTGAACTTGGCAGAGAACAGCAGGCAGTGTGGCAAGAACAGGGAGCTGAGAGCTCAGATTTTCCAGTTGCAAGCTGGAAGCAGAGAGAGCAAAGTAGAAGGAGCTGAGTTTTTCAAATCTCAAAAACCCACCTCTGGTGAGAGATTCTAACCAGCAATGCTGTAACCACTAAGTCTTCCAAGAGAGCACCATGAACTGGTCACCTAGTGTTCAAGTGTTTTACATTCTCTTTCTCATAACCATGTTAGTTGTCTACTTAACATGTTTTTATGCCCAGTTCTACATCTTTAGACATAAGAAAGCAGCTAGGATGTACTTCAATTCCTCTTCCTCAGGTAGAGCAGCTGTGCCCAACAAAGGTCAAGGAACAAAATATCACATCTTGGACCTAATTATGGAAGATAAAGAAGGCTGGAATGTTAAACCTCAGAACATTATTTAAATAGACTCTTGGTTGGCCATTCATTAGAAATATGGCCTTGAATATAATATGAGGAAAAATTCAGACCACTCAACATGAGAACTATGAGTCACTGTGAACCTATGTTAGGAAAAAAAGTGTTAAAACTGCTTGTTTCTTTTGTTTTTGTTTTTTGTTTTGTTTTGTTTTGCTTTGGAGTTTCAGCTCTTGATACGCAACTAATACATTTTCAAAAACTGTGTTAGCTGTTGGATGTCAGTTGCAAGCTTAAGACCTGCCTATGTGGAAGAACCTGAATGGTTAAGAACAGTGTGTAGACTGAAAATACAAGTGTTAGCTTAGGCAAGTGAAACAGAGTCTCACAATATACCACATGCTTGTTCAAAATGACAGAAATAGTAAATGTCCATTTAAAAGCACATATTCATAAAGAATAGCTCAATAGATAAGGGACCCAGGAGAACACTAGTTTAGCTTCTAGGTTGCCAAATCAGCCATAGTGAGACTGTTTACACTATGAAGACTAACAAACCATACAATTAAGGTTTGGATCAAGTTTTCTATCTGCCCTACAAGGAAATTGTTATTAACCATTTATCAGTGTATGACAGAGTAACACTAGTGGATATTTTATTCAAAAGAGTCTTTAAAGTATGTTATAGAAAGTATATGAGCTAGTGACATACCAGTTGGTAGATTTGAAACTTAAAGACTTGTCTCACCTCAGTACGTAAAGCAGTATTTTAAAATTAAAAATTAAAATCAAAGCCCAACAATTAAGCCTGCATTTAGTCCACTTATCGTTTCATATATTTTGTTAGTAACTATATAATAACTATATTTATGATAGGTGCTCTAGGGACCACACAAGATTTGCACAGGAGTGATTCGAATTTACTCAAGAAGAAACTCAAAATATTGAAGGAATCCACAGGGAGAGTGTTAAGAGCTGGAAGCGAGAAATAGAGTATTTCATGGACTCACTAGACAAGAGTTTATAGAGGTGAAACTCAGTAAAAGGTTCACAGAAAGAACTACATTGGGATGGTGCTAGGATAAAGAGGGGAAGAGCAAAACAAGAAAAGAGACAGGGCATGCTTCAAGGTCCTACACAGCCTCACATGCAGCAGTCCTCACTGTAATGAATCCAAGCAGATTCGTCTTGTCTCACAAATGAGGAAACTAAGGCTGAGTGAGCACAGGCCACAAAGGCACAAACCGGTCTAGGTTCTCTGCTGGAGATTTAAGGTCTTTTCTATAATACCATAGACCCGACTTGCGTGTGTGTGTGTGTGTGTGTGTGTGTGTGTGTGTGTGTGTGTGCATGTGTGTTCATATATGCATATATGTGCATAGGTGGGCACACATTTGTGGAGGCCAGAGATCACAAACTTGTAATTCTTCAGGAATATTTTCCATTTTGTTTTTGATACAAGGTCTCTTGCTGGCCTGGAATTCTGAACTAGGCTAGGCTGACTGGACAGCAAGCCCCAGAAATCCACCTGTGTCTATATGCCCAGTATTGGCATTACAACCCTGTGTTACCACATAAGACTTCTTCAGGCCCTGTGCTTGAATAGCAAGTATTCTTCAATGACCCATCTCTTAGCCCTAAATCATCTTACTCATGACTACTTGAAGCTCTAGCAGTTTTCAGATGTCATTGTTTTAGTAAAATGTCCAAAATAAAGGTGAAGAACTCACAGGTTAGAATAGGGGATGAGGAAGGGTTTGACAGAGCTGTTCCTAACCATCAGAAATTTAACAAGTGACTTGTCTGAGTATGGAAAGAGCTCTCTACTATTCCAATAGAGAGCAAGGTTCCCAAAAACTTGTACTGAGGAGAAAAGACTCCAAAAGTAGACTGCTGATGTGTTATGGAAAAAAGTAGGTTAGAGTCAAAATGAAGAAGATGAAATATTTGCCTAAAGGGAAGTACAGAATTTTGAGCATTTACTATGAACTGTCTTTCCCAAATGGGAGAGTTACTACAAGTCATCTTACTGTAGATCAAAATATATTTCTGACAGAGCCACAAAATCCCCTGGTGAAGATAAACGATGGGTAATTTGAAGTCGTCCCAAACTTTTCTGCAAGCCTAAAGATCATTGCATAGTACTGGATCTGCTTATAATGTCCTGGACAGTGTCCTAAATTCAGCAGTGGGAGATGCTTAAGAAAAATGGCCAGGGTAAATAAAAGAAAATGAAGCCATTTGGACTTGTCTCAGACACTTGTTGGCCTGATAGTTTGCAATCTATCTATCTATCTATCTATCTATCTATCTATCTATCTATCTATCTATCTATCTATCATCTATCTATCTATCTATCTATCTATCTATCTATCTATCTATCTATCTATCTGTCTATCATCTATCCATCCATCTATCTATTTTTGTCCTTTGAACAGTCTTCTCTTCTTTTATTTTGTCAACAGCCTCCTGCCCAAGTTCATTCCCAGCTTGTACTTCACAAAGCACACAGCAACAGAGTGAATCTAGGAATCTGTGCAATATCTCTTTGCAATGTATTTCAGCTTCCAGAACTATGCTTGAAGGATGTATGAGAGTCCTGTGTAGGTCAGGCAGCCGAGAGTCCTGCTAGAATCCCTGACAGTGTCTTTCAGACAATAATTTCCTTAACTAGCAGTGATAAGAATTTGAATGACATTCTGGTTGATTTGAAGTGTGAGGCTCAGTGGAATGGAGAATCTGATCGGCTTGGGTATAGCTTTGTAACTGAGTCCTTCCATTGGAATGCCAATAGTTTGCTTTCAGCTGTTCAGAATAGATTAAGTTGTCAGGGACATGTAGCTCAGTTTTCCTTCAAACTGTGTGGTAGCTTTCAAGTGGTGAAGCTGATAAGGGTCCAGTGTCTTCTCATTGTTCATCCCACAGTGGTATCTTCCAGCCTTTTGGTTACAGCCTGGAAGGTTATTTGCTTTTGAACTGATGCCACATGTGGAGAAAACATCTTTATCTAGTAGCTCTCAATGCTGTGGCTTGAATCTTTTTTTATCAGGGCTTAGTAAGTGCAGGCCTGAGCTGAAGCCTCAGAATGTCTCTGCCTACCTGGTTATCTTCATGGCAAACTGCTTGATTGTCATTACTCATCACAAGACCCTATTCCAGGAAATTTACAGAAACCATCAATATCTTATCAGATGGCTCAATTCAAAACTACTGGCAAATACTACCTTTAGATATTTGTAACATTAAGAGCATTTGACAGGAGTGATTTTCCCAGCATAACTAGAAAACCCTGGGTCAGACCTTCCTCAGCTGAGGCCTGTGCACACTGCCAGAAATCCCTGCAATGGCTCTCCTGTATTGCTTAAATATTCTCTTCCTTTCAATGTGTAAAATACTTTGATTTCCATTGACTATAGTTTAATTTGGTCTTCAAATATAGTACTCTGTGATTAAAAATATTCTATATGTTTTGATCTTAACTTATGAAATTAATAACCCTGGTAAGAACAAGAAGATAACCATCATTCACATCTTAGATAAATTTATTTAATTACCCTGCTATCCTCCTGGTGTACAATGGACACCAGTAAGACTGAGAAGTGCATTTAACATATGAGATACTTTTGTGCTCTTTGGCCATCATCTGAATTTACTCATCAACACACACACACACACACACACACACACATATATATATATTTGCATGCATTCATTCACACACATATGTGACCACAGGTATGTGGATTCAGTTACTTGTAATGATAAGCTCATTGTGTATACATATATGAAACCATCACATTGCACATCTTGAATATATCACATATATATTCATTGGGTATATATATATATATATATATATATATATATATATATATATATATTCATTGGGTATATACATATATATTCACTAAATATATCCATATATATTTGTTGAATATTTATACATATATATTCATTGAATATTATAATATATTAATTGACTATATATGTATATGCAATGAGCACTTGTGAAATTTGCATCATCAAAGATGAAAAGCAATAACATAAAGCAAAGGTAGACAAAGTCATAATAAAGGAGAAAACTAACTTTGAGCAAGTATCTTCAATAGAAGGCAAATTCTATTAAAGGGAGTAGGACCATGTTTTATAAGAAGGATGATAAGAGATTAATATTAGAAGAAGCATACATGCTCTACTATGTTCATAGCAGCCCTATTTATGATTGCCAGATGCTGGAAAGAACCCAGGTATCCCTCAACAGAAGAGTGGATGCAAAAAATGTGGTATATCTACACAATGGAGTACTATTCAGCCATTAGAAACAATGAATTCATGAAATTCTTAGGCAAATGGATGGAGCTAGAAAACATCATACTAAGTGAGGTAACCCAGACTCAAAAGGTGACTCATGGTATGCACTCACTAATAAGTGGATATTAACCTAGAAAACTGGAATACCCCAAACATAATCCATACATCAAATGAGGTACAAGAAGAAAGCAGGAGTGGCCCCTTGTTCTAGAAAGACTCAGTGAAGAAGTATAGGGCAAAACCAGAACGGGGAAGTGGGAAGGGGTGGGTGGGAGGACAGGGGGAGAAAAGGGGGCTTATGGGACTTTCGGGGAGTGGGGGGCTAGAAAGGGGGAAATCGTTTGAAATGTAAATAAAAAATATATCGAATAAAAAAAGACAAAAAAATGAGAAAAAATATAATTCAATAAAAAAAAAAAGAAGAAGCATGAATTTGAGTTCAGTTGGAGGAAGGGAGACGTGGAAGAAACAGGTTAAACTGAACTAAATTTTGAAATGTCTCCCTATGGAGGACTTACAGACATGAGAAACACACTAATTTGATTGAAATCAGTGAGCAAATTTTTTTATTTTTCCATCGGTCACTGTTCAAATTGGAGCAGTAAAAGCTTGCAATATGCAGTGTGGACCCCAGTCTATCTTGCCTGATTGTGTGGGTACCATAATCTCCAGCATCAAACTTGCTTCATAATTTAGATGTTATTTTTTCTATTTTCAGCAACTACTCCCATAAAAAAGGAAGCAGGTCCAGGAATTATACATCTCTTAAATTGCAGAAATATTGTATTACAACATTTGGTTCAGTTACATTCTCTGGGTCTATAGGAAGTGGTCCTTAAATATCTGTTGCCATTTTTCAAAAGTTGAATTGACTTCTTTAGGTCTTTCATTTTTGCTTCTGGTACAATGGCCACATTCATATTGCTCTTTTGAGTGTAACAATTATTTTTTGTTGACTATTAAAACAGGATTTTGTCAGTATAATGACTTAATGTCTTAAATGTGATTGCTTCATATCAGGAAATAACACTAACTACATGATAATAAGACCCCTATACGATGTTCAAAAGGTCCTGTGACTGTGACATCATTCACTTTGCAGAGGTAGACACGAAAGCTTATCTTGTTAGCCTTGTTCATATATTATATCTGGTATTGAGGTCTAATACCTGAAGGATTTGTGAAGAAAATGATTCTATTAATTCCCTAGGAGAGTACTAGGAGAATAAGGACAGGAAAAAAAATCCATTGAGTTCTGTTCTACAAGATAATGTTGAAAACTTCCATCCAGAATTATTCAACTTTTCACTATACTACTCTTTATACATATTGAGAAGGCTCAAGCCTGCAGATCAGTAATTTAGTATTTTCTTTTTCTTTAATTTTCAATATTCTTTGTTTACATTCCAAATGATTTTCCCTTTTTTGGCTTCCCCCTTCCCATAAGTCCCATAAGCCCTCTTCCCTCTGCTCATTCCCCAATCAACCCCCTCCCACTTCTCTGTCCTGGTAATCCCCTACAATGATGCATCAAGCCTTTCCAGGACCAGGGCCCTCTCCTTCCTTCTTCTTGGGAACCATTTGATAATGTGAGTTATATCTTGGGTACTCAGAGCTTCTGGGCTAATATCCACTTATCAGTGATTGCATTCCATGTGTGTTCTTTTGTGAATGAGTTACCTCACTTAGGATATTTTCCAGTTCCAACCATTTGCCTAAGAATTTCATGAATTCATTGTTTTTAATTCCTAAGTAGTATTCCATTGTGTAAATATACCACATTTTCTGTATCCATTCCTCCCTTGAGGGACATCTGGGTTCTTTCAAGCTTCTGGTTATTATAAATAAGGCTGCTGTGAAGATAGTGGAATCTGGGCAGTGGTGGCACATGCCTTTAATCCCACCACTTGGGAGGAAGAGGTAGGCAGTTCTCTGAGTTCAAGGCCAACTTGGTCTACAGAGTGAGTTCCAGGACAGCCAGGGCTACACAGAGAAACCCTGTCATGAAAACAAACACAAAGCAAAACAAAAAATAAAATCAATCAAACAAACAAAAAGAACATAGTGGAGCATGTGTCCTTATTGCATGCCTGGAAATCCTCTGGGTATATGCCCAGGAGTGGTGTAACAGGGTCCTCAAGAAGTGTCATGCCCAGTTTTCTGAAGAACCACCAGACTGATTTCCAGAGTGGTTGTACCAACTTGCATTCCCACCAGCAGTGGAGGAGTGTTCCTCTTTCTCCACATCCTCACCAAATCCTACTGTCTCCTGAAATTTTAATCTTAGCCATTCTGACTGGTATGAGGTGAAATCTCAGGGTTGTTTTGATTTTCATTTTCTTAATGACTAATGATGTCGAACATTTCTAAAGGTACTTCTCAGCCATTCAAAATTCTTCAGGTGAAAATTCTTTGTTTAGCTCTGTACCCCATTTTTTAATAGGGTTATTTGGTTCTCTGGAATCTAACTTCTTGAGTTCTTTGTATATATTGGATATTAGTCCTCTGTCGGATGTAGGGTTGGTAAAGATCTTTTCCTAATTTGTTGGCTGTGGTTTTGTCCTTTTGACTGTGTACTTTGCCTTACAGAAACTTTGTAATATTATGAGGTCTCAGTTGTCAATTCTTGATCTTAGAGTGCAAGCTATTGGTGTTTTGTTCAGGAACATTTCCCCTGTGCCCATGTCCTCAAGGGTCTTCCCTGGTTTCTTTTCTATTAGTTTCAGTGTGTCTGGTTTTATGTGGAGGTCCTTGATCCACTTGGAGTTGAGCTTAGTAGAGGGAGATAAGAATGGATCAATTCACATTCTTCTGCATGCTGACCTCCAATTCAACCAGAACCATTTGTTGAAAAGGCTATCTTTTTTCCACTGGATATTTTCAGCTCCTTTGTCAAAGATCAAGTGACCATAAGTGTGTGGGTTCATTTCTGGGTCTTCAGTCCTATTCCATTGTTCTACCTGCCTGTCACTGTACCAATACCATGCAGTTTTTTTTTTTTTTTAACACTATTGCTCTATAGTACTGCTTGAGGTCTGGGATACTGATTCCTCCAGAAGTTCTTTTACTATTGAGAATAATTTTAGCTATCCTGGGTTTTTTGTTATTCCAGATAAATTTGAGCATTGCTCTTTCTAACTCTATAAAGAATTGAGATGGGATTTTGATGGGGATTGAATTGAATCAGCATATTGCTTTTGGCACGATGGCCATTTTTACTATATTAATTCTGCCAATCCATGAGCATGAAAGATTTTTCCATTTTTTGAGGTCTTCTTTGATTTCCTTCTTCAGAAACCTGAAGTTCTTGCCATACAGATCTTCATCTTGTTTGGTTAGAATCACACACAGATACTTCATATAGTTTGTGGCTATTGTGAAGGGTGTCATTTGCCTAATTTCTTTCTCAGACTGCTTATCCTTTGAGTATAGGAAGGCTACTGATTTGCTTGAGTTAATTTTATAACCAGCCACTTTGCTGAAGTTGTTTATCAACTGAAGGAGTTCTCTGGTGGAGATTTTTGGGTCACTTAAGTATACTATCATATCATCTGCAAATAGTGATAGTTTTACTTCTTCCTTTCCAATTTGTATCCCTTTGACCTCCTTATGTTGTCTAATTGCTCTAGCGAGAACTTCAAGTACTATATTGAAAAGTTATATAGAGAGGGGACAGCCTTGTCTAGTCGCTGATTTTAGTGGGATTGCTTCATGTTTCTCTCCATTTAGTTTGATGTTGGTTACCGGTTTGCTCTATATTGCTTTTACTATGCTTAGGTATAGGCCTTGAATTCCTGTTCTTTCCAAGACTTTTAGCATGAAAGGATGCTGAATTCTGTCAAATGCTTTTTCAGCATCCAATGAAATGACCATGTGTTTTTTTTCCTTTGAGTTTGTTTATGTAGTGGATTCCATTGATGGATTTCCTTATATTGAGCCATCCCTGCATCCCTGGGATGAAGCCTACTTGATCATAGTGAATGATCTTTTTGATGTGTTCTTGAATTCTGTTGGCAAGAATTTTGTTGAGTATTTTTGCATTGATGTTCATAAGGGAAACTGGTCTGAAGTTTTCTTTCTTTGTTGGATCTTTGTGTGGTTTTGGTATCAGCATAATTGTGACTTCGGAGAATGAGTTGGGTAGTGTTCCTTCTGTTTCTATTTTGTGGAATAGTTTGGAGAGTATTGTGTTAGGTCTTCTTTGAAGGTCTGATAGAATTCTGCACTGAAACCATCTGGTCCTATGCTTTTTTTTGGTTGGAAGACTTTCTATCACCCCTTCTATTTCTTTAGGGGTTATGGGACTGTTTAGATGATCTATTTGATCCTGATTTAATTTTGGTATTTGGTATCTGTCTAGAAAATTGTCCATTTCCTCCAGATTCTCCGGTTGTGTTGAGTATAGGCTTTTGTAATAGGATCTGATGATTTTTTGAAGTTCCTCAGTTTCTGTTGTTATATCCCCTTTTCATTTCTAATTTTGTTACTAATTTGGATACTTTCTCTGTGCCCTTTGGTTAGTCTGGCTAAGGGTTTTATCTAGTTGATTTTTTTCAAAGAGCCAGCTCCTGGTTTTGTTGATTCTTTGTATGGTTCTCTGTTTCTACTTGATTGATTTCATCCATGAGTTTGATGATTTCCCATCTTCTTCTCCTGGGTGAATTAGCTTCTTTTTGTTCCAGGGCTTTCAGGTGTGCAGTTTAGCTGCTAGTGTATGATCTCTCCAGTTTCTTTTTGGAGGCACTCAGGGCTATGAGTTTTCCTCTTAGCACTGTTTTCATTGTGTCCCATAAATTTGGGTATGTTGTGCCTTCATTTTCATTAAATTCTAAAGTCTTTGATTTCTTTCTTATTTCTTCCTTGACCAAGGTATCCAGGACTTGTTGTTGTTGGAAAATTTGGTTCAGATGCTGCCATATTGCCCTGATTTCTGTTAGTAACATTCCTACGTTTGCCTTTTGCCATCTGGTTATCTCTGGCATTAGTTGGTCCTGTTGTCACTGGCTGGTGCTTGATCCTCCTGTGAGCCTGTAAGTCTATTTCCACACCACTAGATGACTGGGTTTCCCCTGGCACAGACTGCTGATGTGCTGCCCTACTCTTGGGTGATATTGGAGCCCTGGTGTGTCTTGCCCTAAGCAATGTTATACTCTGGCTGTCTCTGTGTACATAGTGTTGCCTGTCTGGTCCGCCTGGGAGTGAAGAGAGCAGACACCTAGGGGACCCCCTCCATGCACTGATCACTCTGCAGGGCAAACGGCCCAGGACAGGGCTGGCACACAAATGGCCCACAGAGCTCCCCAGGCCCTGCGCACAGGCAGAAGCCTGGCAGGCTGTGTTCTGGGTGATGTCAAACTCGGGTTATGTCTGTGACCTTGGTGCTGCCTGTCTGCTCTGTCCTGGAGCGAAGATGGAGGATGCTGCGTGGACTTTTTCCAAGTGCCAATCACTGTGCAGGGCAAACGTCCCCTGACAGGGCTGGCACACAGATGGCCCGCAGAGCTGCCCAGGCCCTGGGCACAGGCAGAAGCCTGGCGGGCTGCGTCCCAAGCGATTTTAGACTCAGGATATCTCTATGTACCTGGTGCTACCCATCTGGTCTATCTGGGACCCAAGATGGCGGAGACCCCCTGCCATCTGTCCACCCGTGAGCCAAATTCTATTTTAGTATTTTCAACACCTCTATTACTCTTTACTGATTGTCTACTCTTCTGAATCCTGTTAAGAATTCAGTTGAAGTTGAAGGTGAACAAAGTTAAATTTGAATGTAAGACCCTCCTATATGACTTCTTTTGTGTCTATACTATCTGTCTTATTTCATTTATCTTCTTATAACATCTAAACTAAGCAATACGATGTTTAGATTGGTAAAAATTTGGCATGTAAAAAATGTTTCATCAGTGTTATTGTATCAAGTGTTGTATAATACTATTATTACTGATATTTTAGCTATGTTAAACCAAATTTATCACTTCTCTGGACTTTCTCAATGCCAGTCCTTTTAAAGCATATGCATTCTACTTTATTTTGCCAGCCAATCCCAATCATTGGCCATACACAGACATGCATAGGAGACATAATATGTTTTTTTCATAAAATTATGATCATAGTGTATTGGGTAGCAGCATTCAGGTATCTCATTATTGTGTACCTTTATTGATAGTGAAGCTTCTAAGGTAGGCTGATTATACATGTGACAGTCATCAATTATCAGAGGGGACAATTTCCTTATCCTAGGATGAAAATCATCTCTTTCTTTTATGGTTGCTTCTGCTGCCCCTGGGTTGACCCCTAAGACTTAAGCTATTTACAAAAAATTGGAAGTTTTTCATCTTTAAATTTGACTTAAAGATCTTTAACTTGCTGTCATAAGGTATCTCAGATGCTAATCACAGGTGGCTTCTGGTCTTATTCACATTGAGAAAACACAGTTATCAAGAGATTGAGAAAGGATGCAGCACATGCTTCCTGGTATTTTTAGTGGTGGCTATTTTCAACAACATGTGCCTGATTTCAAGGAATTTCTAGTTAGATTATGTAAAAATGTGTCTCTGTGATATAAATTGAATCTCTTCCTTAGCCTCTTGCCTGTGACAACTTGAAGTAAACACTTTGACTAAATGCTGTGCCCAGAGAGCTGGGTAAACCATGTTATCTCAGCTTTAAAGGAGGAGAGGGAGCCAGAAATTGCATCTACCCAGCAACATCTTCCTCTGCTCCCCAGGGTCTGTACTGCAAACTCCCAGAAAGAAGAGGATTTACATGGAATTCATAGGTGGTTCTGCAAGGGAAATAACAAGGTTATAGAATTCGTCTCACAGTTCAATAAATATCAGAAGCTACAAGAACTGTTGTAGAAGTTTCAAAAGAATGCAATTATGATGTCTGCTTCGCCCCAAGCTTACTACTTGTTTGATCTACCACAAAGGAATTTACATGCTCTGCCACAGGAAATATGAAATCCTCACAGACTACTTCTCTGTCTCACAGTGTGGTAAAGACAATAAATAGTTACTAAAATGGGTCATTGATGAAGGAAAACAGAGATAAGGTGTACTAGAGACAATGTGAAGAATTCAAAATAAATTTTATTTGGTGGAAGGGAAAGATGATATTTAAATAAACCAAATACACATACACAATGCATTTGTCAATCTCTGTTGAGTTTTCGCGGGGCAATATACATTAGTGAAAATATAATCTATTGTAAAAATAGCAACATAGAAACATTTATAGATTAAAATGTGACTGGAAAAATCAAGAAAATGTAGCAGAGATAGGATGACAGACATTTGAACTAAAATAAGAGAAATCAGGAAGGTCATAATAAACTAGATGTATACCCTCAAACTCATATAGGCAGAAATCATATTTTTCACAGATCACAGAATGTCTAAACTAGGAATATACACGTGTACATGTAAGTGTGTTTAAGACATATAGAAATCAAATTGGTCTAGACCAGGATGCTTTCTCCCTACTGATTAGCTTTTGCAGTGCTCAAAGATTGATATAGACTGCTTGAGGGGGGGAGGGTGATGCTATTAATACGATTACCCAGCTTTGAAATCCTTTGTTTATGATAGCAAGATCGGAAATGTGATCCTATAAAAAGGGAACCAATGTCACAACGTTGCTTAACTTGGTGTTGGAGTAAGGATTTCAGAGGCTAACTGGATAACTAATCAGAGATGACATTAGACTTTATTGCTGAGGAGGGGAGTTTTGAGGAAGTTCAAGGGTAAACTTAGGGAGAATTATTATTGCTCCTGTAGTTTGGATGAGTATCTAGACCAGGAGAGATGACAAATAGGGAAAGCATAAGGTAGAGAAGAAAGCAGTAGGGTGCCTTCTTAACTCCTTCATAACTACACAAGAGTAATGGAGCCAACATGGAGGAAATCACATAGCTGAAGATAGAGAAGGGACTGTGCAGGAAGTACGGGCATTGCTTTATGAATTCTGGACTTTGGAGAGGCACTTAGAATATGGCAACCTCATTTCAAAGTAAGAACAAGCCTTAAAGTTAAAAAAAATGCATAAAGGAAACAACTTATTCAGAACAAAAGCAAAGAAAAAAACCATGAAATTGTATTTAAATAAAAGGATTTTAAGAAAGTTGAATCCAATTTAAACTGTGGATCAGAAGGCAATATTTAAAAAAAAAAAAGCCCAGTCTTTTCAATACTTTATACAAATGTGGAATAGCTGGTTTGATGCTTGAGCATGCAGAAAGATGACAGACAAACAGGGAAACAGCTTAAATTTCTGTTGCATCTGTTTTGCCTTCTCATTTTCTCACCAGCAGGGACCTCTTCTTCAAAAGACTAAGGTCTTCAGTATGATGACATAGCCTCTGGCCGTGCTTCCTTGTAATAAACATCTCTATCATTTTATGGATGATACCACTGTCTACCAGTAGAAACATATGAACATACCATTGCATTTGGAGACAATCAGTATGTCTATTGTATATTACTTTGGGTCCTTTATTGATCAAAGAAAATACTTCAAAAGAACTCAAGGTTACTATTACTGCCCTGATCATTCTAGTCTGTGAATATGGAACACATTTATTTTAAGTGTGATTTTTTCTTTTAAACTGAAGAAGTAAAACTCTAAGGAAAAAAAAAAAAAGAATCTTCGTACTTTATTTTAGTCTGAAAGTGATCTGAAGGTAGTTAACCTTGGAAAGAAGGAAGAAATGAAGATAAACTTTCTTCCTGGCCTCCTGATGCCTCTGTGTGAATTGATGGATCCCTCAAGGATGAGCGCGACACTATGACAAGTGCACAGGGAGAAGTTATGCTGAATCTGACATTCACAGTGTGTATTAATTATAAGTATCCATCTCCCTGGTGATCATGTGCTTTTTCTCCCCAGGAAGCAAACCGAACAAGAATTTAACTTTTGATGGAAATGAAGAATGTTTGGAGTTCTTGTTAAGTTTAAATAGCTTTAAGTTAAATCCATCTTCACATTAACTTTAGAGAGTCTCAGATTTCAAACTTCTGTATAAAAAAAACATTGAGGGGTACACATTTTCTTATGGGCTGCCTAGAACTTACAATAAACCCCAAATTCAAACAATATGGTTAGGAGAAATTAAACTTTTGTTTGGTGATTGAAGGGGAGAAATCTTTCTTGGGGTATAACCATGATTTTTTTTTCAGTTAAAATGTAGGAATATTCCTTTGTTTAAGTCTAGGATGCTGATTATATCCATAAATACAAATCTAGTTATAATATCTGAATTAATTACTTTAATGCACACTTTCTGAATTTATAAGTAAGTGGTCATTACTGATGATGTATAGTGAAGCTTCAGGAAGACATGCTTTTGTAATTGCAGTCGAGGGTAAGGTCTACCTCCCCTTAATTCTGAAGTCCTGGCCAGCTCTCCTCTAAGAAAGAAGCATTCACTTTGTTGACTTTGCTGTTTTGAGACAAGATGTAAAAAGAAATGGTGTTGACACTTTGTTCACAAGGAAGTCCTTTGGCAATAAACTGCAAATATATTTATATGTTTTTCTTATGCTATTGGATGGCAACCAGATAGCTTGTGTGGCCAATTAGGGTCAAATTCAAAGTATTTTGTCAGCATGTTCTTTTCCATAAGGTGATCCTTTCTAGCCCTGAGAACTTCTGATGGCTCTTTCCCCCCTATTATTGTGACTAGCTCCCCTACAGGAAGTTTCAGAGTATCTGAAAGACTCACTTTCCTCAATTTGGACATGCATTTCTCTGAAACTTTTCTAATGCCACCTTCCCTCCCATGCCCAGTTTTAATGAAATCAAGTGAACAATCAGAGGCAGAAATGCTAGAGGACAGACCAGAAACATAGCTCTGTGCTTTAACCCAAGCCTTTTTGAAATATTTTCCATTTATCAGGATGAACATAAAAACATGCAAGTAAGTAGGACGTTGTCACTTTGATCACAGAAGTGTCTTCTTTAACAGTGTTTGGAAAGGGCACCCCTTACTTACAGCACTTAATTTTGCTCTCTTTACAATAAGAACTTTATAGTGTAGAGAAACTCAGGAGCCATCTTCTTATAGTCAGATATTTTCCTACTAGGAAATATCACCATTCAATACATCAAAAAAGATCAACTCATGAATATTCATTTGGAATATTTTGAGTACTGTATTGCTACTTAATGCTCTTTTACTGGCTAGATCACCCATATTCCTGATTACTTTCCCCCATTAAATCTTTAATTGCTATTTAAACCAAGCAATTTTTCATAGTAATTCTTGCCTGGTCTAATGTCTGTGTATTGCTTCTTGATATTACATATTATGTATCATTTCCTCTTTCTCTGGAAGTTTATGTGTGATTAATTTTTTACTTTGCTTTTCAAATAGAGGTGTTTAAATACTTTTAAAAATCATTGCCCATATTTGACGAAATAGAGAACATTGAGCTATTTGAAATAGGTTTCAGTATGGAAAGTAATATATCACTCCCAGTTCACATAAAAAGGTGTTTGAATATAGTCATTTAAAAATTTTCATTTCACATGTAGAAGAAAATACTCTGTACTTCAGTATTTATTACATTTGGTACAAAGCATATTGATATAAGATTTTCCTCTCTGGGAGGTTGCAGGACCTAAAAATTTGTTTCTTGGTTTGATATTTATCCATGGCTACTTTTTTCTCTTATGTCTATGGCTCGCTGCTTCCCAGTTATTGAGGACAAAAAGGTCTCTATTAAGTTTCTGCAGAAATACAATGTTATGTTTCATAACTTTTGAGGTAAGAATTTGGTTCACATTTTGGGAATGGTATGAAAATTGAGATATATAGACTGGATTGATACATTCAGTACCCTCTTGGGATGAACATATTTGAAAACTGCTTTGTGTATGTGAAGCTTAAATTCTCCTTCTAAGCTTAGGGTATAATCATATAAAATTTCCAGTCATTAATCTGTGTTATGTAGGAGAAATGGTTAAATGTTTATTGATCAATGTATATTGATCAAGTTATAATATCTGAATTAATATTTAAATGGAGTTTTGTTGCTTGGAAAAATTAGCACTTTTTTCTTTCAGCATGAACAAATTTCATAATCTTTTTATGGCTTTATTTCTTAATCTAATTTCTTAATTTGATCTTCTGTAATTTTATTACAATATATTTTAATCATTTTCTGCTCTGCTAACTCCATCTAGATCCTTTCCACTTTCTTCCACACACAAAAATCCAACTTTATCTTCTCTTTCAACAAACTGGAAAAAAACCCAACAAAGAAACATAAGCAGACAGATATGAATAGCACACCCACAAAAATACAAAACTGGAAACTCACAAATAAGATCAAATGACCAATAAGACCAATAACACAAACACTATCCAAACAAAGGAAAATGACATTAAAGTTTATAAACAGGCAAGCAAGCAAGCAAGCAAGCACACAAGCAAACAAAACCCCATTGATTTGTTCTTGTGTTGGTCAATTACTCCTGGGCATGGACCTGTCATGAATAGTGGTTAATACATAAAGTGAAACTTCATTTGAGGTGATGGATTTTTCCTTTGCCAGCAGGCATTGATTACAGATGGATTCTTAATTAGGGGTGGATGTCCATGCGCACTTCCTCTTCTCAGTGCTATGACACCATGTGACTTGAACCCTAGACCTTGTGCATGTTATGACAGTCTCTGTTAGTTCATACATATTTCAGTTATGCTGTGTATGGAACATACTTTCTTGAAGTTACCCATCACCTCTGGCTCTTATAATATTTCTGGTCCCCCTTTCTCATTGATTCCTAAGCCTTGAGGGGCAGGGGTCTAAAGGCATCCCACTCAGGACTGAAGTACTCCAAAATCTATTATTCTCTATACATGGTCCAGTTGTGGGTCTCTAGGTTTGTTCTTGTCTATTTCAAGAAGATTTTTTTTTTGGTGATTGAGGAGGCACTGATTTATGATTATAGCAGAATGTCATTAGGAGTCATTTTCCTTTACCAGAATAATAATAGTAAGTTTTCTCCTGGGCCCAATACCTATTTAGACTGGCCACTTTGCAGTGCCAGGTATGGGTTTCTTCTTATTGAATAGGTCTTAAATCCAGTCATAAAGTGGTGAGTTACTCCCACAGCTTTCATGCTACTGTATCAGTATATCTTATAGGCAGGACACTGTTATAGACCACACAGTTTGTGGAAGGGGGAGATTGATGATTACCTTTCTTTTCTTGTAAGATACAGAGTACCTTCTAGTATCATGAATGCACCATCTTGACTTCTGGATGTTTGATGGGATATGTAAGTGTTGTCTTCAGCATTAGGGTCTTACTGTCAGGTTATGTAGATCAAGTCATAAAGGTAGCCTGTAATATTTATTAATTTCCCTGGGGTCCCTTTGGCCAATGACTCAGCAAGACATAACCTATTCCTGGCACTGGAAGTTTTACTTAGCAGAGTTAAAATGGCTAGTTGGGGCAGTCCTGTCATATGAATTGGTGACTCCATTTAGGTTTCTTTCATATATGGATATATTTTAGGAAGCTTTTAGAGTAGTAGATTTTCATATGGTTTTTCAAATGGCTTTTAGTATTAGTTATCCATCCCCATATTCCCTCTTACCTGTTCATTTGTATCTAAGCATCTAGAATTATGTTTGATGGATGTCTTTCTTGGTGTTGATACTTGGTCTTGTCTTTGTTGGATGGGTGCTCCATTTGTCAGTTGCTGTTGACTTCTCCTGATCCTACGCAAGTGTAATGGATGTGGATACTCTTGCAGGGAGTGTTTCTGAAGGTTAATGGATAGATTGGTGGTTGACAGAAAGAAATGGGCATGGGCTGTGAGAAAAGTCTGAGAGGGGTTATGGGAAATAGCTAGGAAATCTGGGTCTATATTAAGCGGCAGAGTTTCCAGGGAATGCTGTCCCAGTTAATGGAGGGACCTTTTGATTGATTCATACTGCCATAAGGTGGCTCCTAGGTGGAGGAAATAAATTTCTGAGGATGTGACCTTGGTGCAATATCTTACTCTGAATCTTTCCTGTATTCCCCATTTTCTCCTTTGTGGAAGTATTCCCACAGCTTTGATGCTTCTGCCCAACTACATGGGGACCATTGGGATCATCATTGGCTAATTCCTCTAAAGCCATGAAAAGAAATAAATCCCACCCTTGAATACTTTCTAGCAGGTGTTTTGTCATAAAAAACAAGCTATCTAATATAAAGCAATGTGGATTTCTTGCATATCACCGTGGAATCACTTTCTTCTAGTTGGAGAAAGTTAAGAAATTGTTTGTTTTCACCCAGTGGATATAGGTTATTTAAGGGTAATATTGAAGTTATTTCAATACAAGAGTTTTGGACAAACCTCAGGTCTGGTGTTGGTTCTACAGGTTCCCTGATAAATGATTTAAACTAGTTACTAATTTTTCTCCATTTTCAGTTTTCTCATTTCTTATATATAGATAACAAATACTGGCATATAGAAGCCTTATTTCCTGTAAAGCAGTTGCCTCTCTGCAAAGCTCCATAGAAACCAGTCATGAATCTGAGCCATATGAAAGTCTTTAGGTCCTAAAAACAGATCTTCTCACCATTATACATCCTTTCTTAGAGAGACAGGCATTCCGCAAGTAAGAATGTTGGTATCTAGGCCTCTACCACTACCTTACATGAATCTGTTACGACAAAGCTTGAATCCAGGTGACACCAGGAGAAATGCACTTCTCTCATGCACTATTGACATTATGCTTTTAAAAAAAGTTTCACCTGTGAATCATATATCTAATGATGGTACCATAGCTCCGAGTTAGGCTGGCCCCATTTTCTAGGTCTGCTTATGTCACTATGATAAATGGGGGTGGGGGGTGGGACATAGCAATACACAAGCACATCCACCACCATCTACAGAATATTTGCACACAAAAAGATGCTCCAGAGGATTAGAACAAATTCTCAATTATCCAAAGTCACTTTTGTTAGTGTTTAAATTCATCAGATAATTGTTCAATTATCCATTTTGTTTTGTTTGTGTAGATATCTTGGCTCAAGTCCATTAACCAACTAATGTACAAAAAGATGAGAAAATTAGGAGATTGTGCCTATGTTGATATTTCTGTTTTCAACCCAATGGTTGGTCTGTGTCATTTGTGTTTTCTGTCCTCATTAGGAGATCTCACAGTAATGTCTATTGCACCCAGAAAGCAAATTTAAATACCTTTGAGTTTGCTCTTTTCCTGTTAGGTTGAAGAAGATCATTATATATCTTTTACTTTCTTTTTCCTTATCCTTCCTTTCTTCCTTCCTTCCTTTCCTTTTGAGATTATCATATAATTATAATATTTCTTCTTTTCTTTCTTCATTTCAAAGCCTCCCATATACTCCTCCTTGCTCTCTTTCAAATTGATGGCCTGTTTTCATTCATTGTTATTATGAGCACACACACACACACACACAAACACACACACACACACACACACACACACATATATATATATATTTCTAAATATAACCTGATAAGTTTGTATAATGTTATTTGTATACACATTTTCAGGATTAATGACTTGTTACTGGATAACCATTTGGTGTGCTGTCCTCTGGAAAATGCTATTTCTCCTACTTTTAATATTTCTTAGTTCTTTGTAGTTCTTTGAGTAGGGATGAGGCTTGTGGGCTTTTCTCCGTCTTCTTTGGCATATATAATATGTGTCTTCTTTATTCAGCTCATAGAAAACATTTCAGAAGGAAAGAATTCTTAATTTCTAATGAAAATACTAAGATCTGCCAATGAATTATATCACAGACATTGTTCTCAGCTGTACAATTGATGGTCTGCTGTCACTAAGATCACTATTGTTTAATTCCTGAGGTCTACACCATCTTAGGCTAATGGTGTCCATGTTTTTGGCTGCCAACTGGTACTTGACCTCTAGTGAGCTTCCATTTTAGGCAACCTACAAAATGGTGACATTTAAGTATTCATTTTCCTCTGTATCATCTCTGATTATGCTGTAGCTTGGATAGAGTTGTCTGCTCTGTCACACAAAGATTCTTGTCTTACATGGAACCCTACAAAATCATAATAATTGGAGTCAGATTTTGCAATTTGTAATTTTAAATTGACTCACCGTGAACCAGTTGTCTAATTACTTTAATTACGATGCTCCTTTCATGTACAATATAAGATTTATATCACAGTCTATGAGGGTACAATAGGCTAAAGTATAAAATGGAGAAAGCACAGTAATCCTTGATGTCAATTGGGCATGTGGTTTTATCTTTGGTAACTGTTATTATTTAGGCATACACGAGACACATTTGATAGTTTAAATCAGTTAATATTTGCTCTATGTTTCACTGTACTTAAGGATTGTATGAAGCTGAGCAGGAAGGGATGGTCAGTCCTTGTGAATTACTTAGGAGACAGTAGCTGTTTCATCCCTTAATGTGTATTGTGCGCTCACCTTTATCCTATTATGTTGTCACAGACAAATTTTCTGACCACAAACATGCAAAGGAAACCCAGGACTTCGGTGTAGGCTGTTGGAGGAACCCCAGTGTCAAGGAAATTTCATGAGCACTCTGGGTGGTATGCAAGGTGATCACTCATTTCAATTCCTGTCATTAAAATCAAATTGGCCAAATTAACTTGATTTAAACAATGGAGGAACATGGCTTTGCCATTACTGCTGAAGAGCTTTAAGAATCAATGTAAGGCTGAGAGCAGAAAAAAAAAATCCATCATTATAAATCTAAATATTTAGAAGGCAATTTGACAACATAACCATTTAGCAAAACAACAACAGAAGGTATCCTCCTAGGGCATATGACCTTCATAGATACAGATTTTTCACTAGGTTTACAGATTCAGGCATGAATGTCCCACTGTGTAGTAGAATTCACATCCAATCAGAATGTATCTGGTTACTCCCCTAACAGTAATACCACTATTTCACCCATGGGCACATGATGCCTGACAGATTGCTATTGTAGCAAACAGGGTTCAGCTCCAGTTAAGACCACTATTTTTTTCCCAGACAGCCTACATAGAACCCTCTGGCATTATGAACACTAGCCAGCTGTAGATTTTTTTTTTTTTTTGCTCAGTTCCTGATTAATTTTTTTGTCCTGCAACCAAAGTGCAAATGAGTTTTGTATATTAAAATTCTAAATTACAAGCTCGGCAGAGACTTGATGGGCCAGAGTGAGGGATACATATGGGGGTCTCCACCCTCTCAGAAGACAAGGTTTGGGGGAAGGATGGTTGAAAGGGGCGATTGTGAGGAGGGGCAGTGAGTGGGATGCAAAAAGATACTGCCTGGAATTTAACTGCAACACTGCTTATGTTTCAGGATAATTTTCACTAATGTTGATACTTTACAATCCAACTTGAATAGGTTCCAGATTGAATCTTATCAATTGAAATTGGTTTTAGATTATATCGATGTACTAATCTTAAACACCTAGGTATTCTTACTTTTTTTCTTGTAAAATAGGAAACTATATATTTCAAGAAATGACTACAGTTAAATATTTTCAATGGTTGTGGTAGTAAAAACTGTTCCACAATTCAAATAATTGGTTTTTTTCTTGTTCAATATGACTAATTTTCTTTATCAGAAATAAATTAAAGGTAATATTAAGATAATAAATTAAAGGTAATATTAAGATCTCAAGTTCTATTTTAACTCTATTTCTGCTACTAAAATAGAGTTAAAATAGAATGATTACACTTACTGTGTTTGTGTTTGTGTGTGTGTGTGTGTGTGTGTGTGTGTTTTAGAAACTGCAGAAATGGGAAGAGCATCAGCACATATAATTGTAAGGATTTTGAAGACTTTTTCTATTTCTGGGAAAGAGTGGTTCATAAAGTTCAAGTTCTGCAAGTGTAAGAATCTGTGTTTCTGTGTTTGGTGAAGACAAGCCAGTCATTTATCAAAAAAATAATAAAAAAAATTTTAAAAAAAGTAAAAAGAATAAATAAACATAAAAATTTCCAAAAATGTAAATTACCATCTTTCTTTTTTTTCTTTTCTATTTTTATTTGATGTATTCTTTATTTACATTTCAAGTGATTTTTCCCTTTCCTGGATCCTCCCTCCCAGAAAGTCCCATAAGCCCTCTTCCCTCCCCCTGTTCTCCAGTGACCCTTTCCCACTTCCCTGTCCTGGTATTCCTCTACACTGCTGCACTGAGCCTTTCCAGGACCAGGGGCCTCTCCTTCTTTCTTCTTGGGCATCATTTGATATGTGAATTGTGTCTTGGGTATTCCAAGCTTCTAGGTTAATATCCGTTTATTAGTGAGTGCATACCATGAGTATTCTTTTGAGACTTGGTTACCTCACTTAGAATGACCATCTTTCTGAAGTTATGATTTTAAGAGTTTTCTAGAGGGGCATTAGAATTAGTTATATATGATTATATTATCTGCAAGTAGTCACAACTTTATTTCTGCATGATACCTGTAATCTCTTTTGGTTTAATTTTTCTGGATAATTGTTAAAGAGAAGCATGAGAGTCCATCCTTAATGATGATCTTTACTTTCTCAAAATTAAGTGATTTTTCTGTAGATATTCTTTATCAGGTTGTTGCTATTCTTATTGCATTCTTATTTGGTTGAGTGGTGTTTATTTTTTTTTAATTATGAAAGAACCTTAGATATTGTCAAACCTTTTATAGCATTAATTGATACATCTGTACACTAACATCATATTCTATCTTAAATGTGTTCAGTATGGCAAAGTAATCTTGTGTTCTGGGGATAAGCCTCCCTTGATAATTCTTATACAAGACTTTTCATTTATTAGCATATGTTTGTCGATAATATCTTGATGAAAATTGGGTATCTATACTACAATGAATATTGGTTTGTAGTCTGCCATTCTAATTTTCCAAATTTTATGAACTATTTCTGGAATTTTTTATAAAAAATCTGATAATATTTATAAGGAAAATAAGTACTTATTTTTTTCTCATGGGAATATTTTTCAAATTAACACTAATTCAATATCATGAGATAGGTCTCCTGAGAATTTTTTTTTTTTTTTTTGAGACAGGGTTTCTCTGTGTAGCCCTGGCTGTCCTGGACTCACTCTGTAGACCAGGCTGGCCTCGAACTCAGAAATCCACCTGCCTCTGCCTCCCAAGTGCTGGGATTACAGGCGTGCGCCACCGCTGCCCGGCGAGAATTTTTATTTCTAAGTCTCTTTTGCTAGTTTGTTTCTTTCTAAAAAATATTCATTGTACCTAGGCTATTTGTTCATATAAAATTGTACAGTATGACTTTATGATTCTTTTGTGAATGTCAAATCCTTTTCATGAGACAATAGCAGTACTCTATTCTCCATTCTTAATCTAATAACATGAGACTTGTGTCTTAGACAGATTTAGTGGCCTATCTAGGTAGTTTTACGATTGCATTAGTAATTGTTTTCCAATGGATCCTTTCCTTCATAGGAAGTACAGAGGTAGAATTGAATATTTCTTACTTCTGTTGTGAGAGTCTAGCATATTCACACAGATCTAGATAAAGGTAAATTATGAATTATAATTAGCCAACTTGTTCACTAAACAAACTTGTTTTTACAAGTTGTATTTCAGATGCATTCTTTAGAAATGAGAATAAAATCTCTAAAATCATAATTACAAAGATTAACAAGTTCTATATTATTCTTGTCAGCAAGTTTTATGTAACCAATGTATATTCTACCTAGACTTCACTTAATGCTAAGGGCTTCCAGTATGTGCTCTCACAGAAGGTCTTTAAAACATTCTCTTGCTAATTTGTAACTTCTCCACAGGTATGCTTTTCTCTATGGAGAAAAGGAAGCATTGTATTGAAGATAAATATTATCTTATAGATATGAAAACATCATAGGTTGGCAACGATCAAGGATATTTTTCTTCATGCTGCTTAAGAGCAAGTGTTAGAGATTTGGAGCTGGTAATTTTGTGAAAGAGAGAGAGAATTCAGCATAGTGCATTTAAACTAATTCTTTGCCTTCCAGGATGGTCTCTATTACAAAGCCAATTTTCTTTGAGGAATGAGAATCACACTTATTTATGAGTATGAGAATAAATACTTGGAATGTAGCTAGGGAGTGAACTGGCTTTGAAAAGTGACAATTGTAGGTTATCCTCCAAGACCTTTGACTTTCTAGCCCCTGCTAGTTGGCTCTGTTTTCTGTATCAAACCTGAATTTCTCTGCTTTGCATGCTTAAAGGCCGATCAGACAACTATTGTTTACCTTCAAGATGTGTCTATTGCAC
The DNA here is from genome assembly GCF_947179515.1 of Apodemus sylvaticus. Classification (NCBI taxonomy): domain Eukaryota; kingdom Metazoa; phylum Chordata; class Mammalia; order Rodentia; family Muridae; genus Apodemus; species Apodemus sylvaticus. The sequence continues at coordinate 75,874,302 of NC_067484.1, forward strand.
ACTTAGGGGCATTATGGCATGCTGGTCAGTATATACACACAAGCCACATTATATAGACTAAGCAGGTTGTCTTTATATGCTTAGTAATATGTATGTAACAACAATTAAAAGAAAAGGAGTTTGTGTATTTGAGGGAGAGCAACTGAGGTTATAGGGGAAAAGTTTGAGAGAGAGAAAAAAGGAGGAGAAATGATATCATCACACAATAATTTCCAAAAAAAAATCATTAAAAAATAAATGTTACCAAAAAAGTCTTCAGAAAAGAAGAAAAATATATAAGCTGTCTTCTCAAAAGTGAGCACGTCAAAATAAAGACAGCAGAATACATCTTCTAAAGTGGTTTTTGACAAAAGTTCCTGCTGCCTCCCAAAGTGTCCTTCTGCTTCCTGGAATGGGAATGCGATTTGAAGCCTGAGTAGTCATCATTCATCTTAACTCCATTTTGTGCCACTTCTGTTCCTCAGAAGCCAAATGGAAGATTAATCACAGAATTAGCATTTTCAAATTGCCAAAATCTCTTCTGCAGATGTGCTGCTGTGTCACTGAAGTCTGTTGCTTTACCCTGCATTTATTGTTAATAATTAATGTATATTTCTGGGTAAAATTATGTGCTGCCACCATCTGGTTAATTTAATAGAAATAGTCAAATCTAAGGCACTTTATTAAATATGTTGAAAATAATTATTCTCATTATGGTAATGTACCAAGCATCATGCTTTTTTTTACAATCAAAAATGTGAGAAAACAGAGCAAAGTATATTGTCTTAGATACTGTTACTGCATGCTCATTTATTGAGAAATTCTTTTTTTCTAGTTGTGCCGCCAGAGTGGGAAGAGAACATAAAGGTCATGCCTTAAGAAGTAGACCACAATAGCTTATTGAATTCTCAGGTAAAGAGTTTAGATAATAAAAGTAAATTGTGTTAGAAAGGTAAAGAGAAATTATTTTCTACTTCCTCAGATTAGTTTTCATATTGAACAGCAAATGAATATTCTAGAGTGCAGAAAGAACATAATTATTGGGCATTTTTCTTCTTGGAACTGTCTCCAGAAAATAAATGGAGTTTGGGAAATGCTCTGAACTGGGAAAATGCTTATATAATGAAGAAAGCAGCATTCTGCCACGGTGTGGTACATCTTCCTTGATAACGTTTTTCCTGAAGGTTGAAGTCTTCATTTCCATGAGAGTTTTGTTTTTAATATTTTTAGGTTATATTTATTCCTTTTCTTACTGTTTGTATGCCCTGACCTCACCATGTGTGTGTGTTTATGTGTGTGTGCGTGCGTGCGTGCGTGCTTGTGTGTGTGTGTGTGTGTGTGTGTGTGTGTGTACTCTTGTTTCAAGGCCTATGCATGGAAGTCGGAACAGTTTGTGGACGTTCATTTTCTCCTCCTACAAAGTAGGACCAAGGAATCCAATGATTCATTAGCTGGTGCAGCTGTTGCCTTTACCTGCTGCAATGCCTCCCCAGGCTGATCTCAAGTATTATCAGATGCTGGCTTGATTGTCTAACAGAATGCCCAGTTCAGTCTTTCTACCACGATGTTTCAGGACATGGTTAGGCTCTCTATACCCTGTAGATGTGGTCTTTTATCTTGAAAGTTTCTTTCATATTATTTTCTTTGTGATTTAAATATGTTCACCCCTTGGCCTTGTTGTCTGCCTACTGCAGCAGCCAAGGTCAGAGCCTTGGCTTGTGTGCTTTCTTATTTCCCCTTCCACTTCCCTGTTCTGTTTTTCCCAGGTTTGTGTCTTGCCGTATTCGTTCCCAACTGATCTGTCCTGTTTGTTCTTGGAAATTGGATTATGCTGAGATCCCATTTGAATCCTAACATACTTTGAAAGACTTCTATAAGAATGATTAAAATTTACACTAAATATAGGGTTTTACATATGTGAGAGAAGCGAATTTAAGGCAAAAATCCCTGGAACAGGGTTAGTCTGGTTTCATTTATAAACTTAATTTTCATTACAGTATCACATTTCATCGTGGAGGACATTTTCCACGTGGTCTGGGTATGACCTTAAGCTTTGCAACAATGCCTTGATAATGGATCGAATGTTGACCCATTTTTATAACTGGAATATATAAGCAGAGAGAGATTGACTCACTTGACCCCAGTCATAGAACCCATAATGTCAATAGACATTTCAGTAGTGTGATGCTGAGATTTGGTTTCCCCTTGGAAGCATCTTGACAATTCTGAAAAATTATCTATGATCAGAATTTTTTTTCTCCTGTGTGAAAAAGTCTGAGATGAAGGTCAGGAATCAATTCAACTATCACCAGTATTGTGAACACAGACCCAGAGGTGGCAAGCCATTTGTTTATTTGTTTATTTTCTTTGCATACATGTGTGCACATGCACAGCTTCCATGTCATGTGTATGGAGGTTACGGAAAGCTAACAGGAGTTCATTCTCTCTGTCCACCCTGTGGATTCTGGGGTTCTCACTCAGATGTAACTTGTCAGCAAGAGCTTTTACCTGTGAGCCATCCCATCAGCCCCGAAGCTTTGCTCTTAAGGAACTGATTGGGTTTCTGCTAACACCAGAGATGTTTTCAGAGTACAAGGTACATGTCACTTCTTACCATAGCCCTGTCAAGATCAGTTGTTAACGTTCACACATTAGGGCTCTATGCAGCAAAATTAAACTGCCTTTGGTTTTCCAACTAAAAACAAGAAATCCTCCATAGGTACAAAAATGCATTAACATACAAGTATAGAAATTCCTAAAGAATATCTAGTGCATATAAACTGGCAAGTGTTAATTATATATTTATTATGTGATGGGAAATACATGCTAACAGAATGTTTATAAAAGAAAACAATGTCACAGAGGTAGAGTACAAGGCAATCAATGTACCACGTAAGCTACCACCTACACAGAGGTACAGTTCTGTGAATAAGTATCCAGAATGCTGACAGTTTTGGAGGAGAATAGATCAAAATACTGGCATCATGCAAAGCTCAGCCGCAGGAATGGCAATGAGCAATGAGAGATGGAAGGAGAAGCTCCCAAATCAGAAGCCATAACAGTGTAGAAGGAAAAACAAATGCTCTCCTTATTTTTGTTTTAGAAAGATAGTTGAAGACTCAGCCATTGTCCAGCCCAATTACCATGTCCACAAAGACCAGAACTTAGCTTAACACAAGAAAAGCACAAATGTCCAGAGGGCCATGGTCACCACAAAATGTTGAACATTTCACTTAATTGGGGGAAGAATTTCCTAACTGACAGTGATTATCTTAAGGCAAATGCAATTTGGACAGTGTGTCAGCTTTATGAAAGGGTAATTCCCTCTTCCAAAAAACTGTTAATATGTAGAGACAAACTTTTAGTCTCAATGATTCTTTGTGTTTAATATTGGTTGTTGTTTTGGGGGCAATGGGGGTCTTACTGTTTTACTAGTCCTGGTATCTTGACTAAGAACTGGAGAATTAATTCCTCAGTCTGCAATATTTATATAGAATAGCTATGTTCTTTTAAGGCTTAATATTCATATAATACCATCATCATTCATTATTTCATTTATCCAAGCATGAAACAAAATGGGTGAGTTCAGTCAATGCATATGTGGACACACAGAGAAATCTATGTCCCAGCATTGGAGCAGTCTGATGTAAGTTTGCTGAAATGAAGAGTAATTGGGGGAAAGAGAATGACCTGTCTATATGGAAGGATGAGAAATAAGAGTGGTGTCCCATTGGCCAAGAGAAGGAAAGATCTTTAGAAAGAGGAAGTGATTACATATTATTATGGTTAACTTGAATTTTTGACCTGTCTGAATTTGGAATCAAATAAATGATAGGCCAATGAGCACACCCTATGAAGAACTTCCTTGCTCATGTCTACTGAGGATTGAGGACTCCTCCACTGTGGGTGCTGCCACTCTAGGGATGGAAATAGGATGTGTATGAGAGGAGAAGCAAACTGAGCAGCAGCAGGCATTCCCCTCTCTACATTCGCTGATTATAGATATGATGGGACCAAATGTTTCAAGCTAGTTCTGCCTTGACTTGTCTGCCCCAATGCATCATGAACTGGAACTGGTGAGTTAGAAGAAACCCTGTTTCTCTTAAGTTGCTTTACTCAGAATAGTTTATCACAATGTTAAGCAAAGAAACTACGAAGGGTATATCAAATTATGCTAATGGAAGGCACCAGAAGAGAACTTAAAATTTAATCATTGGCAGTAACCATGAGGAGGATATCACTGATTTTTATTGCTGAAAAGCAGTTATTCTGAATATTCCAAAGTCAAAAATCTCACTTGAAAACATGTTACTTTCCACCTAGGTGAATGAGACATATAAGCCTTCATTTTACTTCTGAATCTTTTCTTGCTTTGATTATTTATTTGTTTAGTTGTTTTCTTAGCATAATAAGATTCATGAATTAATTTTGTTAGGTGTGAACAACGTTTCAAAGGCACAATACTAAATCCATGGATAACTCATATTCAAAGAGCCAACTGAATTGTTTGTTTGCTCTCCACTATCCTAGCAGACAAAACCTAGAGACTGGGATCCAATTTAAATGTTTGAAGTGACTCAGATTGCTAACACTTAAATGAGATGGGTGGAATGATCCAGAAGACTGACCTTGTAGAGTTCTCCAGGAATCTGATACCTGCACAAAGATATTCTGTAAGCTGATGACTAACTAGGATGAATGGGGCTGCTAAGGGCGGCCAAACAAACTATAATTGTCATGCTCCTGAACAGCAGGGAGGGCATTGTCTGCTGTAGTGCTGCTATAGGAATGCATCAGCAAATGGAGGGAAGTCTGGGTCATTCTAAATATTTGCTTCCAGAGTTCAGGAAACTATGTGAAATCCACCCTATCTTAAACTGGTTCATCTAAACAAGCAAACTTCTGCCCTGCCTTTGCTTTCACATTCATCTCACTTCCTGTTCTCCACCTCAAGGTGACTCTCTGCTCCACATCTCTACTGTTCATTAGGGCAAGGTTTCTCTTGTTCCAGAATCTTCATGTCAGGAGGAGGCACTTAACTCTTCTTGACCTTAGCTTCAGCATTGTGAAGTGGAAGTTAGAATTAGCTCAGCCGTATGATCTTTTTGAGTGCTTGAGACCAAAGCTTGCAAATAAAAAAATTGCATGGCTGTCTGTTAATAAACACGAAGTCTGAGATCCTTTCCCTCATCAGGGCAGAGTGAACACCACAATGACCCCCAGGCACCATGCTAACGGAGGCAAGGTTACACAGTATCTCATAATCCTGTGATGCTGTGGGTAATGACCCATTCCAGAGAGGCTTTCTGTATCATTGTTTTCACTGGGAAAGTTAGAGCAAAGTGAAACCAAAGTTCTGCAATTATGAAATCTGCCCACTTTGCTCTTTCTGCTCTTCAGAACAAATTCTGTGTTAATAGAGAAAAGTTAGTTAGTGTAACAGACCCCTAATTTGTTACCATTATAGCTGTTTTTTTAAAGTCCTGTTAACAATTGTGAAGGAATTTAATGCTCAGGAAAATGACAATCACAGCCCAGTCTGATCCAGCCCTTTTGCACCCTGCAGGGATAAGAACCTTTTAAAGTGCTTCCAATGTACCTCATTTTCACTTAAGGGGTATCTTTTATGTCTTTACAGACTTGCTTACCTGAGATTAAATGCTCTGTATCTCACCTCATAGTCATTTATTCACTTCCTCATTCAGTTGTCACTGAACTGGGTTAAGCTAGGAACAAGTCAGACCTGCATGCTATCCTCTTAGTGAGGTGCATTTACTTTCTTCCTTCCTTTCCCTCCCTTTTTCTTTCTTTCCTTCTTTCTTTCTTTCTTTCTTTCTTTCTTTCTTTCTTTCTTTCTTTCTTTCTTTCTTTCTTTCTTTCTTTCTTTCCATTCTTCTGTTTTTCTCTTTCTCTCTCTCTTCTTAGGTTCTTGGGACAGGAGATAAGTACTTACAAATGCTATGTGAGTACTCTATGGAACCTACTATGGAAATACATACCCCCGCCTAAACATGCACATACAAGCAAACCAAAGTATGCCCCACATTATGGCAGATTAGTCAAGGTGAGATTGGAATAGGGAAATGCTGGAGGAAGTGAGGCTTCATTTGAAACCTAAGTATGAACTGAATTAGCCAAACGGAACTTGGGCCTATTTATGACTTGAATGCCTTAGTGACTTGACACAGCATGGATTCATGGATGAAAGCAATATGTGTTGGACGAAGAAAGCATGGTGATGTTAAAGAATCCAGTAGTGCTCAATATTACCAAAGCAGAATGCTGTGTATGAAGGGGAAACTCAAGACGTCAGTAGGGAAAACTGTGCAACACAAAAAGCAGTTTTGCTTTTAATCCTAAGGTCAAAAGTAAAAAGAAAGCTATTATAAAAAGAAAGCTACAATCATGTGGTTATCAGCGAAAGAACTCATCCTTTCTAGTTAATAGTGAACCAAGAGCCCAGAAAGTGAGATGAGAGCATGGACTACTGTCATTGGTGGGATGGGGAGGAGGGGAGGAAAGAGAGGGGGGGTTGGTCTAGGTCAGTGATTCAAAGCATGAACTTAACATTTATGGTTAGTTAATGGTTAGATATGAGAAGTGAAGGAGAGAGGGCTTGAGGATGCCTCCATGGCTCTAGTTTGAGCACCTTACTAAGATGGAGAGCTCAGAAGACAGTGGATCAGAGACTTGAGAGGATGGGCGGTATGGATTCTGTTTTGGATCTTTAAATTGAGGAGACTGTCCTGGCTAGTCTTATGTCAACTTGACAGCCAAACTGGAGTTACCTGAAAGGAAGAAACAACAACTGAGAAAACACTTCCATAAGATCCATCTGCAAGGCACTTTTTATGATGGGTAGGGGAGGGCCCAGCACACTGTTATTGGGACCATCCCTGGGCTGCTGGTCCTGGATTCTATCAGAAAACAGGCTGAGCAAACAAGTAAGTAGCTTTCCTACAAGCCCTCTGCATCTTCAGGATCCCACCCTGTTTGAATTCCTGTCCCTACTTTCTTCAGTGATGATCAGTGATGTGGACATTTAATCCAAATAAACCCTTTCTTCCCCAACTTGCTTTTTAATCATGCTGTTTCATCACAGCAATAGAAACCTTAACTAAGACCATGAAGGACTTACAGACAGACATGCCAACATGCAAGTATCATTAGGTCTGAAATGAAGGAACTAATCATGGATAAGGTGTGGCAATCATCGGATGTCCCCATCCCTGGCAGCATCATGCTCCTCTTCCAGGAAGTTTAGATTACTTTGATTTATCCAAAGTATCTAAGTGTACTTTGCACTGCTCTCCTCTAGAGAGGATTCTTTAGGAGAGACTGCATTATCTATTATTCCATTGTCACCTCTTTACGGTATAACACAGAGAACTCTATAATAGGACCTTACTCAGTGCTGCTTACCAAATGAGGTTGTTTTCTAGGATCATCCTTCACCAACTTTCATGGTCAAGGCCATGTTCACCAAGCTCTGTGTCTTAGAGAGAAAGTCTCTTTTCTTTCTTGCCTTAAATGCTATTTTCTTCTTTTATTCCTGCCATGCATGGTCTGGAGGGAGACAGAATAGAATGCAAAGAATTATGACCTGGAGGTGGGGAGAGTTTGAAGTGGTTTGTTATTTTGTTCAGAGGTGGGCAATCATGGACCAGCAATTTCTCAGATGCCTGTCTACTAAAGCAGTGTTCTCAGAATGTGGAGATGTCTCAGTGTTTAAAGTGCTTGCTGTGCAAAAACTGGGACCACACTGAAGGTACTTAGTACATTTTGATTACATTTTGGATGGGCATAGTGCTTCATGGTATTTCAAGCTTTGGAGAACAAGAGACGGTATTGTTAGAGCAAGCTGATTAGGTAGGTGTGCCATATTGACCAGGAGTGAGTTTGATTGGGAGACTCTATCTTAATGGATTAGGTAGAGAGGATGATTCCCAACATCAATTTCAGTCCTTCATATGCTCCTAAACACTTGTGCACATACAACCACAAAAATATGTGGCCCCACATATGAAAATATTATATGCATATAAACATAACTCAAAATGGAAACAAAAGTTCTCCAGATCCCTTATAGATTCCAATAAGACTTTGTGTTTCTTCATCTAAGTTATATTTTTGTTCTCCTGTTAATGAACCTTACACGATGCTACAATCCTAAATATGTGGCTATTTTATTATGAGTTTTCTTTGCTCAGATTGAAAAACTTGTGAAGAGTTGCAATTTTTGGGTTCTCATCCTAGTTGCCCATTTATTGCAATAATGAATTCAAATAAGATGCTCACTAAATGCTCACAGGATGCAATCAGATAGAAACAAAAGTCTCATCCACATACATGTGTTCACTCTACGGTTTGGAATACTTTTGCTTTACACATCCCCAATTCAGCAAAGTATTGTGTGGAAGCCACTCTGTCTTCCTGTTTGTTCGGACTTGTTCAATCTTAGATCCTAATTTCTCTTATGTTTTATCTATATGAGAGATTCACTGAGATAATTTTAGGTAGAGAAGAAGTTTTTATCCAGCAGTAGTCTCACATCTCAAAAAAATACTATAAAGCAAATATGTATAGGTCTCATTGTAATAGTGATAGAAACTTGACCCTCTTTGTGCTCCCCTTTCTGGATGTTCGGGTAAATCTCTGGTTTTTGGAAGTAAACAAGTTCCAGATCTATAATTCTTACTGCCTTATTTCATATACTGAGCTTATGTTAGAAGCTAGAACTTTTAGAAACAAAGAAAATGTAGCCACTACCACTTTAGTAAGAATAACCCATGTCTCATGGGCTAGTCAGGAGGAGGATGTTTTGGAAAAGATCAGAGTGTCTTTCTGTCTGCGGAGAAGATGAGGCAGGTGGTCCACATACTCTTCCGGGTTTCACATTCTCTGATTCTAAGTGTTAATGATATGGCCATGTGCAGTGAGTGTTTTGAGCTCAGGAGCAACGTACTATATAAATTCAAGGACCATTACGTGCATAATCACAGCTGCAAAGCAGGGACAAATTCCCTATTTGCATGATGTCCTCCAGAAACCTCAGGGGAAATACTATTTCAGATCAGACGGCCATTACCTTTTCCTTCCTTGGGAAGGAAGGGAAGAAAGAAAAGAAAAGAAAAGAAAAGAAAAGAAAAGAAAAGAAAAGAAAAGAAAAGAAAAGAAAAGAAAGAAACTAAGCAAATACAGGAAGAAAAAGGAAAACTCTTCTATGCATCATAAGCTCTGCTCCTCAACACATTGCTGCCGGTAAATCATTCATTTGTCATTTAGGAAAATATCGCAAATAATATTCTCCCCTGATTCAAATAAAATTTCCAGTGCCAAGCTGTGCAGGTTGCCAGAAGTGTGTCTAGGTTAATTGCACACCTGCATTTTATTTCAAGTAAATTGCCACCCACCCCCCTCTCTGTGCCCCTCGCAAAGCAGGAGCCCACCTGTCTGGAGGCTCTTTGAGCAATGAAAGGCTGCAAGGAAAAATTAGTCATCCTTTTTTCTTCCCCGTGACTCCTTTGACCTTGAGACTTCTAATGGCATCTCAGACAAAATGAACATAATGTAATGGACAGCGGGGAAGAGGGAACGGCTGGGTACATCTGTCGCATTACTGGGCTGTCTGAACAGTCAATGAAGCGGGGCCAAACCATAAGAGGCCTGTTCAGTTTAGCTCCAGGGTCCGCAGACAAGGAGCACAATCATTTATCTTTATTTACTGAACTCTGCTTTCTGTTTAAGAAAAAAAAAATTGACAGGTTGACAAAACCCCACGTTGGCGCTGCCCGCTGCCCAGAGATAAATGCTATTTGTGCTCTGGAGAGTCAAGGACAGCTTGCGATGCCCTTTAGCTGGTTTCAGTAGGTGCCTATTAGATAAAAACAAAAACACGTAGGCCCTTGCATCCCTTCTCTTCTCTACACCAGTTCCCATAACCTTCATTGCAAGTATTCTTAGACATGTAACCACAAGGAAGACTCATGTAGAGTGGATCCAGTCAAGACTCCCTGAAGCAAAGCTAATTTGGAAGAGACTTTAGAGACTGAGAGATGTTTCTTCTCCCACAGGTTTCTTCATGATTGTGTGGTATGAGATCATCCTATAGCATCTTTGATGATACACACTTATTCTTACACAGCTGGGCAGGAGACAGTAATTCGGGTCCAACTGCCCAGGGCACTCTATTAGATCATGTGAATTAGGCATTTGGACATTGGGAGATAAAGTCCTGTCCACCTCTAGCTCCTTAGCCTGTGTTAGTTATTCTTCTGTTTAGTGGAAGAGCTACATACAGATTTTCACACTTTCCTAGAAATAGCCACCACCATTGTGGGATTCCAGTGGCAAGGTGTGTAGGAACTCTGAACTGGGAGCAGGGAAGACACAAAACACCTGTTTGTGTTGTGATTCTTCTCTCTTTTATTATTGTTTACATTTTTATATTGTTTTACTTTTTTGAGTGTTTTATTATACATCTGTGGTACTAGCTACAATTTTGTGACAACCAAGGAGCACCAGCTGTACGCAGCTGCACAGATGGGATCACAGTGAAGCAGATGTGAGATGGGCTGAGCTTTAGGGATGCACTGGACCACCAATGTCACCTTCAGCTGAGTACCCTGGACTGAAGGTACCTTGCTGTGCAAAGATTCTGGGAAACAACAACCTCCCCTCTTTTCTGAAAACAGGTGTCATGTTGCTCATGTAGTACCAGAACTTCCTAGCCAAGGAGGAACCTTGAACTTCCTGCCAATGTCATCTGTGGTACGATTACAGACATGAGCTATTACAACCACTTAATGCAATTGCAAGGAACAAACTCAAGGCCTGAGGGATGCTAGACAAGCAGTGTAAGGAAGCCAGCCACATCCTCAACATGGGGCTACTTCTTCATTTTCTCTAATTTTTGAATAATGTTGCATACAGCCTTGCTGGAAAGGTACTCTTCTTTTATGTCAAGATAATTCTCACACTCTAAATAATTATCAGGAAGTCATTTTGGAGGTGATCTATGTTCATGAAATTTGCATAATAGCTACCAAGACACTACAGGCAAGGGTCCAGGTTCAGTGACAGAGTCAGGAGAACTTAGGCCTGGGTTTTCTACGTTTGGATATATGATAAAGTCAAGTAGCAAGGCCTCTATTTGCCTTCATTAATCTACCAATATTGAGTAGTTAAAAGGCAGTTAAATGCCTTTTAAAAATAGTTAACTGACAGTTAAAAGGCAGAACATCAACTTCCATCCTTTGGACTGATTTCACAAGTGTTTACTTGAACTCTTAAAAACAAAAACAAAAGCAAACAGACAAAGGAATAAATAACACTGTGAGGCACAAGTGAATGCTACTGAAACCTTCACATTGGAAGGTTGAGTTGAGGCATTCTGGAGTCAGGATAAGTACTGAAAATCTTGTAGCTGAGGTATCCACAGGAGGTCTACAGTGAATAAGGGCAGGAGCTGTGTCAGCAGAAACCCTTAAAAGAAGCTGAGAAATATCCTACTGGCAGCCATGATCTCATTAGCTGGGTGTTAATGAACCAAACACCTGCATAATGGCAGAAGAGACTACCTTCTGAGCATAAGTAGAAGAAGGTCAAAGGACAGCAGCTGGAGATGAATTAGACTAAGTTTTACTGGGATTGATCTAGAATCCTAAGCAGTGGTTCTTCATGTAGAATGTGACAGTTCTAGTGACTTCTCCCACACCTAGCATACATAGCTTCCTTCTACATCGTCTTCATCTTCATCCTTATGGGTTTCGTTGCCCCTCATTGTTCATGACCTTTGTCATCATCACATACTCAACCTGTCTGTTAGAGAAGCACTCAGGTATGAGACACTCACGTTTGTATTACTCGGTAGAGTGGCACCATGGTCCAAAGGACATCTAGAATAAGATTGAGGAGATGAACAAGGATTAGAAATGGAAATACTTCTAAGATCTGGATAATAGAGATGTGAATAAATGATATTGATTACACATGGGTCTGAAACTAGAAGCAGAGCGCATTCATCACTTAAAGGATGGCTATTGTGCCTTAAGAAAAGTCAGTCAGAGTTTAAACCAAGGCTGTGCAAAAGACACAGAAAGAGGAGTTAGAAAGACACACAGAAAAGTGAACATCTGCCTTTCTAGAAAAGCAGCCAATCAAAGTCAAAGGCACAGAAATGTGCTCTAATTATTCAACTCGCTATTTCCATTATCCTTTGAAGTCCTGTTCTAAGACTACAATGGCCCTGCTTGCTCTCTAGATTTCTAATATTTACTTCGAGAATCAAATAATATTCAACAAACACTTTAGAAACGGTAATATGTAATAGATATACAATTATCCAAACACATCTTAAAATAGCTTCAAAAAGTTGGTTTATGTGTCTATGATAATTCTTATAAGTCATGATTTACACGATGATACATCTGAGTATGGACACAAAGATTGGGAGATAGAGGTTGGATATATTCAGCAGCAGTACCTCATAGCTGAGTTCCCCAGAAGGTCCCAACATGACCCGTGTGTGCATTCCTTGTTACAGCAAACATAGGTACAGATCAGGAAAGAGGAGCTAAGGCTCATATTTCAGGAAAGATGCTATAAGAAGTTCAGAAACTTTAGTCCAATTCTAGAATTCTCCAGATAGTAAGTTCTACCTCAATTTATTCTCCCTTGATGTAAGAGAACAAGGGTCTGTAGCACTGTATCCTGAATGGTCAGCTTCTGACTAAAGATACAGGAGTACAAATCTCTTAACCTTTCTTGAATTGGCTAGGTAGTTCCAGAAAACAGGGATAGAAATCCAATAAGAGAAGAAAAGAACTGCAGATACAACCAGGTGAAGTATCTAGTCTGAGGTAAACTTCTAAATGCAATTTTGCAGCCTTCAAAGAGGCAAATTAATAAAGTGGTATTTTCATTTTTTAAAAACATCTGGTTAGTAAAAGTTTGTGTTAGTGGAGCTTTTTAAGAATTTATGAGGCTTACTTATATATCTTCTTTTAGTCATAAACTTCCATTTTATTAACCCTTAAGCTGCTCTGCTCTTTCTTTCAGAGGGTAGATATATGCATCTTTATGCAACCAGTGATACAACCAATTCAGATTCCTGTTCTCATACCTCAAGGGAAGGGGCACTGAGGCAGCACTGCAGAGTTCTAGAACTGGACTGAAGTTGCCACACTCTTCAGAGCATCTTGTCTGCAATCTGAGCCTCATGACCGCTTTCCTGATCTGTTTTTCCACTTTCTTTGTATGCTTGCCTCAACAAGTGATGTGCATACAAGTCATGTTAGGATCTTCTAGGGAACTCAGCTGTGTAGCACTGCTGTTGAGTCTATACAAACTTCTTCTATTATCCTTGGAAATCTGAAAGTATAACCATATGCCTTAGGGAAACTTATCAGCAATTTTCTATCAACCTTAACATCTTTTCAAATAATGGTGCTTGTTTGTCAATCCTGTTTTCTCTAGGATGTCCTCAACACTCTGTATCAGCCAATGAGATACACATATCCATCTGAGGTCAAAGTTGCCTAACTGAAATGTTCCTCTTCCTCTTCTCAACCTGTTCCTTACCACCCCTGGTCCTCCCCCCCGCCCGATATATTTTTTATTTACATTTCAAATGGTTTCCCCTTTTCTGGCCCCCCACTCCCTGAAAGTCACATAAGTCCCCTTCCCTCCCTCTGTTCTCCCACCCACCCCTTCCCACTTCCCTGTTCCGGTTTTGCCTTATACTGCTACACTGAGTCTTTCCAGAACCAGGGGCCATTCCTCCGTTCTTCTTGTACCTCATTTGATGTGTGGATTATGTTTTGGGTATTCCAGTTTTCCAGGCTAATATCCACTTATTAGTGAGTGCATACCATGATTGATCTTTTGAGACTGCGTTACCTCACTTAGTATGATGCTCTCCAGCTCCATTCATTTGCCTAAGAATTTCATGAATTCATTGTTTCTAATGGCTGAATAGTACTCCATTGTGTATATACACCACATTTTTTGCATCCATTCTTCTGTTGAGGGATACCTGGGTTCTTTCCAGTTTCTGGCTATTATAAATAGAGCTGCTATGAACATAGTGCAGCATATATCCTTATTACATGGTGGGGAATCCTCTGGGTATATATGCCCAGGAGTGGTATAGCAGGATCTTTCAGAAGTGACGTGCCCAGTTTTCTGAGGAACCACCAGACTGATTTCCAGAATGGTTGTACCAATTTTCAACCACACCAGCAGTGGAGGAGTGTTCCTCTTTCTCCACATCCTCGCCAATACCTGCTGTCTCCTGAGTTTTTAATCTTAGCCATTCTGACTGGAGTAAGGTGAAATCTCATGGCTGTTTTGATTTGCATTTCCCTGATGACTAATGAAGTTGAGCATTTTTTAAGATGTTTCTCCGCCATCCAAAGTTCTTCAGGTGAGAATTCTTTGTTTAGCTCTGTACCCCATTTTTAAATAGGGTTGTTTGGCTTTCTGGAGTCTAACTTCTTGAGTTCTTTGTATATATTGGATATTAGCCCTCTATCTGATGAAGGGTTGGTGAAGATCTTTTCCCAATTTGTTGGTTGCCAATTTGTCCTTTTGATGTTGTCCTTTGCTTTACAGAAAATTTGTAATTTTATGAGGTCCCATTTGTCAATTCTTGATCTTAGAGCATACACTACTGGTGTTCCGTTCAGGAACTTTCCCCCTGTACCGATGTCCTCAAGGGTCTTCCCCAGTTTCTTTTCTATTAGCTTCAGAGTGTCTGGCTTTATGTGAAGGTCCTTGATCCATTTGGATTTGAGCTTAGTACAAGGAGACAAGGATGGATCAATTCGCATTCTTCTGAAAGCTGACCTCCAGTTGAACCAGCACCATTTGATGAAAAGGCTATCTTTTTTTCCATTGGATGTTTTCAGCCTCTCTGTCGAGGATCAAGTGGCCATAGGTGTGTGGGTTCATTTCTGGATCTTCAATCTTGTTCCATTGATCCTCCTGCCTGTCACTGTACCAATGCCATGCAGTTTTTAACACTATTGCTCTGTAGTATTGCTTGAGGTCAGGAATTCTGACCCCCCCCCCCCCAGAATTTCTTTTGTTGTTGAGAATAGTTTTAGCTATCCTGGGTTTTTTGTTATTTTAGATGAATTTGAGAATTGCTCTTTCTAATTCTATGAAGAATTAAGTTGGGATTTTGATGGGTATTGCATTGAATCTGTATATTGCTTTTGGCAAAATGGCCATTTTAACTATATTAATCCTGCTGATCCATGAGCATGGGAGGTTTTTCCATTTTTTGAGGTCTTTTATTTCCTTCTTCAGAGTCTTGAAGTTCTTGTCATACAGATCTTTCACATGTTTGGTAAGAGTCACCCCAAGGTACTTTATACTGCTTGTGGCTATTGTGAAGGGTGTCATTTCCCTAATTTCTTTCTCAGCCTGCTTATCTTTTGAGTATAGGAAGGCTACTGATTTTCTTGAGTTGATTTTATAACCTGCCACTTTGCTGAAGTTTTTTTATCAGCTATAGGAGTTCTCTAGTGGAGTTTTTTGGGTCACTTAGTTAGACTATCATATCATCTACAAATAATGATAATTTTGGATGCTAAAAAAGCATTTGACAAAATTCAGCATCCTTAAAGTCTTGGAAAGAACAGGAATTCAAGGCCCATACTTAAACATAGTAAAAGTAATATACAGCAAACTGGTAGCCAGCATCAAACTAAATGGAGAGAAACTTGAAGCAATCCCACTAAAATCAGGGACTAGACAGGGCTGCTCCCTTTCTCCTTATCTTTTCAATATTGTACTTGAGGTACTAGCTCGGGCAATTAGACAACATAAGGAGGTCAAAGGGATACAAATTGGAAAGGAAGAAGTCACACCCTGGTCCTTTAGGATGGTATTTAATAACAGTTTTGTTTCTAATGGTACTATTTTATAGGATATCAAATCATTACTGAGTATATTTTCTTTTTAAATTTTTTGTTATTACTTTTACTAGCCTATATCTTTTTATAGAATGTTATGATTAGAAGAGATTTGGCTAATTTCCCCCAAGTGTCATGGACAGTTTTAGAACATTGGGCATTTAAAAACAGAGGAGTTTCCATCTGTTGCAAGGAGAGCTTTTCTTTTCTTTTTTTCCTTTTTTATTCACATTTTCTTTCTTTTTTATTATATATTTCCTTTACTTGCATTTAAAATATTATCTCCTTTAGGTTTTCCCCTCCAAAAACTCTTATCCCATCCCTCCTCCCCATGCTTACTAACCCACCCACTCTTGTTTCCCTGTCCTGGCATTCCCCTCTACTGGGGCATTGAGCCTTCACAAGACCAAGGGCCTCTCCTCTCATTGATGTCTGACAAGGCCATCTTCTGCTACATATGTGGTTGGATCCATGTGTCCCTCCATGTGATCCCTCTTTAGTTGGTGGTTTAGTCCCTAGGAGATCTGGGGGTATGGTTGATTCATATTGTTGTACCAAAGAGAGCATTTCTTGATGTGGGTGAAGATTACACTTATTTGTGAATATAAAGCAGTTAAAGTATACATGGAAAACAACACAAGGCCCTACACAAAGAACTACAGGTAACTAAGGAATACACTATCATTAGGAAAAATAGTCTTCCTAAGTTGGTTATCCAATACAAAAAGATAAGCCCTGAAAATATATATACAAGTTATATTATATAGACTGAGAAGGTTTTATTCCAGAATGTATGTATGTATACACATCTATACACACTTATATGCATATAATAGCAAATCATGACAAACGAGGCCATGAATTTGAAAAAAGCTAGGAAGGGCATATGGCATGGGACAATTATAAGGAAGGAAAGGGGGGAAATTATGTAATTATATCAAAATCTAAAATATGAAAGTAATAAAAATCATATTACTCTGAATTTGTGCATGCTGTCAGAATCCCCTCTGAGTTCATGTATGTTTCAGCCCTTGTATGTGTGGAAGATGCTATTTTTTGGAGACATCCACTACCTCTGGCTCTTACAGTCTTCCTGCTTTCTCTTCTGCATATATCCCTGAGACTTTATGGTAAGGGCTTGATCATAGCATCCCATTTATTATTGAATGCTCCTGAAAAAACATTCCTGACTGAAAAGCAGAAGCAGGCACAAGTCTTATCTTCAATCAAGAAGCATTTTACAATTGATATCTGCTATCACAGGGAAAAATAGTTCTGAAGTGTCCCTGGGAATGTCACCCACATTTATAAGCTGTCCCCATGCCCAGAACTAGTTCACCAACCCAAAACAGACTCCATTTTTTGTGTGTGTACTTTTATTTTGGGAGTTTTTGTCTTATTGACTTTTGTTGGTTTATTTTTACCTTTGTTAATCTATAGGATCCTTTTTGAGGGCAGAGAGACAGGAAGAGCAGGAGAAACAGGAAGAAAGAGATAGAGAGAAAAAGAGAGAGAGATAGAAAAAGAGAGAATGAAGGCATGAATATGAAGGTTGGAGGGGAGGGGTCGTGAGTGCTTAGGGCGTTGAGGGAGGGGAAGAAATATGGTCCAAATATGTAGTATGTTAAATTATAAACAAGCTCAAATATTTAACAGGGCATGGTGGCACACACCTTTGATCCCAGCACTTGGTAGTTAGAAGCAGGTCAATCTCTGAGTTAAGACTACCCTGGTCTCCATGGTGAGTTTCAGGAAAACTAGTTTCAGACAAACCCAGTCTAAAACAACCATTGCCTTCCCCCCAAAAAACCCAGAATAACTACAACAACCCCACAACCACCATCAAAACAAAACAAAACAAAGCAAAACAACAACTAAAATGAGAATAATTTCAGGGAAGATTTTGCCAATCACCACACAAGCTATGCCACACTGAGAACAAAGTCTGTCAGCTGCTAAAAGGGAAGACAAGAATTTGAACATGACGAAGAAAGCCCCTCTCTGCAGGAATTTCAGATTTTCCCACTGACACACAAATGTCTTAGACGTGTCTTGAAGGCAGATCTTCCACAGGATGCTTTCTGTACTCTCAAATGAAGTCAGATTCTTGTGTTTTTTTCCTCCCCGGGAAGTGAGGATTTATGTGGCAGAATTTTTACTTAGTAATTAATTTGGACCCCGACTGCGTGGAGATGGTGAGAAAGGGACCCTATTAAGACTTGATATTAAGTTAATAGCAGGTGACAGGGACTTCATCAAAACCCCTGTGCAAAACATCAAGTAGATGGAAATTTCAGTTCTGGTACATTACTCAGCTGAGTATCATCAGACCTGCTTACAAGGGTCATAAAGATTATTTGTACATTAAAGAAAAGCCTGTCCATCAAGCTCAGTATGAAAGAGAAGGGAAATTACCATCTCATCAGACGCAAAAAATAGTCAGTGTGATTCTACTAATGAAACACCCAATAATGTGGAAAGTTCTTACTCGCTATTTTTCATTTCTTCCTTAGTCACACACACAAAACACATATATGCATGCTCGCACACATACCGGATACATTCTTCCAAGAAGGATGTGAAGAAGAGTGAAACATTTCTACAGTACACTAACATCCACAAAGAGAGAGGATGGAGGAGCATCATGGTGATTTATATACACTTGCTAGCTTACTAACTAACAAAGCTCAGCAAAAACCAACTGATCAACCAAAAAACAACAAGCACAAAAAAAACAAAAAACAAAACAGAACAATAACAACAACAAAACCCACCTCCATATCTTTAGAATGATGACTGTCCACCCCGCCCATTTCATTGCTGTATGAGGTTGTTTGTTATATGTGGTGTCCTTGGGTGAGCTGAAGGGAGTAACAGAAAATGTCCGAAAACAGTCTACAATATTTTCCACTGTATAGAATTGTTCATTAAAAAAAAAGATCCAATTTTGTGCTCAGGATGCAGGAACTGAGGTGGTTGGGAGTGGGGCTGTACGTGTCAGAGGGCACCCATTGCATCTTGGGTAATTTAGAAAATTAACAGAGTATCCTGAATCAAAAAATAAAACTCGCCCAGTCTTCAGAATGAGAATCTCAGAAGTTGTGTGCAATGCATTCACAGCAGGAATATCTTTGTTTCTTACCTCTGTCCCTTGTGCCTTCTATAAGCCAAAAGGACATTTCTGATTAATACAGTCATTAGATGGTTATTAAAAACAGTAATCATCTAGGAATTATTTGGTGTCATAAACATCCCACATAGAGAAAATATTTGAACATTTAAAAGTTGAACATTACAATTGGCTTCATATGCAGGAAGCCAAAGGGGACATAAAGAATTTTTAAGCTCCCAAGAAAGCACTCGAGTTAAGAACAAGTTGTCTCCTCGATCAGGTTGGAAGTTAGTGTCCCACATCCAACAGATTCCCCTTGTGGCCAGTAGCAATGAACCTGCTTCTATTAATGAAGAGCTCATGTTTATGGCTAATATAGAAGAAAATGTACTGAAGGGGGCTGCTCAGTCACTCATTGGAGATAGCTTAATTCTGGTAATTTCCAATTTCCAAGCTTGTTTTAATTTGTTATCAAAGCAATCACTCATTCTGGCTGCAGTCAGAAATAGGTTTTTTGTCATCTGTAGCTTGACAGTTTATTCAGATGGAACCCCGTTTTTTAAAGCTCACCTGCTCAGCATCTGTGATGTGCTCACGAGTTCCAGGAGGCAAAGCTTTCAGCTTCAGAGCCAGGGTACAAGGAACAGAAGCTGCTCTCCCATAGTTCTCAGAGCCAGGGCAGGGCATTCATGGCTCTAAATCTTGATTGAGACTCCCAAACAAAGAACAGCACATGGTGAGCTCATGGGTGGGAAGGAGCTATCCACTGGACATCACTCAAGTGTCAGCCTAACGTTGAAAATTCCCTTTTCCATCCTTGCTTCAGGGAAATGTATCTGAATTTTCCTACAAACATGATGGTAGTCCAACAGAACTGCCTTTGGCTTTTTAACTAGGTTCTACTTTCTCAAATTGGTAGTAGTCATTTATCCAGTGTCCAGGAAGATGGTCATCTCATTGTGTTTGGCCAGCTGTGTAAAACCTCAGCAAATGACGCTCTGTAAATATAAAACACTATTTGGAAATCAAACTTTGAAGTCCTTATTGGGCCGTGCAATTTACAAGGCTTACTCTAGCCAACAGAAACCTGGACACTACTTTGTATTGTTTTATTGGGAATGGAGTAATGAACTCAAAGATGCCCAGTGCCCTGCTTGATGACAAACAAAGCCATGGGGCTGGAAGGCACATAGCAAGCAAATGCAATTTTATTTATAAATAGAGAAGCTGGGGCGACTATGGGATCACTTACACAGGAGACGGAAAAGCAGCTGGATAGCTGTGAACATTTATACAGCCTGGTAATGTCATGGTAGGATTTGGTGATTGGTTCTCAGCCATGGTTTTCTTTGTTTCCGAAGACACATGATAGTTGAAACAGAAAGACAAAGTAAGGAGATTGACCAGGGGTGTGAAAAATGAAAAGAGTAAAGAGGAGAGGGGAAGTCCTGGTCTTAACATGAACTCCCCCAAATTTGCCATTTTTTTTTCTATCTTCTGAAAACTCCGGGTTTGTTTAGTTGTCACTGTTGTTTGTGTTGGTTCTATTTATCTGAGAAGTAAGAGAGAGGAATGTCAGAAGAGATAAAGCAGGTTGCCACTGAAATCCTAACTCCAGGATGCTTTATACCTAGAAACATGACCAGACTCAAACCACAGCGCCCCGACTGTCACTGAGTGGCTTCCAGGGATGGAAATGAACAATCTCCCCTCTTTATTGCTTTGGCGAATGCTTGAGTCTGTGAAGCCAAGAACTCGGATCTCCCAAAGCCAGGCAGTGGGAAAACAATACATTAGCATTAAATAATGGGCTCTCCTGTGGCAGCAATGCAAAGCAAGAAGGGTTAACAGAGCTGGGCTTTGTATAGAGAGAACTTCCATCCATAACCTCTTGTTTTTCTAGTCTGGGAGGATAAAAAATGAGCCTTAGGGGAGGAAAACACCGAGGGTCCTAGTCTTATAATAAAAACAATCTGACTTCCTTACCCACTATCTCTCCCTGTCAAGTTTCTGATTTCTCCACAAAACTACAAGTAAAGCCTATAAATGTTTATTAAAATAAAAATTTCTGTTCCAATAAACATATGAAAAATATGTTAGGCAGAATATAATGAGATGGTGAAATGAATTTTTGTCCATATGCCTGCGTCTACAGTAGCACTGCATCTGGCTGGGACTGTTGGGCATAGGGTCAGCTTCTAGTACCCCATGTGAAGCACGGTGTCTGAACTCCACTGCATTCCTGCTTTTCTTCTCAAGGACACACTCAGCCTTCCCTCTTCCAATGCTTTAGTGTGACCCATAACCAGTGAGGAGTATTCTGTCTTTGTTCCCATTTGGAGAAGCTTAAACCACATTGGCACATCCCAAGCCAGGTTGGGACTCTTATTAGGCAGACTTTGAAATATCAGAATCAATTGTTGATGGCTTCACACATGCTTGGCAAGAGGATTGCTGTGACTAGTCATTTCAGTGTGGGATGAGAGAGTATCAGCCCACCAGCCACTTAAGAAATGTTTCCAACCTGTGCACTAAATATCCAACACTCATGGAGCCACACACCTACGGAGCATCTTCTAGCCACCTACGGAATATTGTCTGCTAACCCATAAAATATTAGGACACTGATGCACCTACACATCTCCTAGCATCTACTAACCTTCCAAGAAACATTTTCTACCTACCGGCATGATTCCAGACTCCATCTTTCAGTAATGTAGCCACAGAAAATTCACCAGACATCTAAGAAGCCTTTCTTAATTACCCACCAGCTGCCAGACACCATCCTGCAGCTACACAGCCACCGAGCATCTGCTGTGTTATCTGCTTCACAAGGCGGGCATGATTTCCTGCCATTTTTATATTAAGGAAACTAAGTCAGAAAAGATTCTGGGCTAGGATCACACCTTTTGATACATGCGTGCTCTCTAATCTAAGATTTTCCTTCCCCCTCCATAGTTGTGGTCTTCAAATGTGTTGACAAAGAATGAGCCAGGAGAGCAGGGCACAATGAACTCTGGGGAACCTTAGACAAAGGTTGTGAATTTAGGATATGAGAAAAGTCAGTTCCCAAAGAGGACGGATAGAAAGCCCTACCTGTTGAAGGTGATCAAATCGAGCTTGGACCAGCCATGTAGATACGAACCCACCTTAGATTATCTGAATGACCTGTGGCTCATCATAAGACTAAAACACATGTCTGAGTAAAGGTTTTAGACAGTGATATTTGCAACTTGTGTATAATTACATAAACAGACAGAGCACACTAAAGAAAACCCCGTTTCTGCAGTGGACTCAGAAATTTACCACAATGATACAGAAAAGCCCATCCTTTATATAAATCTGAGCATTTGAGCTGCTGGAGTCCTTTTCTCTGCTTCACACCAAGTTTTCTTGCTGGGATGTGTACTGGTGCTAAAAGACTGGCTCTAATTCTGCTTGTATCCTCATATTTCGGTCTAATCTCTTGTTCTAGGAGACAAATCCTAGTACCTCTCTGAGGGTGCACACCATACGCCAATAACAGCTGATATCAATACTGCATTCTGTTTCTCAGATCCAGAGTGGTCTATACGGTGTTTTCTTCCATTAACTTCCTTTGTGTCTCCTTTGTCTTTCCTTTTCCCAAACTGAAACCCATTCTTCTGGTTCTCTTATTAAACACAAATGGATGATACATAATCAGGTTTTTCTCAGGTAAGTGCAATAGATCTACCATTCCAGATCTGGTGGTGAGCAGTTCTTGCTAGAGGAAAGGGGTACATACAGGCTGTACTGTAATCTAATGTCTGAGGTGACTGAAGAAGTGTGTCTGATTTCAAGAAGACATTTTTCTTAGCTCCTGATGCATGGAACAAGGTCTCGAGGCCTTAGTCACATCTGGTGTTTCAGCAGGTCAAGGCAAGGTCTGAACTTGATTTTGTTATTTCTGACTCATATAGAGAGTTGTGGAAGAGAGGACAACAGCCTCCTCTAAGGCAGATAGATGATAGGGTGTTTCTTCTCATTATTTTCTTTTTAGCATGAAAGGTAGGGAAGAAATTTTTTTCTTTTCTGTTTCTTTGCTTTGCTGAAGCCTGACTCTACAAGGCTGATCTCTCTGTGCCTGTGTCCTGGTTCCTTACTCTGACTGCAGCCTGGTCCCACATCTCTCATGAGTTTCACAAGCCTGCTTTGACTTCTGTGATTCTTTGGGTAGATCCCTAGTTCATGTCTGCATGCAGATGGTTGTCTCATTGTCTTTGAAACCACACCCTTAATTCAGCACCTTGCCTACCGGGGGTATGATTAATTATGAATGAGAAGCAGTAATTCAGACTGGAAAAGAGGATTGTATGGCATGGGAAAACTCAAAGATGAAGAGACAAGAAGGGGCAGAAACAAGGTGAGCTCTGCAGCCTGCTGTGATCCCGCTGCTCTGGGGCCCCTTGGCATCTACCTTCATGGCTGGGCAGAGGATGCCCTTCAACACCCTTTGTGGTTTTTCTTACTGCTTGCTTTTCCCGTGATCCTGGATGTCATATTTGCTCTTCCCCCTGTGGCTGCTTCTGATGACACTGCTGTCAGAAAGTTTTGCAGGCAGTTCAGAAAAGGGAAGCAGAGGGTATTGTATTCTATCAGCTGCACATGAGTCTCTGCCCCTCACTGCTTCCGTCCTACAAATATTTATAGATATCATTATGCCTCCCTTAGCTATCATTTATCCAAGCTGTAACAGCACCAGTCTTTCCATCTTGCCTCATAAATCAACCCCTCCAGCCCCTCTAATCATCTCTCTGTTCCTCTCTGAGCTCTCCAAGGTCTGACAACATCTTAATAAGGTACCCCAAACTGAGGGCTCCTCTCTACCAGGATACAAAAGCAATTACCTACATATTAGGAAGATGGCATATGCTAAAAATATTCCTTGGCCTTTCCAATGTCATCAGAGAGTTCATTTTCATTTCTCACTTGTGTTTATATTTCACTCCAGAATGTTCTTTCTGCTCTTGCTATCCATGTGCCCTCCTCTGCCTACTGACCATGGCCATACAAATAAGAATTAGGCAAAGATGTCTTCTGCCTCTCCTCTTCTCTTTCAGCAAAGTGCAGCACATAAACTTTGTATATCTCATCCTTGAAGCTTTGGACTTCTTAATGATCCCTACAGAACCTGGAATCTTGAATGCATCTTGCTATCTCAAGCCTCAGGATCCCCCCTTCCTGGGTCTGTGTTAAAACACTTTGCTTGGTCAGAGAAGTATTTCACTTGGCTCCCAACAGTGGGTTCTATGTGGCTTGAACCAAGTTATTTAGCTTACATGAACTTCATTCCTCTTACTCTAAAGATAAGAATAGAAATGCTACTCAACTCAATTAATTTTAATTTCTTCTTTCACTTTACTTCCTTTTATGCTTCTCCTCCTTTCATCCTATATCTTCAATCTCCATGTGAATTTAACCCAAAATTCTAAGAAACATATTTTTTAAAAAAAGCCTAAGAAAAAGAAACATTTTAGCTTTCATTGTATAGACATACTAATGAAAAGGTGGCTTGGATTGTGGCCATGTTTTTAGTATATAAAAGTGCTGTATAGTGGTAACTAATTTTATGAGGATGTTCAGTCCATTTTTATAATTTATTCATTTCTATGCTATTCATTATAAAAATCTACAAATAAGAAGAGGAGGAAAAGGAAGACAAGAAGAGAAGAAGAAAAAGGAGGATGAGGAAGAGGAGGAGAAGGAGGAGGAAGAGGAGGAGGAGAAGAAATAGAAGAAGAAATGGAAGAAGAAGAAGAAGACGAAGACAAAGAAGAAGAAGAAGAAGAAGAAGAAGAAGAAGAAGAAGAAGAAGAAGAAGAAGAAGAAGAAGAAGAAGAAGAAGAAGAAGAAGAAGAAGAAGAAGAAATGGAACTTATGAGAGGAATTAATTAATTAATTTAAATTTCTTCTGAAGAAACCATGACAGTATCTAGAAAAATCAAGTAAGATCCAGGATGCATTTGACATTATCAGAGAACATTTTAGCATAATAGTTGATAAATATTATGTGTAGCAGTACTGCTGCAGTTATTAGTCAAATTCAATTAGAAAAATAGATGTTCTTCCGAGCAGTTCAATAGTGGGAATTTATTTCTGACAACTACTTAAGAGGGTGTCCATTAGAGTACAGAGCAAGATATTTCACAATGCTAGAAAGATACATAGGACTGAAGGAACCACAGGACAAGTTGTCATCACTGGAATGCACAGGTCACCTACCTGGAAGGCATTGGGACCACACTGAAGTTATTCTTAGGGAACAGAGGCAGTATGCTCCAGACATTTGCCATGAAGAGGGCTGCAGCACAGTTCTCTTTATTCCCTTCCCTGTAGAATTCTACTATTAGTTGGAAAGTTGCTAATGAGAGACCATAAATCTGCTTTTGTGATAAAAATCTGAGAAAGGAGAAAAGTGCAAACACACATGGGTGGGTAACCAGCAATAGAACTAGGTGGCTGGAAGGAGGTGCTCAAGAGAACTTGCTGCTCCTGAAGAGGACCTGGAATTGAGTCCCAGAACCCGCAGTGGCTCACATCTCAGTTTCTCCGCTTCAGGAGATCCATGACTCTTTTCTATGCTCCTCAACCATAACCTTACATGTACTACACATACATACAGGCAAGCATTTACAAAATGTAAAAATAAATTGACCTTTAAAAACAACTATAGCAACAATTAATAGAATGCACAAAGATTTTAGGGCATACCCTGTCTATCTATCTATCTATCTATCTATCTATCTATCTATCTATCTATCTATCTATCATCTATCTATCTATCTATCTATCTATCATCTATCTATCTATCTATCTATCATCTATCTATCATAATCTATCTTCTATCTATCATCTATCTATCTACCATCTATTTATCATCTATCTATCTATCACATATCTATCTATCAATCATCAGTCTATCATCTATCATCTCTATCTTCCTCCACTTTTCTCTATCCCTATCTCTCTCCCAATGTTTTACCATCCCTGCTTTTACTCTCTCAACTTTTATACAATTATCTTTCACAGACTAAGTGAAATAAATTTTCATTAAGGAAAATCAAGCCTCTTCCTCTTGGTGAGGATTCTGGACTGACACAACAGACTGCACCATCAACTCATATAAAGAATATGGAGAATTGAAAGGAAGATAAAACTGTTTAGTTCCTAATAGTCATAAAACAGAAACCTAACTGGTAACTGGTTGCAATGAGAGAAAGCAACCACCATTTCCAATGGTCAAATTGACCTGGGAAAAGGCATTTGGAAAGTTACATGGGTGCTCCTGAGGCTGGTGTCCAGTCCCAGCCCTCTGCTTACAGAAGGCACGGCACCTTGCCATTCCTTGCTTGTGGTACCTCAAGGTAGAACGAAAAACTGAGATTCTATCTGAGAAGCAATAAATCCAATCTGGTTCTTCAAAACCTTAGCAATTTGGATTTACCTTGTCTATGTTTAGGTCTTCCCATTTGATTATTTAAGCCCTTATCTAGGGGTGAAATGGAAGATGGACTCAGATTCACAATTTTGATTAAGGCTGGAACAGCAGGCAATCATGGGAGCAGCTTTCAGTGTTCTCTGTGAGTTTTGTAAACCTTGTCTGGGTATGATTCATCACTGCTAAATATGGAGTCTATCTTGATTGAATCAACAGGGGGAAATTCCCATAGGTGAGCAGATGCTCCAGTAGAAACTTAGGAAATTGCTTCTTTCCTTTTTGCTTATCAGAGTCAGATCCCTGATTTAAGGTTATGCTGTAGCCCCACCCCCTTCCTAGTCTGACATCACCTCATCAACTCCCAGCAACACACATCTTTTTAATGGTATAATTTTTTTTGCCCTAACCATTCTTCTGATTAAAAAAAAAGTTTTTTATACCATCTTTCTCTCTCTTCTCACTGGTATTGCATGATCTATGAATTCACGGGTGGGGTTTCACTTGGAGTCACAGACAGCAGGTGATGTGGAGTTCACCTGCCAGTGTGCTGTGCATTCACATCTGCATTTGCAAATGAGTGTGCATCTGTGTACACAGATGTATGTGTTTGTTTGTGTGTATAAATGTGTGTGTGTGTGTGTGTGTGTGTGTGTGTGTGTGTGTATGCATGCTGTTTCAAGTGATGAGTTTCCACTTCTTTCCAAACAGTAAGATCAGTTTGTGCTGAAGAATAAACAGACCACGCCCACTAGACTGGAAGTCAACAAACACAGGGGAAGAAATCAAGGAGGACAGTGTGTAGAATACACAAAGTGTTTGAGACAATAGTCCTCTTCCCTTGCTCTTCACAAAACTGTAAGCTGGTGTCTGGTTATTGGTGTCTTTGGGAGGACACTAAAACTCATTTTTAGAAGCAGCAATCTTTATTCAGGAAAATATTCCTCCTTTTCTCACATCTTATGAAATGCTTGCTCTCTTTGTGTCATTTGTTCTTTCTGAATGACTGTGCAATGGAAGCTCTATCAGGGCCCCTCCTCCCCAGTTTTTTCAGGGTTACATTTTTTCTCAGTTTTGCTTTTGCCCTTTCTTTCTTTCTTTCGATTTTGGGATTTTTATTTGTTTTTTGTTTTTTGTTGTTGGCTTTGTTTGTTTTTATTATTTTTGCTTTGTTTTTTTTTAAACTCTGACAACAGAAACTGCCTAAATATAGTTTAGGCAGATTGTCCATGACCAGTAAATTTCAGCACCAGGACGTGCTTATCTGTACTCACCAGACTGTTAACCTAATTTATTTGTCTGGGACTGGCTATATCAAAAAAGAAATTTCTGAGGTGTTAGTCATTAGTTTCCTATTTTGGGTTTTGGGTAGGACTTTTCTCTAGGAAGGTGGATTGTGATAATTGTCTTAGGCACTGTGTTTTAACACCAAATATTGCAATAATTTAAGAACAGAGGATAGTAAAAATAAATACTTGAGCTAAGAGCTCAATGTATTAATTCCTACTTTGTCCTGTCTCCATCTTTGGCACTGTAGAGTTGAAAGACTTCTTTCCCCAGGAGCTCCTCAATTTTCCTCTTTCCTCAAATATATCCACAATGTGTCATAGGACATTTATGCAACAAATGGACGTCAGTACACTCCAACCCTGATCCTTGGGAAAATAGCCTGTTAATGTCAAGTTCTTAGAAATTTTCAGGAGTTTCAAACATGAAACTGAATTTGATTTTAATAAGTAGACTATAGTAGAAAAAAATCTCTTGGTGTTTTTGGTTGTTGTTGTTTTGTTTTCTCAGAAAATTATTGCCCTGTGTTCACGAGATTTGTCAAAGGCCAAGCAAGATACAAAGCCGGGTCCCCTCTAAGACAAATAGCTTCCATTGCTCTATGGTTATAGTTCATTTATGTGCATGTATGTCATTGCATGGCAAGGTGAGTATATGGGACCAGGCTCAAGAGGTACTGAGGAGCTTTGACAACTTTCCCCCCAAGGCTCTTCAAGATCTTACCTCTCCTTCTAGAGAAACACTGTGTAAGAGTGACTTGCCTAGTGAGGTCATGGCAGCAAACAGCAATCAGACATTCTTTTATTACCTGAAACAGGGCAAGTCCTTTCCCTATATTTTTAACAGCTCAAGGAAACACACACACACACACACACACACACACACACACACCTGTTAGTGTTGGTTAAAGAACAATGCTGACTTAGCCCCAGGAAGTTCATTTGATAGTCAAGAGTTGGCAGCAAAAGCATAGGTGAACCTATGATTGTGACCTACTGCCCAAGGCCCTGTTCCAGGGGTTTCTGAGACCCATTCAGGTGCTGTGCTGTTCCCAAGGTCCATTTCAGATATGATTCCGTAATATATGAAATCTTGTATTTTCCTTGGGGCTTCAGTTTTGATTCCACAGTGGTTAGCAATCACTGCTTTCAATGATCATTTATTTCTTTGAACTTGTGGTAGAAACCAAGAGAGTAGAAACTCTAGGAGCCCCAGTTTCAAGAGAGAATTTGTACAGCTATATTTAAGAGAATCAATATGGTAGCAGGCAGTCTCAGCAGAGTCAATATACAAGCAAAAAGCTACTGGCCTGCCAGTCACTGAATGATTTGGACATGTGTTTCTCCTTGTTTCTAGGTCAAGGTCAGTGAAGACATTATTCAAATTGGGTCATTATAGATGATATGTGTAGGTAAGGCCTAATGCTACACCCAGTGAATAATAGCTATGAAAAAAAAATTTTATCAGATAATCCTGAATACTCTGAAATCTGAAGTTAAAGTTTTAAACATTATCATTATTTTGTTTTGTCATCTCATCTTGTATTGAATTTAGCTCAAACATTTTGCAAATTATAAAAGTCAGGCTACAAGTTCATTTTTGCCAAAAGGAAACCAAATCCTAAGGACAATTCTAATGTGACATTTTTTCTTCTCACTGTTTCTTAATTTTTTTATACTATTGACATTTTGTCCCTTTTGACAGAAATAAATAAGTTTAACTTAAATTTAAAATACTAAAAATAGATGACCACATACTCTTTAAATTAACCCAGTGTTATATCCTTTTCATGTCATTTCCTGGGGAGTAGCCAAGAATTTATTCAAAAGCATGAAATGACTAAAATAAGCACTATTTCCTCTCTTATAGGCAGCATTATATCGGGGGCCCTCTCACTTACAGGCATGTCTGTCAAAGGGACCATTTTTCAGGCTCACAGTTCCCAAGACTCTGTCACTTTCTTACTTACAGAGGCCCAAAATGGAAACTATTTTTCTTTTCATTATGAGCTGTCACTTTTTCATCTTGGCACTGCAATGATAGACTTTCATTCATCTTCTATATTACCTTTCCTGAAACCTCTGACACACACTGACACAATGCAAAATGCAGGGATCCTGGCGCAGGTGTTGGCAATTTTGAGGGAAGGCTGAACCTTGTCCTGATCTGTTATTTTAAATATATATATATTTATATATATATTTAAAATGCTGGAATGTGCAATGTGTAAGACTGGAGATGCTAATGGGCTGTGCTCTGTTTTTACATGTCCTTGTTAAGCCCAGTTCCCAGTCTTTAGTCTTCAGTCAAACTGAAGTATTGACGGTACAATTCCCAAGCCTTTACCCAAGTGGAAGATGAGTGGAAAGTTTTCTCAAAAGCCAAGGAGGAGAGGGAGTTGAGGGGAAAATTGCTTCCATTTAGAAAGATTTCTTCTGAGACTGTTGAGGGGAATACTGATGACCATGTTTATGGTGAATGATCCAATACAATGGTAAGTTCTTTGGCAAATCTCCCTTACATCAGGAACCCAGATACCTAGCAGAATCACAGAAGCATTGGAGTGCAATTGTAGTTCTGTAGCTGGTCTCAGTGGGGTGGCCTCAAAACAGCTCTCAGGACATAGGAGGCCAGAGGAAGAGTAGGGTGGGGAAAAGAAGACCCAGGGCTGGTGAGGTGGCTCAGCGGTTAAGGCCACTGACTGCTCTTCAGAAGGTCCTGAGTTTAAAATCCCAGCAACCACATGGTGGCTCACAGCTATCTGTAATGAAATCTGACTCCCTCTTCTGGAGTTTCTGAAGATAGCTACAGTGTACTTACATATAATAAATAAATAAATAAATAAATAAATAAATAAATAAATCTTTAACACAGAAAGAAGACCCAGCTGTGCTTCTCCTGCTGGGTTCATGTTGCTTTGTCCATTCATAGATACACACAGCACTGTGTCAACAGTAGCTGTCTCACCTGGGTTTTGAAGGACAGCCAAGACAAATTCTTCAGTATTCTTGATGTGCTTTCCTTTACAAACCCCAAGCTGCTTATGAAAAAAAAATTGCACAATAGGCAGCTTAGAACTCTTCACTATGCTTCTGAGAGAGTCCACCCATTTATTGGATCAGAAATGTCACTGCTTGAGATCTTTTTTAATGAGATAAGCAGGACAAGGTCATTCACAATATTATTGAACTCTATAGTGGAGCCAGTTTCATGCCTGTTATTAAATTCTAAGATACAGTGGGCAGAGACCAGCTACACAAAATATTATGAAGTAGCATCTCACTGGAAAGTCCTATTTTACCTTTCAGACCAGTGTGCTATCCTTTAGGTAGACTACAAGCTATTTAAAGTTAAGAATTAGTTCCCTCCCTCTCTCTCTCTCTCTCTCTCTCTGTGTGTGTGTGTGTGTGTGTGTATGTGTGTGTGCATATGTGTGTGTGTTTGTATGTGTGCTTATGTGCGTGCACTTATATGTGCCTGTGTATAGAGGTCAGAAGACTACTTTGGATGTCATCTCTCAGGTGTCTTCTTGTCTCTCACTGGCCTAGAACTCCCCAAGTAAGCTAGACTAGCTATCTAGCAACTTATGATCACTCCCTAATACTATGACTACACAAAGGTGCTGCCACAGTTTGATTTTTTTCTATTCAATTCTGTGGTTTGAACTCATAAATATCCATCTTCTTCAAGGCAACCACTTTACTAATAGAGCCATCTTCCCAAACCAGGAACTAGGTTCTATTTTACAATATAACCTTAGTGTTATAGAAATTATTGCTTCATAAATACATGATGATCAAGAGAATGAATCAGAAAAAGTTTTATAAATACACACATGTAACACACACATATATATATACATATATATATATATACATATACACACAAAACACACAAATGTATATGTGCCTTGATAAAGTATAATGTATTTCTTATTCCCATTATCTGTGCATATATGTTACTACAAGAATTCTTTTATTTTTACCTGTACAGTAGTTCAACCAACAGAAGAAAATTTATATTCTACTTCTGCCTCGATCCCAGAGAACGCATATGATCTAGTTCATTTGGTTCCCATGCTGTTCTTCATTCACAGTTCTTTCTACTGTATAGTTCCAAGGTCATTGATTACAGTTTGATGAACTTAAAATGTTCAACTTTATTATAAATTTAACACGTGATTTGCCAAGGAACTGGCAAAGGCACTTCAAATATATCAATAGAAGTCTACTATTTTTTAAATGAATTGATTTGTCTCTAGTATAAGTGTCTTTGCTTATTATCAAAAGCCACTTTGAGACTAGGAATAAGCAGAGTTCACTGACATGCTGTGAGCAGTTGGGACGCTCTTCACTTTGAGTTCTAGTCAGAGGAGAATGACCCTAGACACCGGCTTCTGGAGTATACCTTAACTGCGTTTTCTAATATCCACGTAAGGAATGCTTTCTCCTCTATGATGCTTGCCTGTTTATATTCACACGGCCTTCTTTAAATCCTTTATAATAGTTTCCTTATCATTTTTTAGTTGTTGGTATTATTGTGTCCCTACCTCTTCTCTCCTTTTCGTCCCTCTCTCTCCCTCTACTACGATACTGGTCCCTCCATTCTTCTTTCTCTTTCTTTGTACCTCCTTTTTCTCTTTCCCTCCCAACTCTTCTTCTCTCCATCCCTACTACAATTCTGTTCTTCTTTTGTTTCCTTCTGTTTATCCCGTCTTTAATCATTCTTGCTCTTATTTCTTACCACTTTCCTTCCTACTTTCCTTCTGAATACTTCCTCTACCATCCTTCCATTTTTTCTTCCCTATGTCTGAACTCCTAGTTTTCATAGCCTACCAGCAGCAGAGGGGACTGTGACTGTTTACTTTATAACATGATGGGTAATGGTGGTCATACAGAAGTATTTCAGCATTTCCTATTGATTTACTGATGTGAAAACTCTCAGAGAGCTTTAGAATTCTGTGCTTCACCCTTCCACAT
This sequence comes from Apodemus sylvaticus, assembly GCF_947179515.1. Taxonomy (NCBI): domain Eukaryota; kingdom Metazoa; phylum Chordata; class Mammalia; order Rodentia; family Muridae; genus Apodemus; species Apodemus sylvaticus. The sequence goes on from NC_067484.1 coordinate 75,907,035, forward strand.
ACATTTGCATAACTTTAAATATTATTATCAACTCTTGTACACACCTGAATCACAGGTAAGCAGCAGAAGGCAATTGCTTGCAGGTGTGTACAGTGAATGAGAGTAAATCACTGCCCATCAGTGAGGTAGTGACAAGCTAGGGATAATTTCTGAAAAGGAGTAATTAACCATTAGGAATATTGCTGATGTATTTTAGTAGAATAATTCTCTCTCTTTTTTTCTTACCTCCAATAATGGTTGTGCTCATATAAATATACCCCAAAATTTAAACCCATATTCTCAGGACCTTTTTTTATGTGTGTATGTAATTCTGTTCATTATTCAGGGATCCTGACCCAAACCAGAGCTAAGCAGAAATACACTAGCAGAAATGAAATGATCTCTAATTCAAAATAATAGAGGCACAAATAACTCAATGAAATAGAAAAATAAAGGCCTTATTCAGCTCCTGAGAAAGGTAGATGGGGAGAACCCAAGATACTGATCATGAACTGGGGCCTCTCAGAAAAGAGCACATCTGATGTCTTTATGCAGGAAACTTCCTTTGAGGAAGTTTCAGATTTAGAAACTAAAGATTGTTCATCGACTACTCCAGGAAAATAATGTGAGTCACTACAGGATTCTTACAGGGTCATTTTAGCCATATTTGACCAGAGAAGTAAGCAAATGGTAACTTATGATCAACCATGTTTTGATGACACTAATTTCTTACTCCTTCCAATATAAAACTATGTTTCCTGCTTTCAATGTCCTCTTGATAATTGAGAATAAGATACTTTAAGAGCATGGAATGAAATCATCTTGTACAGATTTTTTTTCATTCTGTCATTAAAAACTTGTTCTTTGAAGCATGAGATCAGACTAAAAGTGACCAAGAACTCACTGGCTTGTGCAAAGATACATCTTGCTTGTAGAATGGATGACAAAACGCCATTAACATTCAGAAATGGGGACTGTGGGACACAACCAACCCTCCTTGAATGAAAATTCTCCACAAAGCATAAGGATTGATTTATTTTCTATTATTTATTATTTAAAATAATTTATGATCTTTCGTCTTTTCAAGAACATATTTTATTTATTCATCAACAATCTCATGCATGCAGACAGCATATCTTGATACTGTATTCCTCCCAACTGTTTTCTCCAGCTCCTTATGAGAATGCCTACATGCCCCCCTTCAAATATCATGTCCTCTCCTTATTTTTGTTTTTTCTTTCCTTTTTTTTAACGTATTTACTCCTACTGGTTATGCCTGTTTGAATATTACTGATTTGATTAGCTTGAAAATTACTTTCAAATAACTATAGCTGCAGTAAATTCACAGTGCAATAGCCACACCATTGTCAGAGATGGAGTTTTACAAGATTCCTACCAATCTCTGGCTTCTTTTAGCTTCTTCATTCATGCTATTCTCTGAGCCTTTCATGGAGGGAGGGCATGATAAAGTTGTGCCATTTATGGATAACCATGCATAGTCATTTTGACCAGTTGTGAGTCTCTATATGAACTGATACACCAGGAGAAATTTCTTACTTAATTTCATGAAAAGATGAGCTGTAAATAACAATGACAAGAGAATCCAGTGGCCATTTGGAAAATGGAGGCAATACAATGAAAGAACATTTAGACAAAACATATCTTTAGATTGTTAGGGTCATCTAGTCATTTCACCTTGGAGCTGGATGGCATCTTCTTATTAAACAGAAATCACATGCACATCAGATATTCTCACTTCTGTCAAAGTTATGGGATCTCTAAATTCCAGTTTCTGTGAATAAGGACCCACTCCCATGCAGCCTAGCCGTTATTTTTCTGGACTATGGATCGACTATGAAGCAGTGTGAGTGATG